>NC_084834.1:12206169-12510169 GCF_033115175.1 Lepus europaeus
GGCCCAGGGGGAGGTGACCCAGGTGCCTGACGCCCAGGCCGTGAAGCACTTCCGGGCGGGCCGTGAGAGCTACCTGTGCCTGAGCCGCTACATTGGCGACTCCAAGATCCTGCGCTGGGAGGGCACGCGCTTCTCCGAGGTGCAGGCCCTACCCTCCCGGGGCTCCCTGGCCTTGCAGCCCTTCCTGGTGGGTGGCCGCCGCTACCTGGCGCTGGGCAGCGACTTCTCCTTCACCCAGATCTACCAGTGGGACGAGGGGCGACAGAAGTTCGTACGATTCCAGGAGCTGGCCGTGCAGGCCCCCCGGGCCTTCTGCTACATGCCTGCTGGAGACGCCCAGCTGCTCCTGGCCCCCAGCTTCAAGGGACAGACGCTGGTGTACCGACACGTGGTGGTGGACCTCAGTGCCTAGCAGGTGCCGAGGCCACTTGGGCTCCCCCCCACCCCGGGGGCGGGCGGGCGCCTCTCTGAGGGCGGCAGGTGCACCCAGGCAAAGACACATGGGGCTGGCAGCTGTGTCCGTGCCTTTGACGTGCGCACACTTGGGCGCGCACGGGCCAGCGTGTGGACTGGCCCTGGGGGGCAGCGCTCACCATCCTGCAATCAGCATGACACTTGCATATGCACCGGGCACTGCGTGCTCTGGGTGGGGTCACCTGTGGCCCCCAACATCCGCAGGGTCCCCTCGCTCCCCTCCCCCCACCTCCACCCCCGAGGATGTTAGTGGTGCGGGCGGGGTGCTGGGTCAGGGGACCGTGAGCGGCACCCTCCTGTTCTACTGTGCGTCCTGCGGACCCTCTGGCCTTCCCTATTGGTGCTCCAGGTGTCTCACCTGCTCAGGCTCCGCGTTGCAGGCCCCCCAGCCTCCTTGGTCACGCTTCTAGGGACCCTGGCTGTGCGCTGCCCCTTCTGCCTGGGGTCGCGGAAGAAGGCAGACAGGCCCTCCTCCACTCCCATCTCCACGAGTCACTGCGCGTTGAGGGGTGTTTGCACATGCGCAGAACTGCCGCTGCCGCGGGGGGGGGCTCCCCGCCGCATCACCTTGCCTCTTCCTGCAGGGGGGGCCACGGTGCCCCCCCGCTCCTCCTCGCCCACCCCTCAGCGTGCCTCCCCTGCTACTACTCGGGATGGCAAGGGCGGTGCCAGCCTGGCCTCCTGGGAGCAAAGCCCCCTGGCCCAAAGCAATAATAGTAATAGGAGTAGCACAGCCCCGCTTCTCCCCAGCTGTGTCTCCCTGTTCTCCCTGGAGGTTTCCCCTATGACCCTGAGCCCCAGCCCACCGTGGACCCAACTCCATCCAGAGAAGCCTGTTTCTCCTCCTGTCACTGTCGCCTCCTTGGGCTCCAACTACCCCCTGGGATGTGGACCCCTGAGCTGTGGTTACACAAACCTGGAGGAGTCAGGGAACCAGCACGCACCTGAGTCACCTGTGCAGGTGCAGGTGCAGGAGGGGAGTTTGGCTGGAGAACACTTTGGGGGCCCCAGCTCCCTTCCAGCCCAGAGGCGCACCCAGGGGCACTGCCTCTCCAGGAAGGCTGAGGCTGGGCCGCCTGCCAGGAGCCTGCGGTAGGCGCAGGTGGGAGCCCAGCGTCTGCTGCCCCCTGCTGAGCGCTGGGGCGCACTGCCCTGGGATGCGAGACCAGAGCAGCAGGGGCACCTCCCTCCCTGGTGCCCAGATTGTGTGGGGCTCCGTGTGCAAGGGTACCCAGGGCCACTTGGGGGGGGGCATGCTGTGACTCACCTGCTTCAAATAAAAAGCTCCACCCCCTTCCTGGCTCTCAGGTGTCATCAAGGTGTCTCGTTAAGGACGGAGCAGGGCGGCTGCACAGAAGGGGCCGTATGGCTTCCAGACCCTCCCCCTCCTCCTGGCCCCTTGCCCTCTGAGGGCAGTGGGCAGCCCCAAGGCTGGCTGGCGCGCGGGTCAGGAGTTCTTGGTGATGACACTCGGGTGCTGAGCCAGGGTGACTCGTCTTCACCACCTGACTCACTGCCCCCCAACCCCGTGATCCTGGGGACTGCCCCGTTACCTGAGTCTGTCCATCAGAGGGGGCCAAGACCAACCCAGCGGTCCCACCTGCCACCCCCGCCCCCACCTCCGCAGGCTGGCCTGTTGGGCAGCTTCATAGGCCCTGTCCCCATTCGCCCTCTCCATTCCGCATCCCAACGCTATTTCCACGTGGGTGCTATTCTCTGTCCCTTCTCTGCCACAAGCTTTGTCCAAACCCTCCCTCGCCACTCATTGTCTCAGGCTTCCTTGGATGTCGTCCCGCCAACCTGCTTCTCACGCTCTTCTCATCTGGCTGTAAAACATCTTTCCATTACACCACCCCCAAACCAGGAACCCGCCTTGGCACCCTTGTTCTGCAACAAGTCCACGCCCCTCTGCCCAGCATTAACGTCCCACTGTATGCTTCCAGGGCCCCTTACCATCTCCAACGACAATGGAGGTTAAGACAGCTGGGGATAAAAGGGGAGAGAGGGAAGGAGGAGTCAGATGGGGGCCGGCGTGGGAATCCAGCCTATGAGCCATCTTTTCATGGGAAATACATATGAGAAAACTGGGCGTGCATTTCACATTTTGCATGCATCCAAATAGATGCATCGTTTAATTCCATTTTCCCACAAACATTTTGAAAGATCCGCGTGTGAGTAGCGGAGGTCTTGGGAAAAGCACACAGGCATTGTCTGGCAAAACAGGGGCATTGTTGCACTGTCCCTCCCTCTCCACCCAAGGACTTGAGCAAGTGGAAGGCTGAGCCAGTGACAGGATGGGGAAATGATAACCCCTCAGGCAGGGGATGCTCCGCTGGGTGACCTGGGGCAGGTCACTTTCCCTCTCTGGGCCCCCAGGGACCCTTTCTGTTTTCAGGTGTCATTTGCCATCTGGCAAGCACCTGTGAGCAGTGCTGCACCGGGGAAGGAGGCTCGAGGTGACAGCCCGGGGGCCACACTGTTCACATGCTGTGCAGTGGCTGGCACACTGCGCTCTGGGGTCTAGCTTGTGAGCATGTGGACTTGGGCTTGGCCCCTTCACTTCATGTGAGATCTCAAAGCAGGTCAGCCAAGCCTCAGCTTCTCCTTATGCAAAGCAGATAACAAAACCCATTTTCTGGAGTCCTGATTCTACCAGGTCACTAGCTCCTGACACTTAGCCTACGTGGGTCTCAGTTTCTCCACCTATGAGATGGGTATAATAATGAGATCTACTGGACAGCAATATTCATCACAAGATTTAAGGGCGTTGAATACATAGCCATATATGGGAGCCCCTTAGGATAGTGTGCCTGGCACGTAATGTGACTCCCGTTGGTCCACGGGAAGCTAGGAGGTGCAGAGGCACGCAGAGAGGGCAGCTTTGTGGGAGTGGACAGGGGAGCGGCCAGCTGCGGGCAGGGGGCTCCTCGCCCCTCCCCAGTCTCAGGGCCTGCGAGCTTTATGGCCTCTCTGGCCTCAGACGCCAGCCAGCCTGCCCCGAACCACTCCTCGTGAGCAGGTGTCTGCTCTGGGTCGCTGCCTCCTTCTACCTCGCTCGTGTGCTCTCGGCTTCGCAGGCACCCCTCAGTCTTCCCATCCTGGGAACTGGGCTCAGCCTCAGCCTGCAGCACCGGAACCCATACAGGTGCAGGTTCAAATCCCAGCTGCTCCACTTCCGATCCAGCTCTCTGCTGTGGCCTGGGAAAGCAGCAGAAGATGGCCCAAGTCCTTGGGCCCCTGCACCCGTGTGGGGTACCTGGAAGAAGCTCTTGGCTCCTGGCTTCAGATTGGCACAGCTCTGGCCATTATAGCCTTCTGGAGAGTGAACCGGCAGATGGAAGACCTCTCTCTCTGTCTCCCTCTCTCTTTCTGTAGCCCTACCTCTCAAACAAAATGAATAAAAAATAAAATCTTAAAAGAGCAGTGATAACAGGCCCCCAGCCTGTGTGTGAGAAAGGTTGCCAGGGACAGTGGGCTGAGTGTCCCAGACATGTTGGCATGTGCTGTCCCGGGGAGAGAGAAAACACCAGGAGCTCCTCCAGTGGCTGGGAGGCTCCGTCTCTCCCTTGGCCTCTGAATGCCCAGCTTGGGCCTGGCTGCCTTGGTCACCTGCCCTGGAGCTCGTCCCTGTGTCCAGAGAGCTGCTTAGCAACCCTGTGGAACCAAGCCACTGTGTCAACAGCTCAAGGGCAAAGGCCACCCCACTGCCCAGGAGGAGGTGACAGTCCCCAGTCCCCGGCAGCCAGCCTCACGCTGTTCCATGCTGAGCCCCTTAGACTTCCGCGGGCACCAGCACAGGGAACGGGGGGCCTCTGTGTGAGGCACTGTCCCAGCCGGGAGGGCTCAGGGTGGGCACAGGTGAGCTGCCTTCAGCAGAGGGGGTCAGGGGAGGTCTGTGATGCTGAGGTCAAGAGCAGGTTCCAGAAGGCAGCCATGGGGGAGGAGGCTCAAGGCTCCCGGGCACAGCCACCCCCAGGTCCCGGAGCTGGTGCCCTTGGCCAGCGACACAGCCCCCCTCCCCCGGACACACGAAGATGCACAAGGCTGGGGCCTTCCCCAGGGGCTCCGCAGCCCCCACCTTTCTTGTCCCTCCAGGACGGGGGCGGGGGTCCGGGGCCGGTTTCACTGCTGGCTCTCACCCCAAGCACTACCATAAAATTGATGCTAATAAGTAGGAGCGTGTAATCACGGGTGTTTATCTCTCCCCAGGACGCCTCCTCCGCAGGGCTCCCATCAGGACTAAGCCATCTTCTGCGAGGATGCTCTTGTAAAAAGTCCCCACGGCCCCTGGGGCCGCCCCCACAGCCCCGAGGCAGCTCAGAGCAGCTTGGCTCCCACCCTCGCCTCAGCGCACCACGGGGAGCGGGGACAGTGTTCCCCTGGCGTTCAGAGGGAGCAACCGAGGCAGGAACATGCCGGAGGGCCCGGGGTTCAAGTCCCGGCTCCTCTGCATCCAATCCAGCTCCCTGCTAATGCCCACTCTGGGCGGTGAGCAGGCGGTGGCTCAAGTACTCGGCCCCCCTGCCACCCACGTGGGAGACCAGACTGAGTTCCTGGCTCCTGGTTTCAGTCTGGCCTGGCCACGGCTGTTGTAGGCATCTGGGGAGTGAATCCACAGATGGAAGATATCTCTCCGTTTCTCTGGCTTTTAAATACAATGAAAATGATTTTTTTTTTAAAACTAAAATACAAAAGTTCCTGGAAAATGGAGTCGCAAGCTAACACAGTGGGCGTTTGGCTTGGCTATTAAGATGCTGATTGGGACATCCCAGTCTATACCAGAGCACCTGCGCTAGCTCTGGCTCCTGATTCACACACTGGGAGGCAGCAGGTAACTGTTCAAGTAATTGGGTTCCTGCGCCCACAGGGAGACCTGGGTTGAATTTCCAGGTTGCAGGTGCACCCCTGGCCATTGTGGGCATTTGAGGAGTGAACCAGCAGAGAGCAGCTCTCCTTGTCTGCTGGGTATTTTCCGGGAGCTTTATGAACACCACGCCTACACCTTCCCCCAGGCAATGTTTCCGGTCCACGTCCCCCAGCTCTGGGGCTCCCTCAATCCCTACTGCTGAGCCATCATGGCTGGCAGCAGCAATGAACTCCACAGGGTGAACTTTGTACAAACCCCTGTTGCTCACTGGCTGGGGCACCTCCTAATGGAAAGATTTCTTAAAAAGATGTGTTTTATTGATTTGAAAAGCAGAGTGACAGAGAAGAGAGAGAATCTTCCATCTGCTGGCTCACTCTCCAAATGGCCAAGCGTGGGGGACAGGGAGCTCGGGACAGGCTGAAGCCAGGCTCCAGGTCTCCCACGTGGATGCAGGGACCCAAGCACTTGGTCCATCTCTCGCTGCCTACCCAGGCGCATTAGCAGGGAGCTGGATTGGAAGTGGCTTCCAAGTGGATTGAATTGAGTAGCCGAGACTCAAAACGGGGCAGGATCGGTGGCTTAACCGGCTTTGACACATGCCAGGCCGGGCGCACCCCACAACTGCTACTGCTTACCTCCCGGGGTACTGACAGGGCAGGCCTGGCGGGGAAGGTGTGGGGGAGCTGGGGGCTCACCGCTACTCTCTGGAATCACCAGTCAGCCCGGGGGTGGCAGGAGGGAACCCCCAAATCGCCTTGAGTCCCTCGGCTTCGCCCCTTCCCCCTCGGTCAGCCCAGCACCCTGGGGTGGTAATGGACACTCAGAGGAGCCTTCTCCCAGCAGGTGCCCGAGGGTCCCGGGGGGACCCCCCCCACTCCTCAGACGCCGATTCCGTCCTGTTTTACAGGGGAGGGGAACGAGGCGAGAGGGAAACACTCGGAGAGAAGCCGGCCCGCCACAGCACTTCTTCCCGCCCGACTGCCCGCGGTCCGTTGCGGCTTCCGTCCCGTGCACCTGTCCTCCCAGGCAGGCGTCGCCCCGAGGCGCGCGGCCCCTTTAAGGGGCGGGCCTCGCGCAGGCGCGCGCCCCGCCCCTTCGGCCGCACTGCGCCTGCGCCGCCCGCCGGTGCGCTGGGGTTGGGCAGCGCCCAGCGCCGAGCAACTTTCAAGTGAGTCGCAGGCTCCGCCCCCGCAGGCCGAGCCGGTGGCCGGTGGCCGGCGCGGTGGGGCCGTGGAGACCCGCAGGCGAGCAGGCTGCGACGCGCCGGCCCCGGACTCCCCGCCGCCGGGCGACCCCGCACCTGCGCTGACCGGCGCGGCCCCCACGTGGGCGTGTCCCGGGGCGCCGCCCTCCCCGCCAGCATGGTGTCCTGGATGATCTGCCGCCTGGTGGTGTGAGTACGGCCGCCCCAAGACCCCCTCCGCGTCCCCAGGCGCCGCCCGGGGTGTGGTGGGCCGGGGGCCCTGCGCGCCTCCCACCTGCCGCGAGGGGAACGGCCCTGCGGGCAGCCCGCGCGCTCGGCCCCGTCCTGGGCTGCTGGCGACCCCTCCCCCCCGGCCCTGCAGACAGGTGCGTGGGCCGGGGGCCTGGTGGTGGGCCGGGGGCCCTGCGCGCCTCCCACCTGCCACGAGGGGAACGGCCCTGCGGGCAGCCCGCGAACGCTCGGCCCCGTCCTGGGCTGCTGGCGACCCCTCCTCCCCGGCCCTGCAGACAGGTGTGTGGGCCAAGGGCTGCAGGCGGGCACGGCCCCTTGGCGAACGCCCGGTGATATGGCACGTTGTGGGCGGGGGAAGCCAGGTGCTTGCCTCCCAGGTGAGCGAGTCACGTGACTCAGCCTCCTGGCTGCGAGGTGTTCGCGCATCCCTGGCTGGTGGCCCCGGGCCCGCTTGCATGGCCGTGGGAGCCTGTTGGGTGGCTGTGTCCTGGCTCCGTCGTGCACCCATGGGCCACCGGTGCAGGCCCGGGCAGGCCGGGGCTGTTTGTAAACAGCGGGGTGGGGAGGTGGCCTCCAGGACACTGACTCAGGCACCTCGGGTTGTGCAAGCCAAGCGGGAAAAACAGGGCCGGCGCTGGCACCCGGCACCCCCTCCGAGCAGGGCGGGGTGGGGCCCCTCACCCACCCCGTGCCTCTTCTTCCAGGCTGGTGTTTGGAATGCTGTACCCTGCCTATGCGTCCTACAAAGCCGTGAAGACCAAGAACATTCGTGAATATGTGAGTGGGGCAGGGGCTGAGCTGGCCACCCCTCCTCCGGGGCGGGGGGCAGTGACCCAAGTGCACCTGCAGAGACCAGGCCCGGCCACGTGGCCGTGGTGCAGGGGAGAGGGTGCACCCACCACAGGGCTCCCGTGGGCGAGGTGTGTGAGGGCTGAGCTGGCCGCCCCTCCTCCGGGGCGGGGGGCAGTGACCCAAGTGCACCTGCAGAGACCAGGCCCTGGCCACGTGGCCGTGGTGCAGGGGAGAGGGTGCCGCCCACCGCCGGGGCTCCTGTGGGCGAAGCCGGCCGGGGGTGTGTGCAGGGCTGAGCAGCACCGGGGAGTGCAGCAATGTAGCAGGGCGGGCTCTGTGGAATCTGGGCTGGGCCAGACAGGGCCAGGCCTCGCTGGCCACTGACCCCCACCTGCCCGCCTGCCCACAGGTCCGCTGGATGATGTACTGGATCGTCTTTGCCATCTTCATGGCGGCCGAGACCTTCACCGACGTCTTCATCTCCTGGTGCGGGCGTGGGGTGTCTGCGGGGCAGGGGTGGCCCACAGGCCATGCGCACCTCCCGGCTCACCTGTGCCCCCGCCCCCACCAGGTTCCCATTCTACTACGAGATCAAGATGGCCTTTGTGCTGTGGCTGCTGTCGCCCTACACCAGGGGAGCCAGCCTGCTCTACCGCAAGTTTGTTCACCCGTCCCTGTCCCGCCACGAGAAGGTGCCTGCCCCTGCCCCGGGGACCCCCTCAGGGTCGGCAGAGGCCGAGGCAGTTGCCTGAACCGCCCTGGTCGCCCGGGTCCACAGGAGATCGACACATACATCGTGCAGGCCAAGGAGCGCAGCTACGAGACGGTGCTCAGCTTCGGGAAGAGGGGCCTCAACATTGCAGCCTCGGCCGCCGTGCAGGCCGCTGCCAAGGTGCCCTGGGCGGCCCCACCCCAGCAGGATGTGCAGACCCTCCCCGCCCCGCCCCCTGCCCCCCACCCTGAGCAGGATGTGCAGACCCCCCCACCCCCACCCCCTGCCCCCCACCCTGAGCAGGATGTGCAGACCCCCCTACCCCGCCATGCTGAGCAGGAGTGACCCCGACCTAAGGTTGCCAAGTTGCTGCGAGTGGGTCTGCTCACAGGCACATGCACCAGTGGGTAGGGGGCGGGCAGCCCCGGCTGGCTCCGCCCCCTGAGTCCCCTCCCTGGCTCCCGCCCGCACAGAGCCAGGGCGCGCTGGCCGGCCGGCTGCGGAGCTTCTCCATGCAGGATCTGCGCAGCATCCCGGACGCTGACGCCCCGGCCCCCGGCTACCAGGACCCCCTCTACCTGGAGGAGCAGGTTCCCTGCAGGAGGCCACCCATTGGTGAGTGGGCAGAGGGACCCCGAGAGCCGTGGCCTCCCCCATGGCTGGCTGCTGGAAACCCGGCGTCAATGCCCGGCCTGGCCTCCCCCGGGCCTGCTCTCCCCACAGGGTACCGGGCCGGGGGCCTGCAGGACAGCGACACAGATGACGAATGTTGGTCGGACACGGAGGTCGCCTCCAAGCCACCTGCCCGGCCCAGAGAGAAGCCGCTGAGCCGCAGCCAGAGCCTGCGGGTGGTGAAGAGGAAGCCACCCACACGGGAGGTCGGTGGAGGAGGGTGTGGGGAGGGGGAGGGGGCTCTGCCAGCCCTGCCAGCCCTCCCTCTCACGGGGTGCCTGCTTCCCCCCCTCAGGCCACCTCACGCTCCCTGAAGGTTCGGACGAGGAAAAAGACGGTGCCCTCTGACATGGACAGCTAGGGTCAGCAGAGGCTGGCCCGCTCTTGCCTTGTGCCCTGCAGGGCACCTGTGCCAGCCACCTGCTGGCTGAGAGCTGCTGGTGCCGCAGGCCCTGCGTCAGGGCCCCCACACTGTACCAAAGCAGGCTGGCCCACGATCCTATTTATTGCCTCCCCCTGGGTGTGGGACCAGGACCCTCTCTGACCAAAGCTGCCCCCAGCTGCCTTCGTTCATTCCTTGCGTGTGCTTGACAGCCTTTGTCCCAAGGCCTGGTGTGCGTGGTGAGTCCCGGCTGTGTGGTGTGTGTCGGCGAGTGAGGTCAGGCTTGTGAGTGTTTTGATAAATAAATACAGAAAGACCTTGTGTTTTCTCCCGATGGGTCTCCCACGCCTCCAATCACACACTCAGCTGAGCAGCCTGCGGCTGGCCCGGCACAGCCTGGGGTTTGGAATGCGGGTGGACACAGGGCCATGGACAGCGGCCACGCGGTGTGCTCCCAGGGAGCACCAGGAACACTTGGGGCGGCCGTCTGAAGGGGAGTCGCAGTCTGAGAAGCCTCCAGTTAGGAGGGGATGGGGACTGGGCCTGACCTGTGGGGGTGTGGGAGTAGGCCCTGCAGGGAGGGGTGGCAGGGGAAGCCGGCAGGTGCCTCCTGGGACGCTGGGTTCTGTTACCCGGAAGGGTAGCAGTGCCTTCTGAGGAGTGGCCACAAGAGGGCAGCAGCTGCTGCGCTCTGTTCTGCCCTCAGATCCCAGGTCAAGGAGGGCGGTGCTGGGAGACTGGCCAGAGCCCCGCCCTGCCGGGCCTGGCTGCTGGCTGGCTGCAGGAACCATGCAGAATCCGGCGTGGCCTCCATTGGCCCTCCCTGCTGTTTGTGGTCACTGGTCCTCGGCCTGCGCCATCCACAGAGCCTCCCCTGCCCTCCCCCCCCGGGAGCCAGGCTCCTTGCCTGGGCTGGCTGCGTGCCCTCCCCGCCTGCCTGCAAGCTCTGGGCCCAGCCAGCGCTGGCTCTGCCCCCGCCACCCTTGGACTCCGCTGGGCTGCACGCCGTGCCCGGGACTGCTCTTCCTTCCTGCTCTGGGTTAAGCAAAGAAGCGGAGGAGAATGAGAGGAAGGCAGACAAGGTGGCAACCCCGGAGGCCTGGGGGAGCACGGATTAACTCCTGGCGTGGGGATTATCCGGGCTTTACTTGGAGGTGGCACCTGACCTGCTGGCGCACTGGCGCTCGGCCGCGTCCTGTCGTGGCCGTCTCTGGGGTCCGCGGGGCTGTCTCCGCGTCACGTTCATGTTCTCAAAGTTTATCATCATCAAGCATCCGCCAGGCCAGGGACGAGTCAACACTGTAGGGAGGCGGGGACTAGTAATGGCTGCCCTGAGCCCCTGCCCTGTCCAAGGGGCACAGAGGACACAAGTGATTTGCCCGAGGTACAGCTAGTGAGAGAGAACGAGGCTTTGAACCAGGCCGTCTGGCTCAAGTCTGCACTTAATCACTGTGCAGGCAGGACCAAAGACAACAAGGTGTTTCTTGCCTGGGAGGCAAAGAGCAGGAGACTAACGTGTACGGTACATCTGTGAAATCCTCCCAACAAGCCAGGCAGGTTGAGGCCGTACCCATTTTACAGATGGAAAACTGAGGCTCGGGGAGAGCTGCAGGAACTTGTCCACAGGCGCTCGGCCCCGAGCTCCAGGGACGCCACCTCCTGCTGGAAGTCAGCCCGGGAGGTGGAATGGCAGCGTCTGCCCAGCGGAATTAAAGGCGGAGCGTGTGCTGCCCGGGTCAAGTGCAGCTCACATGCAGAAGGGAGAGCTGAGGTGAGGCCTGGGCTGTGGGCGGGAGGGGGACTTCCTCCCCCCTTGTTGCTAGGAAGGCGGTGCTGAGCAGGCAGCGAGGGCCCCTTGCTGGGTTGGTGGTGCCCCCGTGTTCTCCACTGGGGTCTAGGGGTTCCGGGGCTGGGCCTGCTCTCCCTCCTCCCCGCCCAGCTCTCACACAGACACCGCCTCCCTGCGCCCCCCGGGGAGCCCTCTGCCATCCCCCGGCTTCCTGCAGCCTTGCATCCAGAGGGCACACCACCCCGGGTCTGGCAGGGACCTCTGTGGGTCAGGCCTTGTACTCTCTCCCCGACCCCAGGGGTCTCCCTCACCGTTCTGTCCCCGCCTGGAACACACGGTCTCCCCAAAGGGTGATTGATTGGTGGGTAATGGCGTGTGAGTAGCTCTGCTCACCCCCCGATTTCTGTGCTGGTTACCTGGTCCAACTCCACAGCGAGACCAGCCTTTTGCTGTTTGCTGGTAGAAGCGACCGTGCTGTGTGCCTTGCGCTCTGTGGCCTGCACCACCCGGGCCCGCCCGAGCCTGAAAAGTGCCCTGGGTTTGGTGAATGGCTGACTGCCGTTGTCCAAGTTCCAGGCCGTCCGAGGCCAGAGGGGAAGGAGCGACCACAAGTCCAAGGGCTCCATGGGGCATTTCTGGCCAAGCGGACATGTGACCCCGAGGCTGGGGTGCCGGGGCTTCCCTCTGAGCCGGTCCGGCCCCTAACTTCTACCCAGCTGTCCCGATGGGGCCCCCGTACTCCAGCTGGGTGGGGGGCTGAGGCCAGCGAGTCCAGCCCCTGCAGAGCCACACACCGGGTCCCCTGCAGCCACCCCTGCCCACCTGGCCTGCCCTTGGCTCGGGCCCCTCCCAGGTGTCTCATCCACCTCCTTGTGCTTCCGGGTCTGGGGCTCCTGGGCGTCCAGCCTCTGGCCTCCGGGTCATGGCCCACACTGGCCCGCGTGGCTGTATTTTTAGCTGCCACTCGCAGCAACCTGATGAGGCCTCCGGTTCCAGCAGAGCCTTGGCGGGGCCTGGGCCTGGGCCCCGCTCCTGCCCACCTCCAGGGGGGCCGAGGTGATCACTCAGGGCTCTGAGCCCCCTCCCCCCACCCAGCCTCAGGGACTGGGGGTGCCCAACAGTTGGGGAGGGGCGGCACACAGGGGCAGGAAGGAGGGCTGGCTGCCGCTAGGGTACCAAGGGAGGGTCCCTGGCCTTGGGCAGAGGGGAGAGGGCTTTCTTTCCCGGGTGAGAGGGGAGGGCTCCAGACAGGAATTGGGTCAAGGATGTGGGTAGGTGGGTGTGTGTGTGGGGGGTGGCCTAGGCCACAGAGCTCCCTCCTGGCTCCCAGAGCATCTCCACACTTCCCTGCCCCCGCCCCTCCCCCAGGTCCTGGGAGAATCCCCCCGGGACTCCCCCTCCCCCGGGGTGGGGGCAGGGTGGGGGGGAGGCCAGACTCAGCTGTCTGGAGCATGGAGGGGCTGGGGAAGCAGGGCTAGGTGCCCAGACGGCCGCGTGTGTGGGAGGGAATGTCCTCAGATGCCCTCAACCCGGCAGTCCCCGCTCTGACGTGGGTGCCCCCCCCTCCCCGCACGGATTAGTGGCAGCTTTGGCCTGGCTCTCCGGGGCTCCTTTCCCCCGCCCCGCCTGCCGCCCACCCCCGGGCAGGGGGCTGCTCACCCGCCCGAGGGGCACAGGGCTGGCCCAGGTAAGGGGCTCTGGGGATGGCGAGTGTTCCTGCCGCCGCGGCGCCTGTCAGCGCGTGCGGAGTGCGGAGTGCGTGTCAGCAGGAGCGCGTGTCAGCGCGTGAGGGGCCGGGGTCGGTGCGAGCTGGGGCTGTGGCGCCAGCTGGCTTGCTTTTGTGCACGCATCTGGCATGGTGTCGGGCGCGCCGTGTGGCTTCTCTGTGCGTGTGTCTTCTGTGTGTCTCAGCTCAGCTCCAGCCTCGAGCCCGGAACAACCCTGACAAGGGCCTGGGCTGGGCAGCAGGATGGGGAGCCGGTGAGGGGGCGGGAGGAGGGGGTCTGCCCCCCGCCCCAGCCCTAGCCCCAGCCCCACGAGCCCGGGCCCCTTCAGGAGCCTGCCCTGGGAGCCCAGGTCCAGTCCAAGGACTCAAGCCAACAGGGGACATGGGGAGGGGGAGGTACTGTCCCAATTCCCCTGGGACAATCCCCAACCCCTGGAGGATAATGGCAGCCAGCCCTCGGGCCTCTGGACAGCCCTCTCTCCTACCCTGGCCTCTTCCAGGCTCCAGACTCCAGGAATGCCTGCCCCCCAACCCCGACAGACTCTCCCACAGCTCTGGCTCCCGAAGAGGGAGGCCAGAGGACACGGGGTGGGGCGGGGGACCCCAGGCTCACCCCTGCCCGCAGTCTCACCCTAGGAGCCCATCTGGGAATGGGAGGCCAGGCCTAGGGACCTCGGGCTTCCAGTTCATGTTAGCCTCGCCACCATCTGTCCATCAGTCGCCCCCCCCCCCCCCCCCGCACTCTTAGGCCCCCGGCACCCCAGGGGAGCTTGGGAGGAAGGGAGTGTTAGTAAACAACCCTGCCAGGCTGCCCTGCACAGAACCTGCCTCTGACAGTAGCCAAGGGTGGGGGTGGGGGCTCCACGCCAACGCGTGCCATGTCCCTCGTCGGAGGCCAGCCCCTGCAGACCACCCTGCCCCCTCCCGGGGCCCCTCCTGCACTGCCCTAACTACTCCAGCCTCCAGGGAGCGGGGCTCTGGGGTTCTTCACCGCTCTCCTCTCCAGGCACGGGGCTGTGACCTGGGACCAGGCTGGAAGCCTCCAGAGCTCATCCCCGGGGGGCCAGATGGGGGGGTTGGTGGTGGGGACACTCCTGTCCCCCCCGGGGCGGGGTGAAGGCCACGGAGGATGACTCCCACAGGGAGACTGGGGAGCCGAGGGCCGGGGGTGGGGCAGGGGTACCTGCAGGGAAGGGAAGCGCCCACTGGGCGTGTGGGTTTCTGTGTGTGTCTGAATCTGTTTGTGTCTGCTCTGGAACCACCCCCGCAGAGCAGCCGGGATGCTTCCTCGGGTGGAGGGTGCCTTGCTTGCCCATTTCCTCTCCTACTCGCTGCTCCCTCCCAGGAGCCACTCCCATGGGCTCCTCTCCAGCGCGGCCTGGGAGCCCTAGGAACACTGGGGACAGGGCAGAGCCGCAAGACCCGGGGCTGGGGCGCAGAGGGGGCACTCCTCTGGTCGCATCTCTACTCTGGACACTGGGCCAAGAGGGGGCCCTTAGACCAGGCACCAGCCAGAAAGAGCCCAGGCCCTCCCGCACCTCCTACGCCAGGCGCTTTGGGCTGCTGGGCCCTGGGAAGGGGGTCAGGAGGGGGTCTGGGTGGGGAGCCGCAGAGAGGGAGCTTGGCCAGGTGGGGACCAGGCGCAGCAGACACTGCCGGCTGATGTGCCCAGGTGCCAGAACCAGAGAGGACCCGAAGCCCGCGGCCCAGCAGCCACAGGCTGGCTGACGTGGGTCAAAGTGCCCATCACTGACCCGTGAGAACCCGACTGCCCCTGCCAGCTCTGGCACGGCCCCCTCCCAGCCAACCCCGCCCGAGCACCCCGGGGGGCACTCCGCCCCACCGTGGCCTGGTCCGGCCCCTCCCACCCTTTGCTCCAGTTCCCGGGCTTGGCACCTATAGTGGGGGTGCTGCCCGCCTGCCAGGCTCCGGGGCCGGGCCCACGGGAGGGTGGGGCGGCTGGGAAGCTGGCACGCTGCCCCGGGGGAGCCTCTCTCGGCAGGCGCCCGGGTGCCGCGGGGGGGAGGGGGGAACAAAGGGCTCATTCTCCCCGTGCGCAGCCGGTGGCATCGCCGGGGCGTTGGCGGAAGCCCCCGGGGCTCAGGAGGGGGCAGGCCCAGGCGGGGCCGCCGAATCACGGGCTCCTGTTTCCCGCAGGGTGCTGGAGGAGGAAACCGGCGGGGCAGCTTCCCCACTCTCAGTTGCGCGTCTGGCGATGGCGATCGGAGGTCCTGCTGCGCTCTCCGCCGCGCTGTCCCTCCATTAGCCGCTCCGCGCGGTGCTGCGCCCTCGCTGGTGCCTCTCTCCGGGTCACGGGATCGGCCCTCCCACCGCTCCAGGCACGACCCCCTCCCCCGACCCCTCGGCCTCCCCCCCCCCAACTCGGACACCTCCGACCCGGGGCGCGCGTTCCCCCCGGCCCGGCTCGCTCTCTGCCTCCGGGGGCCTCCCGCTCCCTAGCCCCGGTCCGGTCCTCCCGCGGCGCAGCAGCACGGAGTCTCGGCGTCCCATGGCGCAGCCCACGGCCTCGGCCCAGAAGCTGGTGCGGCCGATCCGCGCCGTGTGCCGCATCCTGCAGATCCCGGAGTCCGACCCCTCCAACCTGCGGCCCTAGAGCGCCCCCGCCGCCCCGGGGGAAGGAGAGCGCGGAGCGCGCTGAGTAGAGCGAGCGGGAGACCTGCGTCTTTGCCCGCCGGCCGGGAGGCCCCGGAGCCGGCCCATGGGGAGCGCGCGCCCGGCGCCGGCCACGACGACCGCCGCCGCCGCCGCCGCCCGCGCCGCGCCCGGCCCGTGAAGCCCAGGTAAGCGCGCGTCGGTGCGCCAGGGGCGCGCCTTCTGGACGCTCGCGAGGTGCGAGTTTCCCGGTCACTCTCTGAAAGCTGGGGTGCCCGGCGCGCTTAGCGCTGAGGCTCCGGCACCCCCTCCCGGGCGTCTTCCGGCCGACCCGCGCGTGCCGCTGCGCGGGTGCCACCTGTCATCCTGGTCCCTTGCACGCACGTTCAATTTTCCCTCCCTTGCCTCTCTCTGGGGCTCGGCCCGCTTTCCCCGCCTCCTGCCCTCCCCACCGCCACCGGGCCAAGGCTTCAGTTCCCAGCGGCGCCCTGGCACTGCCGCTGGGGCTGGGGCCGCTTGACCCAGCCCAGCCCAGGCTGCCTAATGCCCCTCGCCCATGCGGATTCACCCCGTCTCCTCTGCCTGCGGGGCCCGGGCCGGAGATCCCAGCCCCCGCACGTGTTCTGGGACTCAGCTGGAGAAACCTTGGGAAGAGACGGCTCTGGGCTGCCCAGGTGTAGGGGGAAGAGAGCAGCCAGCAGCCCTGGCTCAAAGCCCGCCCCCGTGACTCCAGCCAGCCAGCCAGGCCTGCGCTTCTCAATCCTGCTAGCCCGCCTGGGGCCTGGGAGCAGGCAAGCAGCACCCTCAGAACCGGGGGCTGCAACCAGGGAAAGGTCCTTGAGCCCCAAGCCCTTTGGACACCAGGTCACACACTGTCAGGGCCAGGACCCAGCCTTCTCATCTCCCCAAGTCAGTGCAGTGCACTGAGCTAAGCTTTCGGCTTCTTGCTCCTCTCCCTTCGCTGTGGCTTGAGACCAGGTTCCTGGCTTCATGGGGCCAGAACGGGTAACCCTAGACACTCAGCCTCTGGCCAGGGCTCCGGCCCGTGGGGGCGGGAGGCTGCTGTTTCAGGCATTTGGGAGGAAGGGGCACATCCCGGCCAGACACGACCCTTGGCGGCATGCGGGCAGCGTGCTCGGCGCCCAGCAGCCAGGTGGGCACTGGCCTTACAGGTGTGAGCTGCCTCGGTGGTGCCGGGCGCTGCCCACTCTGCCAGGCGGTGAGGTGCTTTGCTGGTTATGCTGCAGGGAGCCCCTCTGGGAGAGCCCATGAGGGCAGGAGAGTGATGGAGAGTACGCCCAGCTTCCTGAAGGACACCCCGGTTTGGGAGAAGACGGCCCCTGAGAACGGCCTCGCGGGACAAGAGCCAGGGCCCCCGCTGCGGGATGGCCTGCACCGTGGGGCGCTGTGCCTGGGACAGCCTGCTCCCTTCTGGAGGGGCGGCCTGAGCACCCCGGACTCCTGGCTTCCCGCTGGCTTCCCCCAGGGCCCCAAGGACACGCTCCCGCTGGTGGAGGGTGAGGGCCCCCGGGGTGGGGAGAGGAAGACCAGCTGGCTGGGCAGCAAGGAGGGGCTGCACTGGAAGGAGGCCATGCTCACGCAGCCGCTGGCCTTCTGCGGGCCGGCGTGCCCACCTCCCTACGGCCCCCTGATTCCCGAGCACGCCGGCGACCAGCTCAAGAGCGACCCCCTGGCCTTCCGGCCCCTGCACTGCCCCTTCCTCCTGGAGACCAAGATCCTGGAGCGAGCTCCCTTCTGGGTGCCCACCTGCTTGCCACCCTACCTGGTGTCCAGTCTGCCCCCGGAGCGCCCATGTGACTGGCCCCTGGCCCCGCACCCCTGGCTGTACGCGGGGGCCCAGCCCAAAGTGCCCACTGCTGCCTTCAGCTTGGGCAGCAAGGTGAGCGCTGGAGTGGAGAGGGTCCCTGGGTGGGCGTGGTGAAAGAGGAGGCTGCACCCAGGTGCAGGGGGCGAGCCCCGGAGTGAAGCCCATGCAACCCCTGCCCTGGGCTTCCCCCTGGGCCTCCCGGTGCCCTTAAGCCACGGCAGCCGTTGACTCACCCATTTTCCACCCAAGGTCAAGGCCCTGAACACCCTGCCTTGGAATGGGCGGCTTTGTCCTGAGCAAGCTCGGGCAGGGCGTGGGCGGCGGGAGGCAAGACCCCCTCAACTGTCCGAGGGAGACACAGGCAACCTCATGGCCTCGTCTCGGGCAGCTCCCCACACCCAAACTGACATTGGACAAGATAGAAAAAAACCAGAGTGGCTCAGGGCACGCAGCAGGCCAGAGAGCGCCTGCGTGTCCTCTGGCCGTGGCAGGCCCTGACACTCTAGTTGCACATGGGGGATCCAGGGCAGGGCCTGGGTGGGAAGGGTCCCAGGGTGGTAGGGGAGGCCCTTGGTGGGACCCCCAGAACCTGTCCTTTGTGCTGCCAGAGCAGAGTGTTCCCGCGGGGTTCTCAGCTCTGCCCATGGGGAGGCAAAGGCAGCTTCAGCGTGACCCCTTTGCCTCTCTCCAGGGCTTTTACCACAAGGATCCGAGCACACTGGGGCTGGCCAAAGAGCCCTTGGCAGCTGCAGAGCCCGGGCTGCGGGGCTTGGGCCCCAGTGGGCAGCTCCAGCGAGCCGGGGAGGTGGAGCGCCCCGAGCTCCCACCGCGGAATGGGGAGGCAGGAGCTGGCAGGCAGCAGAATCTTTGCCCGCTCTTCCTGGGGCACCCAGACACTGTGCCCCGGAGCCCCTGGCCCCCGTGTCCCCCAGGCCTGGTCCATACCCTCGGCAACGTCTGGCCCATACCAGGTGGTGGGAGCCTTGGGTACCCATTGGGGCCCCCAGCCACACCGAGGTGCCCCTCTCCAGGACCTCCTAATGCCCAGGGCGGCGGCTGTTTCTCCTCCCACCCGCCTGATGGAGAAGAGAGCCTCAGCCCGTGTGGAAAGTGCCAGGAGGGCCTGGAGGGGGCTCCCGGTGACTCTGGCGAGGAAGTGAGCAAAGCCGCCAGCCCCAGGGCCTGTCCCCCCAGCCACCACACCAAGCTGAAGAAGACGTGGCTCACGCGGCATTCTGAGCAATTCGGGTGCCCAGGCGGCTGCCCTGGGAACCAGGAGAGCCCGGCCGCTCAGCTGCGGAAGAGGGCAGGCAGCCCTGAGGTGCACGGAGCCGCCGGGAGCCCGGCCCCCAAGCGCCCACCCGGCCCTGTCCCAGGTGACGCAGGCCAGGAGCTGCTGGACGCATCGGTGGAGAGCAAAGCAGAGGCCGCACAGCGTGAGGACCAGAGAGGTGATCCAGCAGGGGGCGCTGCAGGGGCCTGTGCTTGGGAGTGGGCAGCGAGGCTGGGCTTTGCAGGGCAGGGCCTGGGGATCCCACCCTGGGGGCCAGGTTCTCGGCCTGCACCTCCATGGCTGTCTGGGAGCTGCTCAGCTTCCTAAGACCAGAGCCTGCTCGCGGGGGGCTCCTGTCCCTCTGTCTCCACCCTCTACCTCCTCCCCACCCCCGCCGCCAGCCCTGGCACAGCGGTGGCAGCCTAATAACACCAGCACGGGCTCTGCAGCCAGAGTGCCCGCCTCCTGACTTCGCTGATTGACAGCTGTGTGACCTTTGGGCCGGTTACTGCACCTGGCTGGCCTCAGTTTCTGGGTCTATAAAACGGGGATAAAGATGAAGAAGGCGGCAAAGGTGCCACGTTGTAATAACTCATGTCAAGGGCTCTGGAAGAAGTCCCTGGCACCTGCTCGGCACTAGGCGTACGTCCACTGCCTGCATCCCTTGCGCCGTTGCCAGTCCCTTCAGGGATCATCTCTCCGAAGGACTCCCACGCTGCCCCAGGCACCCTGTGTTCTGCCTCGCTCGGCCAGCTGGATCGTGGACACTGATACTGAACTCAGCCCGAGTGAAAGTCTTGGCTTCGTCGCGGACCCCTCTGTCACACCGTGTCCCTCACAGAGGGGCCTGGCTGTACGGTGCCAACCTCCGTTCTCTGGCACCAGACTCCCACACCTGCTGTGGGTCCGGCCACACCCTCCAGAGGCGTGGCCTGAGCAGTTTCTGGCCCCTTCACGTCTTGGGTGGCTGCCCCTGTGGCCTGCATGGGCATCGTCTGGCCTTCTCACTTTCCAACGTCCTCTGTCGCGTTGGGGTTGTCCCCTTATGTCATCACGCAGCTGGCCGGGGGAGTTCTCCCATGTCTACACTGGCTGAACCCTGCACCTGTGTGCCCACAGTTTTGGTGGGCCTGACGCAGCAGACGGCCCTTCCCTCGCCTGCCTGTCCGTGTCGGGGCACTGCCTGTCTACCTGCCCGGCCTCTGTGCCTGCTGTGTGGCTGCCAGGGCCACTCTGACTCAGACCTCATGGGGAGAGAGCTAAGGCAGAAGCTGGGGTTTACATGAACCCAGGGACCCCGCCTCCTGATTGGCTACTTTATCCTCAGGACTCCAGGATGGCAGGGCTGGCCTCCAGAGTCCAGGGCTTCGGGATGTACCCTGCCCAGCCCTCTCGGCAAGCACTGCTCCATGCCAAAGCTGTGTCCAAGCAGCTGGAGAGGCCGGTGGGCTGAGCCGCCCCTCCCAGCCGCTGCAGAGGTGAGCCCACAGCCCCTGGATTCCCGCCCCGCCCCGCCCCCGGCCCTGCACCACCTCCCTCACCTTCCTTCGCTCTTTCTCCAGACGGCCTCTGGCAGGGGAGGCTGGGCAGGAGGAAGCGTTGGCCCCCAGCTCTGAGGAGGGAGGAGCGGCTGACCCGGAGGCGCATCTCCACCTGAGCCTTGCCAAGCACCTGCTGAGTGGTCTGGGGGACCGGCTGTGCCGCCTGCTGCGGAGGGAGCGGGAGGTCTTGGCCTGGGCACAGCGTGAAGGTGAGCGAAGCTCAGGGGCTTGTGGGGGAGGGGGCCCTGTGTGTACCCCTCCGCCTCCCACCTGCCCTGCCTGTTGCCAGGCCTGCCAGGACCTATGGCTGTCAGCGCTGAAGTTTCTGGCTGCGGGGTGGTGGTGGCGGCGGTGGCGGGGAGGAGGGGACCTGGGAAGTAAAGGCTGGTCTAGCCCAATCCTCTGTGAGCTGTAGGACTCAGTGGGAAAACAAGACTGAGTGTGCCAGAGCCCTGGGGGCTGGGGGAGCTCGGGAGGGCTTCTGGTAGGATGGGTGGGTGTTCAGCAGGTGCAGGCAGGGCCTTCGCCCAGCTCCAGGGGCTCCGGGCTCTTCCTCTGCAGCCCTT
The DNA here is from genome assembly GCF_033115175.1 of Lepus europaeus. Taxonomy (NCBI): domain Eukaryota; kingdom Metazoa; phylum Chordata; class Mammalia; order Lagomorpha; family Leporidae; genus Lepus; species Lepus europaeus. Next base: position 12,226,840 of record NC_084834.1, read on the forward strand.
TCCCAGCCCCGAGAGGCCCTTGGTGGCTTCCTCCCACCCGGAGAAGCTGGGCAGGGAGAGGCTGGGCCCCTGCCCTTCTGCAGGTAGCTCCAGCCGCTCGCAGCCTGGACTCCGGGCTTGTGCCCCTGGTCTGGAATCACACAGCTCATCCTTCCCGGCCTTGGCTGTTTCCTTGCTCTGGAATGCCCCACCCCTCCCTTCCTCCCTGGCAACTGAAAAGTGTCTCACCCTATGGGGGCCGCCTGGGTGCTCCCCACCACTGCCTCCCTCCTGTTTCTGGTGAACCCCCCTTGGCCCTCATGGTGCGGTGTCTGGGCCCATCTCCCTACCTGGACTGGGATGTGAGCGCCAGGAGGGTGGGGCTGAGGCCCACCAGCTCTGAGTCTGCCCGCCTACCAGGCAGTGAGTGACCAGGGGTTCACACTCCTTAAATCGTCTTCCCTAAAGAAAAAAAAAAATCGGCCTTGGGTGAGAGCAGGAGGCACCTCTGAGGGTTTGCCCTGCTAATATGAGGCCCTTTCAAAAAGCTTACGGGAACTGCAAGTTCATTTGAAACCTATGCATGGATGGGTGGCAACAAGAATTCTGCAGCCAAACGTTGGCTTACGTTTTCGGTCCGTTTTTCCGGGGACTTGTAGAAGGGCCTCCCAGAGACCTGAGGCTCCCTGGACGAAAGGCACGGTGCCCTCTGGGATTTTGAGCCTGGTGGCATGTTGGAGGCAGTGTGGTTTAGTAACCCACGCCGGCAGGGAGAGCCTGGGACAGCGCCGAGGGCGGGGCGGGAAGGGGGCAGCTGAGGCTGTCCCAGGGAGGGGTTTGCTGGACAGAGTGGTTTCTTGCCAGGAGGCCCTTGTCTGGGCTGTTGAGTAGGTAGGGGCCACATTCAAGGGGACTTTGGGGAGCGAGGCGCCATGGGGCACCCTCAGGGGGGCTGCTCTCTGCTTCTCTCGCTCTAGCTGTCTGCAGGCTCCCCCCTAGGGGCCAGTGTTGTCTTCAGCCCTCTGACTCCATTCTCTCTCTGTGGTCAGCAGGCCAGGGGCCAACCATGAGCGAGGACAAGCCAGGCAGTCCACGCTGCTGTAGCCGTTGCCACCACGGGCTCTTCAACACCCACTGGAGATGCCCCCGCTGCAGCCGCCGGCTGTGTGTGGCCTGTGGCCGCATGGCAGGTGCCGGGAGGGCCAGGGAGAAGGCAGGTGAGACAGGGGAGGGAGGGGCTCCCCGGGGCTGAGGGGTGAGACAGAGAGCCGGGGCCAGTTGTAGGGGGGAGGGGGTGGCGGAGGCCACAGCAAGGCTGGTCCACAGCATGGAGAATGTCCCCGCCCGGTGCCCAACCCGCCCACCTGCCCATGGCCAGTGCTGCTCACTGCCCCTTAGAGCAGCTCTCTCCCTCCGCCTAGACCAGAGTGTCACGCTCATGTCCTTGCCGGCCCTTAGAGAAGCCCGGTGCCTCCCCTGTGCCTCCCACTGTGCTCAGCTCGCACCTCTCTTAGCCCGGGCTCACGCTGTGACATGGGTATCTTCAAACAAGTGAAACGCAGAGCGGTGTCGGCGCCGGGATGGGGCGCCGAGTCTGCCCTGTTCCCTCCACGGGTCTCTCAGCTTTCTCTTCCTTGGCCACCTGAGGACTCCCAAGTTTCCCCGTGTTCCCGTAGATGTGGCCAAACGGCGTTCCAGGATGCCCTGTGTTCTGGAACATTCTCTTCCGTATGACCGCCCTGGGATCTTGCAAAGCGTCTCCGCGTATTTAAGGCTCCGTGTTCTGTAAGCAGAGACTCCTGTGTTACGGTGTGAGCCAGGCTTCCCAGAAAGCACCGCTCGGTGAATTCTGGAGCCTTGATTTAGATGTCGCATCCTTGGCCGTCTTCCCTGACCTTGGCCTGTGGTCACCTTGCTTTCTGGACCTGCAGCCTCTCCCTTCCTACCCCACAGGCGCTCAGGAGCAGGCCACCCAGCACTGTGCCCAGGAGGCCGGGCACTCCGCCTGCTCCCTAGTGTTAACCCAGTTTGTCTCCAGCCAGGGTGAGCCACCGTGGAGGGGTGGGGCGTGCAGAGGGTGTGTCCTGTCTGGTTGTCCATGCCCTTGTCACCACCAAACTCCCTTTCTCCCTCCCACCCCGCCTCCACCCCCAGCCTTGGCAGAGCTGAGCGCTGCAATGCACCAGGTCTGGGTCAAGTTTGACATCCGGGGACCTTGCCTTTGCCAAGCTGATGCCCGGGTGTGGGCTCCCGGGAATGGAGGCCAGCAGGTAAGAACCAGGGCCTGGCAAGGTGTCAGGGGACACTGGTGGGACTGTGACCCTTTTGGGGGGGATGAAGAGGGACAAGGGAGCCAGTGACCTCAGGCGGCTTCCTGCCTTCCCTGGGATTAGGACCCAGGCAGCCGGCTCTGGCACCTGGCCCACCTCCTCCCCACCGGAAGTCCTCGCTCCCAGCCTGCCGAGAACCCTCCCCCACGACCTGCAAATCCTAGCACAGCACCTGTCACTGGACGCTGGGTGCCCTTTTGGAGGGTCCCTGGGCTCCTTCAGGATACATAATACGTAGCAGGCATCTTAGCAAAGTTTGCATGAAGTTCATGATTTGACTATAAAACTTGTCCACTCAACGATAAATGCACTGCGTGTGTGTTACATTTGGCAAATACGGACAAGTGTAAGGAACACAATGCCGTGGCCTCGGACCCTTCCCAGAGCTGCTCTGGTCTGTTCCCTCCAGTCATTTGTCTACCTATTTATTCGCGTCTGTTTTGCTACATGAGGGGACTTCCAAAAGTTCATGGAAAATGGAATGAAAATAGAAGTTTCTTTTGATGCAAAAAAAAAAGATATTGAAATCTACGCGTAGTTCTTTTGCTAATGAAATGATTTATTTGAAAGTCAGAGCTACAGAGAGAGGAAGAGAACAGAGAGATAGTGAGAGAAAGAGAGAGACAGAAAGAGAGAGAGAGAGAGAGAGAGAGAGAGATCTTGTGATTGAAGGCAGCAGCTTTACCCTGCTACACCACAGGGCCGGTCCTGATGCATAGTTGTTTTTTTTTTTTTTAAACATTTATTTATGTGAAAGAGTTACAGAGAGAAAGGGAGAGATAGAAAAAGAGACATCTTCCATATGCTGGTTTACTCCCCAAATGGCTGCAGTGACCAAGGCTGGGTCAGGCCAAAGCCAGGAGCCAGGTGCTTCAACTGCGTCTCCCATGTGGGTGCAGGGGCCCAAGCACTTGGGCCATCTTCTACTGCTTCCCCAGGCACATTAGCAGGGAGCTGGATAGGAAGAGGAACAGCCAGGACTTGAACCGGTGCCCATGTGGAATGCCGGCGTCGTAGGCAGCGGCTTCGGGGGCTGCCCACAGCCCCCATAGTTCTTTGTAATAGCATTTTCCATGAGCTTTCGGAGGACCCCTGTGTAGAAGTCCACGAGCAGCTCCGTCCCGCCTCGCAGCCCTTCTTGCTCCTAGAAACACAACGTTAGGACTTGCAGGAGTCCATGACTCCTTCTTGTAGGCTGCGTTGTGTCTGCCGTGTTTTAAATCTCTGGTTGGATTGGGGGGTGGCGGGTGGTTTAACAGAAGGAGCCGTCAGAGAAAACTCCCCCAACTGCTCAGCCTTCCTGTAATGGGGACATCAACAGGACCAAGGACATCAAAGAGGGTGAGCGGCCCCCTGGTCCCTCGGACCGTGCAGGGGGAGGCTGGGCCAGACACGGAAGCAGGAGGGGAACAAGCAGTAGACGTCTCCAGGAGAGATCTGGAGCTGCCAAGAGACCCCCAGGCCCAGACCCCCACTCTGGGCCCCGCCTTCTTCATGTTCAGGAGAGATGGGGGGAGGCTGAGAGACCCTGGGGCAGATTTGGGGTGGGGGGTAGCGGGGAGGGGACAGCAGGCTCAGCCAGGGGCTGAGGGCAGAGCACCATAGGCAGAGAAAGACAAGGGGCAACACGTGAAGCCCCTCACCAGTCCCCTCCCCCCCACTCCCCCACCCCCGACAGAAACCCCAGACTGCGGCGGCGGGAACTCAGCAGACGACCGTGCGGGCCGGGGGCCCCTGCCTTGTCCGTCTCTCTGCGAACTGCTGGCTTCCACCGCCGTGAAACTCTGCCTGGGACACGAGCGTATCCACATGGCCTTCGCGCCCGTCACGCCGGCCCTGCCCAGCGTAAGCAAGGCCGCGAGGAAAGGCTGGGGGGACTCCCCCCTTGGGGTGAGGACCCCCCCCCACGGCTTCTGAGCCTGCGCCGCCCCGCACCCCCTCCTCCCCGCAGGACGATCGCATCACCAACATCCTGGACAGCATCATCGCGCAGGTGGTGGAGCGCAAGATCCAGGAGAAAGCCCTGGGCCCCGGGCTTCGGGCAGGGCAGGGCCTGCGCAAGGGCCTGAGCCTGCCCCTGTCTCCAGCGCGGCCCAGGCTGCCTCACCCCGGGGCTCTGCTGTGGCTGCAGGAGCCCAGGCCCGGGCGCAGCCTCCATCTCTTCCAGGAGCACTGGCGGCAGGGCCAGGTGGGGCTGCGCGCTCTCCTCTCTCAGCACCCCTGCCCCTTGGGCCCCGGGCATCCAGGCGGAGTCCCCGGGCTATGTCAGCGCCTCCGGCCGCCGCCATGGGCACCCCCGCACTCACGCCCCGCCCCCGGGGCCTCCTTCCTCCCACCTCAGCCCGTGTTGGTGTCAGGGATTAAGAGGACGCTTCGAGACAGCCTGTGGACCAGGGAGGCCCTCGGAGCCCTGGGAGGCCAGGTGCAGGTGCTAAGCCCCCTGGGCCCTCCCCAGCCCACCAGTGTGAGCAGCACAGCCTTCTGGGATGGCTTCTCACGTCCTGAGAGTAAGCACCCCCCCACACACCAAGGGCAGAGGAGGGAGTGGGCGGGGCCTGAGCCACAGGTACCGGGAGTGACGGCGGCCCGGGTGGCTTGTGCTGGTATCAACGGGCCGGGACCCTTTCTGTCTCTCTCCTCAGTTCGCCCCAGGTCGGACGAGGGCTCTGTCCTCCTGCTGCATCGAGCTCTAGGGGATGAAGACAGCAGCAGGTGTGCGCCGCAGCGGGCCCAGCCCTGGCTCCCTCGCCCCCACCCCACCCCATGCCGCTTGCTCCGTCGGTCCCCCCGGGCGTCTCAGCGGATCCCTGTGCCTGGCCTGGGCATGACCCCCTCCCCTCCCCACAGGGTGGAGAACCTGGATGCCAGCCTGCCACTCCGAGAGTACTGCGCCCACCACGGGAAACTCAATCTGGCCTCCTACCTCCCGCCAGGCCCGTCCCTGCAGCCACTGGAACCCAAGCTCTGGGCAGCCTATGGTGAGTGCCCCCTGCACCCCCGCCCACTCCCCGACCCCTGACCCCCTCAGCTTCGGGCACTCGTTTGTCCGTGCCAAGGTCCTGGGGCCTGAGGCACTTCTCTTATTCCGTCCCCCCCCCCCCGCCCCCGGTGCAGGTGTGAGCCCACACCGTGGACACCTGGGGACCAAAAACCTTTGTGTGGAAGTGGCCGACCTGGTCAGCATCCTGGCGCACGCCGAGGGCCCCCTACCTGCTTGGCACCGGGCACAGAAAGGTGGGGCCTGGGCCGGAGATGGGGCGGGGACAAGCTACTGAGGCAGGTGCCCCTCTCCGCCGCCCCTGGGCCCGCCTGAGTGGTCTTTCTCCGGCAGATGTCCTCGCAGGCCTGGACGGGGAGGGGCTGTGGTCTCCGGGCAGCCAGGTCAGCACTGTGTGGCACGTGTTCCGGGCACAGGACGCTCAGCGCATCCGCCGTTTCCTGCAGATGGTGAGGAGGCAGCCTGAGCCCGCCCCCTGCCCTCGCCCCTGGCCCCAAAAGCTCCGCCCTAGGCGCAAGCTCCCCGCCCCGCCCCTCTGTACGGACAGGCGGACAGGCGAGGAGCCGGCAGACTGGGCTCAGGGCGGGAGCAGGAGGCGCAGAGGCCGGGCGCTGGGCTCGGGTCGCAGTGAACAGCCGTGACCACCGTCACACTGGGCCACTGCCTTCCCATTTTGCGAGGAGAAAGCCGCAGCCCGGTGGGAGAGCTGGGATCCCAGCCATGGCGGCCCCAGCCCCTGGTCACCGTGCTGTGCTCTTCCTGGGGGCTCTGGCCAAGGGCTGGCAGGAGGACCAATGGGAGCTCCTTTCTCATCTCCACCATATCAGAAGGGACTTCCTGGTGGAGGTGCCAGCCCGCGGGGGGCAGGGGAGGGAGCCACTGGGCCAGGATAGGATAGGGCAGGAGAAAGGGGTCATGGGAGTGGACGGGAGGCACAGGCTCCAGGAGGGGCAAGAGGTCGGAGTTAAGGCCAGGGCAGGCCCCAGGCTCCAAAATCCAGCTGAGCCCTGATTGTTCTGGGGAAAAACTAAAACAACTCCCAAAAATGTGCACATACACAGAGGGGAGACAGCATACCTTTATAAACTGATAGCTTCCCCTGGGCCAGGCGGGGTATGGCTGACCGTGGGCTGTCCCGTGTGGCCCAACCCAATGACTCACGGAGGAAGGTCTGAGACGCATGCTCACCGGCTGGCCTGGGAAACCCTGCGCTTGCCCCAGGATGGACTTGAATCTTGGCACCCAGCTGGGACTCCCCTCGGGTCTGAGCGGTCCCCCACCCCGTGCCCCATAAGCCATGGGGTCAAAGGCAGAGGGACTGGCTGAGGAGGGTGGTGGCCAGTGGTAGTGTGCAGCCCTGCAGGTGTTCCATGGGAACCCCCAGCCCCCACGAGGCCCCGCCAGCCCAAGGAGCTCTCTGCTCTGTTGGGCTTGGGGAGCCCCCTGCCCCTGCTCCCCCATGGCCACACCTGCCGCAGGGGCCTCAGCCTGTCCAGCCACTGGCAACCAGAGCTTGTGGGTGGCTTTGTGTTTTCTGGATCCGGGCTCTCAGGAGAAGCTGACGAGAGCTTGGGGTTGGCTCCCCAGGGACTGAGCCACCTGCTCATCCATAGTTCAGGCCAACTCAGGTCCTGGGTTAACAGCTGCTGGTATAGACGGTGTGTGAGAGCTGGGGCCCTGTGCAGCCTCTTCTAGGGTGGCAGAGAAAGGGGTACCATTGAGAGGACGCAGAGGGACCAAATGTGGGGTCCTGGAGCCCCCGGAAGGCATCCACCCTCGGGGAAAGCAACGATGTGGCCCCACAGCTCCTGTGCCTTGAGTCTTGTCCTCTTAACGCTGTGGGGGCACAAGTTTGTTCTGCCAGCCTGACTGCCCCACTGCTCACGACGGGGGCCCTGCCTTTCCTCCCAGCCGCTCCCAGCCGCCAACACTTTGGATGGCTCCGGCTCTGTCCCGTGCCTCCAGGCCTCCCCTGGGGAGCCCACGCCCCCGTCCTCCCAGCCTCCCGGTTCATTGGCCCTTCTCTTCTTTGAGGTCTGCCCCGCCGTGGCGGGCACCCTGGAGCCCGGCGCCCCAGGCAGCTGCTACCTGGACACGGGGCTGCGGCGCCGGCTGCGGGAGGAGTGGGGCGTGAGCTGCTGGACTCTGCTGCAGGCCCCTGGAGAGGCTGTGCTGGTGCCCGCGGGAGCACCCCACCAGGTGCTTCCCTCGCGGGGCGGGCGGTGTGTGTGGGGGTTGGGGGTCAGGCTGCCAGAGGCAGTAGTACACAGAGCTAGGCATGATGGGAGGTGGCGCCTGGCACAGGGAGGAGAGGAGCTGAGTGGTCTCCTTGAGGGGTTCAGCCCACCAGTATCGGCCCCGGGGATGGAATCTGTTCCTGGCCACGCCCCCTAACCTATGCACCAGCATACTGAGGGGGAGGACCCTGTCCCCTCTGGCATCAGGGTACCTGGAGCTGGCCCCAGGCCCTGTGCCCCCTGGGGACTGGGCAGAGGGCAGCGGGAGGAAGCAGGGACAGGGGGAGGGGGCAAGATCCCCAGCTTCTGATGACCCACCCGCCCGTGTTCTTCCTGGCACAGGTGCAGGGCCTGGTCAGCACGGTCAGTGTCACCCAGCACTTCCTGTCCCCCGAGACCTGTGCCCTCTCTGCTCAGCTCTGCCACCAGGGACCCAGCCTGCCCACTGCCCACCGCCTGCTTTATGCCCAGGTGAGTGAGACCCTCCCCCTGCCACCAGTGCAGGGCTGTGGTGGGCATAGCAGGTCCAGCTCTGTGCCAAGGCAGGAAGGGAACAGGGCGGAGGGGGCTGGAGGTTGGGGACCAGGAATGTGATAGAAAACCCTTTGTCTTCTCTCTCTGTTCTAGATGGACTGGGCAGTGTTCCAAGCAGTGAAGGTGGCTGTGGGGACATTACAGGAGACTGACAAATAGGGGGATCCCAGGTGTCAGAGGTCGGGGCGGGAGCAGGTAGACCAGGTGCTCAGCCGGGCGACTTCAGTAGGGAATGATGCTGGGGCGCTTGGGGGCTGTTAGTCACTCTCACAAGTACCACTCTGGGCACAGGCAGGGCACACGGTTCCTGGTCCCTGCTCTGGAATGCCACCAAAGCTGTACCTGCCCCACCCCGTGTCCCCATCCACGGCACCAGGCCTACACGGGGGGTGACTAACTCCCTCCACCCCCACCCCTGCCGCCTACCCCGGGGTGGACACAGCCCTCCCTTGGGGGACCTCACAATCATTCTGGCTTTAGCAACTCTTACTTCCGTTGCCTCATCGTCTGCCCTTGAACTCCGCTTCTACCTCCCAGGCACCCCCTGGGCTCCCCCCGCAGCCCTGCGCAGGCCAGTCTGCCAGAAGAGCCGGGAAGTATGGGGTGGGCAGGCGGGAGGGAGTGCCATGGGCCATGTCACCCTGTCTCACTTCCTTCTCCCCACTTCCTGATGTCCACTGAGGCCCGTGTGGTGGCACCCTCCAGCGTGGGGGTGGGGAGGGGAGGCGTGCAATCTGCTCTGGGGCAGGAGTTGGGGGATGGGAGGAGATGGGGACCTCAAACAGCACCGCCTGCTCTTTTTCCGGGTGCCTGGGCCCCTGCCCCCTCCCATGGAGGAGCAGATGGAGCCCCCCCAGGGGGATGCTTCGTGGAGATGCTCCTGACCGTGTGGCCATGCAAGGCAGAGCCCTGGGACCAACAGCAAGGTGGCCTCTCTCCTCCCAGTGGCTGCAGATTCCAAAGGCGCACCCCTCCTGTCTCTCCTGCCCACCCTGACCCGGAGACCCAGGCATGGGGCCCAGGAGAGCCCTTGTCCAGTCCATCTGCCGCTGTGGCCACAGCCACCTCCAGGTCCAGCTGCCCGGGACAACTTCATTCACAACCTCAGGCAGCTCCCGTCTTCTCCCCACGGCCTCTGCCTTCCATCCCTCCCTGTGTATCTCAGCCCCAGACAACGCCCTGGCTCTTGTCATACCTAATTCTTCCCGCTCTGGTTTGGGGAATGGTGTTTTTTTTTTATTATTAAATAAAAATTTTTTATTATAAGTGTAAAGTGCTTTCAAAACATTTAGAAAATAACAAACTCACCTTCAAGGCTCTCACTACTCACCCCTGGCTGCAACCCAACCAGTATTACTGTGTCGGTAAATTTCCTTCTAGTATGTTCCGCAAGGATCTGTTGTACCCAGGGCATTTTGTACTTGGTCTCTCCCAGCACTGTTGTAATCGCTTTCTGTATGGCCCTAACCTTCATTTTAAACGGCTGCTTCTAGTCCATCCAGTGGCTTTGTCATGATTTATATAATTGTTCCTCATCTGAAAACAAATTTTAGGTTTCTTCCTGGTTTAGAGAGCTCGCTGGTTTTCACGTTTTCTTGGTATGAAGAAAAAAAACTGGGAGAACTCCTTTATGTTACCATGCGCCTGTCTGCACTGGACACTTTCAATCGGCTTTCACACGCCAGAAGAGGGAGCCGGCAGGTGGGGGTCACCAGCAAGGTCAGTGCAGATCTGGGATTTGAACCAAGTTTTCTGATCAAGGCTCTGCACGTGTGAGAGTCTCGGCTTGCCACTGGGACGCTGCTCCCACTTGTGCACTTTTAGAGCTGATCGGGTTCCAAGTGGCACCAAATGACACACTCCTCCCGACATGTCACCTGCAGAAGCCGTATCCTGCCATCACCCCAGACCAGAGCCCTTCCCAAGGGAGGATGAGGCTCTGAACTGTGTCCATTAGGGGTGCCGATGGCCCAGGCACTGTCCCCCATCCCCCACCCCCACTTCCACGTAGGTGCAGGATTTGCGAGTTTCACGGGGAATGGGAATGGGGGTTTCAGTGCAGTGGTTAGGACGGGGCGGGGGGCTGCTTCTCATTCCAGAGTGTCAGGGTTCGAGGCCTGGCTCTGCTCCGGTCCCGGCTTCCTGTTCATGAGTGCCCTGGGAGGAGGCAGCCAGTGGTGGTTCAAGTTCATGGGTCCCTGCTACCCATGCGGGAGACCCGGGTTGAGGTCTGGGCTCCTGGCTTTGGCCTGGCCCAGGCACTAGCTGTGTGGGCATTTGGGGGAGTGAACCAGTGGGTGAGAGTCTTCTCTTTCAAATAAATAAAATAAGTATTTTTTTAAAGAGTTCATGGAAAATATGTGTTATGAAAAACACTATGCATGGATTTAAAAAAAAAATTCTTTTTTCATTCTGTTCTCCATGAACTTCCTGAAGTACCCTCACATCTGGTCTCTGTACACAGCAGGTGGGTCAATGCCCACCCTGTTCCAGGGCTGGGCCTGGGAACAGAGCCAGTCCCGGTGGGGGCTGACCCTGGCACCCGGCTTGGGGCACCAGTGCCCGGGAGAACCTTGGGCCTCTGCTTCCGCCAGGGTCCGCAGTTCAATGTCCACCTTCTGCCGCGCCGGTCACAGAGCTGGCAGGGAGCTGGGCGTATACGTAGTCAATGCCTTCTTTTCCTTCCCTCATCTAAAATCCTCAGATGTCTTGTGCTGAAAAAATTGTGGTCCGACGGCCGCGTCACCGAGATAGCACAGAAAGCGCCCAGGTGCCCCTCCGCCAGCGTCCCTTAAGACAAACATCTTCCATAAACCCAGTGCCCTCGGCAAAACCAAGACAATACCATCACTACGTCCCGCTGAGACGTCCCGGCTTGCCCACTCTCCCATCCCTGGGTCCGGCAGTTTGTCCGTGTTTGACCTTGGCTCCCCCCAAGGTCACTCAAACAGCAAGGAGGCTCTGCCGCCAGGCTGCACACCCCCACCCCCACCCCCCCGCTGTCCACTCGGCCAAGAGCCAGGGCTGCTGCCCTGGAAAAGGATCTCGTACTACAGACATCTCTGCCCTGCCCACCCGTCCACGTGCATGTCCACGTCCACGTCCACGTCCATGTCCTGAGGCTGCCGACCCCAGGGTGCCCAGCTCACGTGCGCCAGTTGGGGCACTCGCGTCCAATAGGCAGGGTGGCCGCCCGCTCTGGCCTCTGGGAACAGAGGCCACGGGGCAGATTTGAAGATCCCGGAGAGCTTCCGTATCTGCCCCCCCACCCCCCGCCTTGTGTGTCTCCCAGGCTTAACCGGAGCAAGCCTCTTGGTGCTGGGGAGGGTGCTCCCCACCTGGGGTCCTGTGTGCTCCCTGCCAGGGCCCGCAGGGCCACTGGACAGGAGGAGAGCGCTCTCTTGGTGAGAACAGGGGTGGGGTGGGGGGAAGTGGAGCTGCGGTTTAGGGCGGTTGGACTGTCTGGTGTTTATCGCAAGATGCCTCTGACGCTCTCAGAGCCATGCCCAGACATGATCTCACTCTCGTTCAGTCATCCCTGGAGGCAGAAGGGAGTCTGGCAGCAGTACTGCCCCCACTTCACAGGTGGGAAAACTGAGGATCACACACGCATGGAGCCAATCTGTTGACAACTTGCCGCGCAGTCCTGGGGTACTGCACCCAGCCCCGGGGAGCTGGTTGAGAGGTGTTGGACAGGGCAAGTGCCTCAAAAGCTTAGGGGGTGCCCGTGTGGCTGGCCCTGCACAGAGCTCTGTCTGCAGGAAGTGTGCAGCCAGTCCCCCAGTGCGAGAAGGGTCTACGGCTCCCCAGCGGAACCTGTTCCCAGGCACAGGCCGGGCGGGTGGGCCTTTGCGGGGTAGCCCAGCCTGCAGGCTCCGGGGCTGCCTGGGGCCCACACGGCTCCTCCTTGGATAGCCTGCCTTGCCGGCCACCCTGGCCAAGAAAAGCTGCCAGGAACCTAATCGGAAGCCCACCACATCCCCAAGGAGCGCAGGGCCGGCCGGTCAGCAGGGCGGGCGGCTTTGCTCTCATCAGCCAGCTACTGTCCCCAACCCCCGAAGGCGGAGGGAGGAGGGGCCGGTGGGGGAGGCCTGTGTGGGTGCGGAACCCAGACTTGGCTGGCTCTGCGGATTCCTCCCAGCTGGCGGCGAGCAGCAAAGGTCAGGCTGAGACGAGCGGGAGCCGGCCACGCTGCAGCGCCCTGCGCGGGACACGCCGTGGACAGGAGGACGCTAAGGGCAGCCCCAGTGCCCAGCCCTGTCCCCTGCCCGCGTCCGGCCCGCCCCGATCGCGATCACTTAGCACTTAGGCCGTCACCCTTATCCGACTTTTTATTATGGATCAGAACCTCGCGTTCCCGAACCCCAGCCCTCGGCGGGACATCCAGTACGTGTCAGCCAAGTCAGAAGAAAGTTCCTTAGGTCGTCATCATCTCAGACAATGCCCCGGCGGGTTAAGACAAAAGGCGGGGACAGCGGGTCCGGGGCGGACACCCTGGCCGCCGTGACGTCATCGAGCCTATGACGTCACCGCCGCGGCGCCCCGCACCCTGCGGGCCGGATGGCGTCACCATCGGAACCTGCGTAAACAAGTGCGCGCTCGGGGAGCCGCGGCGAGAGAGAGACAGACAGAGACAGACAGAGACAGACAGAGAGAGAGAGCGCGCTGACCCTGGGCCAGGAGCCAGGCCGGAGGTCCGCTCGGCCCCGCAGGGCGCTAGGCCCCCTGACGGGCTGGCCCCGCCCCCGGCGGCCGGCGCGGGCCAATCCGGGCGGGCCGCGGCGACGCGCAGCCTATCAGCGGCCAGGGCTCGCCGGGCGCTTCCGCGTTGGGCAGCTCGCCGGCGCGGACCGGGCCGCACGCTCGGCCGCAGCCCCGCCTGGCCGCTGCGCGGGGCCCGGGCCACCGCCCGCCGGGGCCCGATGGCCTCGGAGGACCTGGCGGGGGCGCTGGCGGCCGTGCTGGAGGGCCGGGGGCTGCGCGTGCACAGCTGTGACTCGGGGCCGGCCGGGCAGCCGCGAGCGCGGCTGCGGACCAACGTCTCCTACGTGGTGCTGGCCGTGTTCCTCAACGAGCAGGTGAGCGAGCCCGCCGGGCCCTGCTGGGCACGCAGACACAACGGCCAGGGCCGGCGCCGCCTCGCGCGTGGCGCTCCCCAGTTCTGCAAAGCACTCACTCACGCGCGCCTCGCAGCCCTGCGGGTGGCCGGGTGCACAGGGGGCTGCGCCCTGGCCCTCGGTTCCTGCAGCACAGAGCTCCTCTCCCCCAGGGCCTAGCACGGCAGGAGCTGGCTCCCCGGGACGTCTGAGGCATGGCCTGCGCCACCCCCCCCCCCGCCCCGCCCCGCCTCCCCGCCCGGTTATGGCACAAGACAGGCTCACGCTCAGCTCTGACCCCTTGTCGCTGCTCTGGGTCCCTGTTGTAGGCTGTGAGATAAGAATCAGAAGGGACCAGGGCCCCAGGTGGGCCTGCGTGGGGTGTGTGTGGGGAGGGGGGAATCAGAACCCAGACCCCAGAGTGAGGACCTGCCACTAGGCTGTGCACCCCACGGGGACGCGGGAGACACACAGTGACACAGTGGGGACACATGCGCAGCCCGTTCTTGACCCACAGAGAGCAGCTGGCTGCAGGCCCCAGGCCCCCAGGGAGGGGGTCTTGGGCAACCCCAGGGCAGGGAAGGGCCTGGCTGGCTGGCCTCTCCCGTGCGCGGTGGAGAGTGCCAATCCCCTCTCCCCTCAGGACGAGGTGCTCCTGATCCAGGAGGCCAAGAGAGAGTGCCGGGGGTCCTGGTACCTGCCCGCGGGGAGGATGGAGCCCGGGGAGAGCATCGTGGAGGCCCTGCAGCGGGAGGTGAAGGAGGAGGCGGGGCTGCAGTGCGAGCCCGAGACCCTGCTTACCGTGGAGGAGCGAGGCCCCTCCTGGATCCGTTTTGTGTTCCTGGCTCGTCCCACAGGTATGGCTCTCCTGGGGCAGTGCCGTATGCGCCTTCCCCCGACTCCCCCCTGCCCCCCCCCCCGTGGTCTTCCGGTGAGATGAGCCCCACTCCCTAGCCAGCCCTGTGCTGACTGCTACAGCTCTGGCACTGGCAGACCCTAGCCTGGGGAGGTGGGGGCGGGGGAGGCTCGGCCCTGGCCCCGGCCCCACACTGGGTTAGAACCAGGGTGGCCTGCCGGGTCTGTGTTCTCTGGGAGATCTGGTGCTTCCTCCCACCCACACCACTGCCCCTGCCTCCACTCTCCCCTAGGTGGGACACTGAAAACCTCGCAGGAGGCCGATGCGGAGTCCCTGCAGGCTGGCTGGTACCCACGCAGCTCCCTGGCAACCCCACTGCGAGCCCATGACATCCTGCACCTGATAGAGCTGGCCGCCCAGTACCGCCAGCAGGCCAGGCACCCTCCCGTTCTGCCCCAGGAGCTGCCCTGCAGCGTGGTGTGCCAGCGGCTCGTGGCCACCTTCACCGGTGCCCAAACGGTGTGGGTGCTGGTGGGCACGGTAGGGACACCTCACTTGCCCGTCACAGCCTGTGACTTTGCCCCTATGGAGCAGAGGGGCGGCCTGAAGGTGGCCGTGCTGCGGCTGCTCCAGGAGTGCCTGACCCTGCACAGTTTGGCCGTGGAGACCAAGGGGCTGCTGGGGTTGCAGCACCTGGGCAAGGACCACACCGACGGCATCTGCCTGAACGTGCTGCTGGCGGTGGCTTTTCGCAACCCGGGCACCCAGGAGGAGCCCCCGAAGATTCGGGGTGAGAACTACGCGTGGTGGAAGGTGGGGGATGTGGGCCTGCAGGACCAGCTCCTCCGGAGGTTGCTGGACTGCTCTACTGTCCCACTGAACAGATAGGCGCTCTCCCCGAGGGACGCGGAAGCCAGCAATCTGGGCTCGTGCTGCATCGGCAGCAGAGGCCTGCGGGGAGCAGGCCACCACACTGCATCAGAAGGGACAGTGCCTTCACCCAGGCAAAGGGTCCAGAGGTCCAGGGCCCTGCCGCCAAGGGCACACGGCTGCGTCTCCCCCCGGCTTGGGGAGGGGGACGCGGGAGCATCCTGTGTGCACCCCCAAGAAGGCCCCGCCCTGGCCTCTGCAGGCACTTGGGGCTCAGAGGGGACCAGGAGGGTGTCCCTTGCTAAGTAAACAGGTGTTGCCACCTGCCTTTCCTGCCCGAATGTCTGTGTGGGGAGGACACGAGGGGGCTGCTGCTGTGTGGCCCCCAGCCCACCAGTGGCCGCCGCCCAGGCCTTTCCCTGACAGTGTGCTGGCACTGGCACCAGGCAGGACGTCACTGAGGGGACCACAGCCCCAAGGGAGGCTCAGCTATTACTCTGCGGGGTGGAGCAGTGGGCACCTGCAGAGAGCTGCTGGTGGGACAGGAGCTGTGAGTGATGTCCCCGTCTCTGCCCAGCTCCATTCTCCTGGACCACCCTGGACCGGATCCTCCACCGCCTCACCTTTTCACAACTCCAGTCCAAGCCAGAAACCCTTTTCTCCACTGCCCCTCAGCCAGGGGACCCATGGTGGGATTTCTTTCAGTTTTGCAAAAAAAACACAAGGGAAAAACCCGCAGGGGACAAAATGTGCCACTCGCTGTGTTCAGGCCTGTGTCCAGCCACGCTGGGGAGGCCGGGCTGAATGGAGACCCCCCAAGCGCCCAAGCACAAAGTCTGTTAGATCATCACAGCTCCGACAGGCATCACCACGCACATCAACACGTGCAGTGCTCGCAGACACCGGGGCCCCCACCCCTCGGCACTGCTGCGCAGCCAAGTCTGGCTCCTGGCAGGCGTGGGGGAGCGTCAGATTTGCATCGCCCAGCCTGTCTCTATTTACAGGCTCCCCCCCCCCACTGCCCAGCGCTGGAAAAGGAATTTGTCTTTCTGGGGAGGTGGGGGTGGGGGGTGGGAGATGGGCCCGAATTAGCAGCCAAGCCCTGGGCAGGAGAAGGCTGGAGAGGAACACACACGCCAGGTCCACGCGATCACACCGTTTATTGCTGTACTGTCTTATAAAGACACCGTGCAAATGCCAGAGCGCACGCCCAGACCCCCGCCAACGGCCACGGCCACGAGCATGTGCAGGCACGCTCCCCCGGGGCAGCAGTGGGCGAGGCGGAGGTCATGGAGTTTCCTTCTTTTTCCTGTCACCTCCTGGCAACCTGCTCCCGGCTTTTAGAAGCAGCGTGGGCAGGAAAAGGAAGCGAAAGGGGCTCTGGCCTCCGCCTCGGCCTCCTCCTCCTCCTCCTCGCCCAGGAGCCCAGCCAGCAGCTGCAGCCCCGTGTGAGGTAATGCCTGGCACCGCCCGCCCGTGTGCTCCTACAGGTCGAGACAGATTCGGCTCAGGCAGGGCGGCAGCCCAGCCGCGGAGGGCACGCGGGGAGAAGGCCACCAGACCCGGCAGCCGCTGGTGCCTCAGCCCCTTCCCAGCAGGCCTCCCTTGGCACCCTCAGCTCTCCCCGGAGGAGGGTGCGCCCTCGGGGGCACTGGGTGCTGGGCCGGAGGCTGCGGCGCCAGGCCCCACCTCCTGGTCTCTGACCTCTCCGCCCAGGTGTTCTGGACCTGCCGAGACGGGTTCAGAAGGCGCCAGAGAGAAACCAGCTGGAACTGTAGCCTGGCACCCAGCTCCGCAGGCCCTCTCCCGCCCTGGCTGCAGCTGCACCAAAGTTCTCATTAGCAGCTGCCCCCGCCTGGGCGCGGAACATGCTTTGGGCATCTGCCATGGGGCGGTTGGGAATTTTGCAACCGTCTCCAGGACAGAGCGGGAAGAGGGGCTTCCTTGTCACTGGGTTCCCTGCCCTGCCAGCGAGGCAGGGAAAACAGTCAAGTCTCAGCAGCTGCTGGGGTCCCTGGTGTCACACGGCTCCTGACCCCATGTCTGGCCTGGCCTCCTGGCCAGCCCCGGAGCCAGCAGCTCACTCCCTCTCCTGCCCCTGGAATTGAATCACAGGGCTTAGCCCTGGGCACACACGGCCGCTCCGGAGGATGACAGGCACACGACACATCAGGGTTTGGGGGCTCCAGGTGGAGTTCACCCAGCTCCTCCGGGGGAGGGGGGCCCCAGGCCTGCAAGCTACTTCTCTTGCCTCAAGGCACCTGGGCCTGGGAGGCCCCTGCCCTGAGACCCGGTCCCAATGTGGTCACCGGCCCAAGGCTGCCTGGGAGCCGCAGCCCCCACCCCAGAGGAGAGGGAGGCAGCGCTGGGGCAGAGGTGTGGACAGGAGTCTCCCGGCTCAGACTTGTCCTTCCGGGGGCGGGGAGAAGTTCAGGTGAGGACCGTGCGGGGGAAACTTGACGAAAGCGATGGCAGCCAGCTCCTTGCAGAACTCCTCCAGTACGACCACGCCCTGCAGGAGGGTCTGGTGGTCCAGCCTGCGGGGAGGATGGGGGGCAGGTGCGGGGAACAGCTGGGAGGCGGGGGCACAGTGCCCAGGGGCCCGGGTTCCCGCCCCTACCGGAGGCTCCTCCCTGGGCACCCGCTTCTCCTGGGTACTTACTGCTCCCCGGGGCCCTGGCCCATCAGCTGCCTGCGCACCAGGAGCAGTTTGCCTGGGAACTGGGGTACCCTCTGAATCCTTTGCATTAGGTCCCCGATCACCTAGAGCAGGAACCCCAGAGTGAGACGGGCGGGGCGGGGAGGAACTTGTGTCTTCCACCAGCACTGGCAAGGGCGCCCCCTGCAGCGTGGCCGGTCCCCTGCTCTCCAGGCCTCCCCAGTGCTTACCCTGACGAGCACCGAGAACAGGCTGCGGCAGCCGGGGGCCAGGTTGACATAGGGATCCAGGAGGTACTCGTGCACGTGGGGGTGGGGGAAGAGGGCGAGCCGGGACAGGACTGACGTCACTTGCAGGTTCAGGCTGTACGGCTGCAGGGGACACGGCAGACGATGCCCGGGGCTGGCAGGGGTGCCGAGCGCTGCCGTGCTGCCCCAGCCAGGCGCCTGGGCAGTGGGAACGGGTGCGGGGGTGGGAGGCTCACGTGATGCGTATGTGTCACGGGCTCCCCAGGGCCGAGAGCCAGAACGTGTCAGGGCGTGTTGTGCAGCACAGGCGAGACAGGGCTTCCCACCCGGGGCAGGGCTGGGGCTGGGGGCTGCTGTGGAGCTGAAGCCCCCCCCAGCCCTGCCCCGCTGTCAGTCCCTGCTCTCCTGGGGGCCCCGAGGTGGGGGGACCTGTTGCCTTACCTGATCCAAGATCCGGGACATTCGGTCAAACAAGACTCCAAGGAAGCGGCCCTCGAAGAAAGGCCGTTCGGGCTCGTGGGGGTCCAGGGGTGCGGGGCCCAGCGGCCAGCCCCAGGGGGCGACGCGGGAGCTGCACTCCTGAAACTGAAGCCAGGGGCGGGGAGGCTTGTGGAGCAGCGGGAGGGGGTTCAGGGCTCCCTGGGGCAGAGTTCATCAACCCAGGCCCCCAAGGGCAGCAGGTGGGAGCCAGCAGAGCCGATACTCACCAGGCCGTAGGCGTCGTGGACGTACGTGTCGTACCCAGTCTCCTCCAGGAAAGCTGAGGTCTTGGCCTCCTCGGGGACCAGACACAGGAAGCTGAGAGACAAAGCTAGGGTGTGGAAGCGCTCCTCTGTCCCCAGCCCGGACCATGACCCTGAGCGCTATGGCAGCTCCCTCCTGTCGCCTGCCCGGCTCCCCACCTGTTGACGATTTCGGTCACTGCCGTCTTGCCCTCGGAGTTGGTGGCCGGAGTGGGGCGGGCCCTGGCGGAGGGCTGGAAGCCAGAATCGGGGAAGTAGGGGTCTTCCTCCAGGTCCCTGTGGTCCAGGCACACCGGCAGCACCCGTGAGCGTGGGAAGGAGTGAGCCAGCCCTGAGGGGTGTGCAAGGGCTGGGCCGGGTGGCACTTACAGCGTGTCCTCGTAGCTCTCGGGCTCGGGCGAGCCCCGGGCCACGTACAGACGGCCCTCGAGGTTGCGCAGGACCAGGCTGTGCAGCACCCGCTCGTGGGGCTGCTGGAGCAGCTCCTCAAACAGCCGCAGCGTGGCAATGCTGATCTGCGGAAGGGGCAGTGGCCAGGCCGGCCCCTCCCACCGGGCTTCCGGTGGGAGGGGGCCGAGGCAGGGGTCACCTTCTGGCTGGGCACCAAGGTGGCAGGTTTCAGGAGGAGAGGCCTGGCCCAGGCACCAGAAAGCCCAGGGAGGGCCTGCCTGTTCTGTTACTAACTTCACGGGAGATCTCCAAGGGTGAGCCACATGGACAGCTGTGAGCTTCCAGTGGCCAGAGCAGGTGCACACTATTGTGTGCAATAAAAAGTATATGATATGGGCCAGTGCTGTGGCACAGCAGCTGAAGCCGCTGTCTGCAGTGCCCATAACCCATGTGAGTGGCTGGTTCGAGACCCGGCTGCTCCACTTCCCATCCAGCTCCCTGCTCATGCGCCTGGGAAAGCAGTGGAAGATGGCCCGAGTGCTTGGGCTCCTGCACCCACGTGGGAGACCTGGAGGAAGCTCCTGGCTCGCGGCTGCAGCCTGGCCTAGCTGTGGCTGTTGTGGCCATCTGAGGAGTGAACCAGCAGATGGAAGACCTCTTTCTCTCTTTCTTTGCCTGTCTCTCCCTCTCTTTAAAAAAACTCTGCCTTTCAAATAAACAAATCTTTAAAAAAAATAAAAGTGTACCATCCTACGTGAAACAAACATGGCTGCCAATCCCGTCACTGGTTTTGGGGGTGGTTCAGTTCTCGGAGGGAGACTCGGCCAGGAGCACTCAGACAGCAGGGAGCACTCGGGGAGTCCTCCCCTCCCCTCCCCCGGCAGGCCAGGCAGCAGGTGGGACCCAGGGCCCTCCCGCTGTTACCTCATCCGAGAGGTGGTCGCAGTGCCCGATGAGGTGGGCACACAGAGTGCAGGGATCGTCCTCGGGGCCTTCGGGCTGCTGGTCCGCGCCCAGGAGAAAAGCCACAGCCTCCCGCAGCAGCGCTGGGGAGCGGAGCTGACGCAGCATGGCCGTCAGCAGGACGGTGGAGGTCAGGATGCTGCGCTCAGACCTGCGGAGAGCGGCCCCTTAGGCAGGCCTCCAGGACCCAGAGCCAGGCGGAGGGCAGAGACAGAGCCGGGGGCGGTGCCGCACCTCCCTGGGGTGCTTACGTCTCTGGTCCCTGCCCCCCTTCCCCACAGCCGCTGGGACAGAAGGCCTTGCTCAGCCCATGTGGCATGAGCTACATGCACATCGGGGTGCAGGCCTGGCCGGTGTTAACCAGCGCACTCCACAGACAGGACTCTGGCCAAGGAGGGCCCTGCCCCCTTAGCAGGAACCAGACCAGGGCACACCCAGGAGACCCGGACATAACACTTACACGTGTAGGAGCTGGGGCTGCAGGGTCTCCACGAACAACTTCTCTGCCACGGCTCTGGCCAAGGCATCTGCAACCACCTGGGCACCAGAAAGGACGTGTTGCACGCACGGCAGGTTCCCACCGAGGAACCACCGCCAGTCCCGCCGCAGTGCCCACCCGACATGACAGGAACAGGGGCCCGGCTACCCAGCAGCCCCGCGCAGCTCCTGGACCCCGCACATGCGTGCGCCCGAGCCTCTGCTCCACCCGGTGCCCCGGGCCGGGGGACAGCCCAGGCCGGACCCCCGTCCCCTGCTCACCGCCTGTGCCTCCATGATGAGGTGGTCGCAGTAATCAAACCAGCCCAAGAAGGCGGCCAGGGCTTCCTTGCCGGGGAAGGAGGCCTCATCAGACGGGGCGCTGGGCAACCTAAGGGACAGGGGGCGGGGAGTCTGCCGAGCGCTCAGGAGCTCTGAGGTGGTCCCCAAGGCTGGCCCCAGAGGCCAGGCCCCTTCTCCTCCGGCACCATCCAGGGTCGGTTCTCTGGGAGGCTATGTGGTAGGAGGCAGCAAAAGCGATGCCCCCCTGGGAGATGAGAAGGGCCCAGCAGGAAGCTGGGGACTGGCAGGGGGCTCCATGCCACCCAGGGACTCAGCCCTCCTGAATCAGGTGCTGCCCAACGCCGCCCCTGGCCAAGGACCCACCTCCAGCTGATGCCCTCAGAGGCGGCGACATCTGCGGGGTCCAGGCAGGCGGGCATGGAGTGGTAGAGCCGGCAGAGGTGCTCGGCAATGGCGGGGCAGCAGGGGCTGCGCTGCGCCAGGTAGGTGGCCGCCGCCGGGGAGGCCACGCTCACCAGGAGCAGCAGGTTCTCCCGCGCCTTCAGGGCAACCCGACTCTTCTGGAAGACAGGGCACGCACTTGGACCCTGACGTCCCCTCCCCGCTGTCCTCTGGGCCCTAGCCCCGGCCCCCGCCCTCCCCAGGTCAGCACCTTGCTCTTGCATAGCCCAAGCAGCGAGGTGATCAGGCTGTTCTCCCCCGTGGCCCCATCGGGCTCCTCGGCCTGTGCCCCACGGGGCTCGCTGTGCAGGTGGGGGGCCCCGTCGGGAGCCCTGCTGTGCGACGGGTCCTTGTCCCCAGGGCTGGCTGTGTCTCTCGGTGGGCCAGCTGGTTCTCTGGATGGCTTCCTCCTCCCTACCATCTTTTTACCCTGCCAAGAAAGTGGAGGTGAGGCCAGGCCTCCTGGGGTAACCCCGCCGAGCACGCAGGGTGGGCCTGCCATCAGGGCCTCCGCCTGGGGCTGCAGGGGAAACCGCCCCGTGCCTCCCAGGGGCTCCGGCCCTTCTACTGCCGCTCACTTCCAGGATGTAGGCCAGCAATGCGGGGTCCTGCTGGATCTTGGAGCAGAGGACACTGGTGAACTGCACCTCCTCCTTTTCCGTGAGGGACCCAGGGGCCGTCCCCCCAAGTCGGAGAAGTTTCTGGAAGACAGCGGAATGGAAACAGAGGGGACCAGGCTGGCAGGGAAGAGAGCGCCCCACCACCACACACACGCGCACACGCACACACGCACACACCCCGCGTGCGCGCCAGGCTCCCCCGAGCTCCCCAGCCCCTCACCTGCACGGGCCTGTGGACACTGAGGTAATGCAGCAGCGGGTGCCGCACCTGGGCCAGGACCTTGCTGAAGAACTGGAACACCTGCTGCCGCATGCCCGGCGGGTACTGCGGGCCAGGGACAGAGCGCCCTGTCATAAGGGAACCGTGGCCAGCTGCCGCAACCCTCCTCGGCCACCACACACACCCCCAACACCTCCTGCCTGGCTGTGCCGCCATCACCGGGCACGCTACCGTCCGCTCTCCCCAGTCCGCAGGTTCTGCATCCCTGGATCCCACCCCCGGCAAAGCCAAACATCCTCTGGACGCGACCATCCTGACCATCCTGCTCCTCCCCGACCAGGACTCCCATTTCAATCACCACCCAGCACACATCCGGGACTCGGGACACCTTTGCTGGGGGGGGGGGGTGCTGACTGAGCGGAAGGGGGCAGAACCCCCGCCAGGTGCAGGCTCCTCCAAGTGAGACAGCTCAGTGCCCACCCCCCGCCCCGTGCAGGACTGCGCAGAGCACAGGGAAGGCAGGGACGCCCGGTCCAGGGGCACCCGGGGCCCGCCCACCTCGGCCTTGCCCAGCGTGCACAGCGTCTCCAGGATCTTGTGCTGCAGCAGGTACTCCAGGCAGGGCCCAGCCTCGCCGGCGGCCGCCTGCTGCCCCTCCTCGTACACCAGGATGTCCAACATCTGCTTCAGCCGCCAGGGGATGTCCGTCTTCTTGGCCGGGGTGTTCTCATCTAATGGAGATTCAGGCAACAGGGGGATGGGGGTAGGGTGGGGGCGTGATGAGGGCCTCAAGAGCTGGGAGGGGGCGGGGCGAGGGCAACCAGGACGCGGACAGGTTCACAAGTTGCAAGAGGTAAAAGCCCTTTTGGGGGCTGGTGCTGTGGCCTAGCGGGTTAAGCTGCCACCTGCAATGCTGGCATCCCATATGGGCCCTGGTTCAAGTTCCAGCTGCTCCACTTCCCATCCAGCTCCCTGCTAATGGCCTGGGAAAGCAGCAGAGGATGGTCCAAGTGCTTGGGCCCCTGCACCTACATGGGAGACCTGGAGGAAGCTCCTGGCTGTTAGCTTCAGCCTGGCCCAGCCCCTGGTCATTGTGGTCATCTGGGGAGTGAACCAGCAGATGGAAAAATCTCTCTCCTTCTGTCTCTCACTCTCTGTAGCTCTGCCTTTCAAATACATAAAATAAATCTTAAAAAGAAAAATCCTTTGGGGTAAGGCCCAGGCCATGAGCACATGTGCCTGGTAGCCCACACCTGCTCCCCCCAAGCCTGCACCTGTCCGTTCTGGACTCACAGTAGGCAATGCTGCTTCCTGTCGGCTGTGGGAGAGCCGCGCCCACACAGCAGTTAGTAGGGCTTCCCTAGAGGAAGCTTTCCTACTGGGCACCGGCCGTGCGGCACGCCCTAGCTCTTCTCCCAGGCACAGGTTCCTGAGCAGGCAGCCTGCCTAGCCCTTACCTGCCCCCCCACCCCGGTCTAGGGAACATTGTGGAAATTAAAGGCCTGTCTCTGGGCGAAGCCCCAGGTGGCTCTGCGGCAGTTCAGGATCTCCCGGTGGACAGGCAGGTTTGCCCCCCGGGGGAAACGAGGCCAAATGTGCAGAAACTGATGTTTGGCACCATTGCGGGGGTGGCTGCTGGCACCTAGTGGGCAGAGACAGAATTGCTGCTTAACTGACTACAACCCAGAGGACCAAGAACCTCCCAGCCGGGATGGAGGAGTCGGGTCTGCCAGGCGCTCACAGCATCCCTCCCCATGTCCACAGGCCACGTTTCAACTTTTGGGATTCCCAGGTTAGAAAGAATTCCTTTAAGAAAGGCACAGGCTGGGGGCTGGTGCTGTGGTGCAGTAGGTTAACACCCTGGCCTGCAGTGCTGGCATCCCATATGGGCGCCAGTTTGAGACCTGGCTGCTCCTCTTCCGATCCAGCTCTCTGCTATGGCCTGGGAAAGCAGTAGAAGATGACCCAAGTCCTTGGGCTCCTGTCCCCACGTGGGAGACCCGGAAGAAGCTCCTGGCTCCTGGCTCCTGGCTTCTGGCTTTGGATTGGCACAGCTCCAGCCGTTGTGGCCAATTTAGGAGGGAACCACGGATGGAAGACTGACCTCTCTCTCTCTGCCTCTCCTCTCTGTGTAACTCTTTCAAATAAATAAATAAATTAAAAAGAAAGAAAGAAAGAAAGAAAGGCAGGCAGGCACAGGCTGGGGCCAGCGCTGTGGTCCAGCAGGTTAAGCTGCTGTGCTGGCATCCCATATGGGCACCGGTTCAAATCCTGGCTGCTCCACTTCCAATCCAGCTCCTTGCTAATGCACCTGGGAAAAGCAGCAGAAGATGGCCCAAGTGCATGGGCCCCTGCACCCATGTGGGAGACAGGATGAAGCTCCTGGCTCCTGGCTTCAGATCGGCTCAGCCTTGGCTGTTGTGGCCATCTGGGGAATGAATAAATAAATAAATCTTGGAAAGAAAGAAAGGAAGGAAGGAAGGAAGGAAGGAAGGAAGGAAGGGAAGAAAGAAAAGAAAAAGAAAGAAAGAAGAAAGAAAAGAAAAGAAAAGAAAAGCAAGGCATAGGCTGGATTCAAAGCCCAGTCTGAACTCCAGGACATGGAAAGCTAAGGATACGGGACACGGTTACCTGGCAACCAGCCTGTGTCCACACCACAAACTGACTACCAGGCAGCCAATCCGACTTCAGCCCTTCCCTCAGGGATCCTGATGGGCCCAACTGACCCGAGATTTTGACCCTCTGGTCCGTCCCAGACATATTCAAGGGACCTACGAGTGGCTTGGAAAAGGGGGACTTGCCACACTGCTTTTCACCCATAAGTCTGGGAGGAGTGGGTACCATGGTGTAGTGGACACCCACATTCCATGTTGGAGGGCTGGGCTGAGTCCTGGCCACTCCAGGCTTCTAAGCCAGCTTCCTGCTAATGTGCCTGGGAGGCCGCAGATGAAGGCCCAAGTGCTTGGGTTCCTGTCACCCACATGGGACACTCGGATGGAGTTCTTGGCTTAAGGCTTTGGCTTGGCCCAGCCCTGGCTGTGGTGGGCACTGGGGGAGAGAACTAGTGGATGGAAGATCTCTCTCTCTCTCTCTCTCTCTCTCTCTCTCTAGCTCACTGTCATTATGCCTCTCTAATAAATAAAGCAATCTTTACGTAGGTAAGTAACTTCCTGTGAGCAGGCTCGGAGTCTGACCACCTGGGGGCTGCACCCAGCTGGAAGCGGGGGTGCCAGGAGCCACCTCTGCCTTCCTGTCCCACTCAGCCCTCACACCTCGTCTCTCCCCCGAGGTCAGGTGGAGGCCAGCAGCTAAGCGATCAGGAACCCAGCAGGCCCCGGGCTGTGTGTTTCTCCCGGTGACACGGCCGGCGCCTCCCTCCTCGCTCCGTCCTCGGGGCCCACCTGTGCTCTCGAGGTAGTAGTGGGTGATGCCCTTCCAGTGCTCCACGAAAGCCTGCAGCAGGTCGATGCTCGGCTCCCGCTGCGAGAGAGCAGAGACGCCGCGTCAGTGGGGGCGCCAAGGCCACAGGACCCGCTGTCCCCGGCCCTCATCAGAACACAGACACCCCACGCGCCCACCAAGGATCGGGGCGGGCGGAAGAGGCACTCCGTGCCCGGGGTTTCCAAGGGAAGAGCAGCGGACCGTCCCCGAGCCTTGGGGGCTCCGTCTCTGCACCTGGCCAAGGACTCCCCAGCCACCCCTCCCTACCTCCCCGGCTTGGCCGCCCTCTCTGTTCTGGAGGGGTTAAGACTGGTTTGGGGGGAAAACAGATGGACACAGATCAGAACGTGGTCATTCTACAACAGACGGATATAAATAGGGACATGAGAGTACCCACCCCCCCTTCCCAAAGAAAAGCGCCATCAAAGGGATACAGATGGAAGACAAGGCCAAGACAAAGCTTTCGGGTCCCCCTCGAGCTGGGCCTAAGGAAATCCACGTTCAAGGCCACAGCAGGATGTGGTATCAGTTGGTATCAGCCAGATACCCAACATTAGCCCAGTAGTAAGGTCTGGCCCAAGCCTCAGGCTGCGCCCCACACCCCTCCTCAGCCAGCTCTCAGCCACTCTCCCTGCAAACTTCTCCCAAAGAAAGGCCGTTCTCGCATCATCAACAGGTCCCTACCCCCAGGTCTTTGTGCAGGCGCTCATCTGCCTGGGGTCAGGGGGACCCTGTGTCCCCTGCCCGTGGCCAGGACCCTGAGAGTGGCCAGCGAGGCCAGCCGAGGGGGCTCTCTGCAGGGGCCCGTCTGCACACACATCTCTCTCCAGCCTCAGCTCGGAGCCTAGTAGCTCCTTGGCGACAGCCTGTCAGGATCATTAGGGCCTACTACGTGCAGGATGCTTGGATGCCACAAGCAGGGTAGGAAGGCTCCAGACCCAGGCCTCCAGAACCGTGCCTTGGAGAACCTGGAATCCCAGCGAACAAGCCAACGGGATAAGCCAAGCGATGGAGACGGAGCCCCTCGGGAAAGAGGGCCAGGACAGACCGCCCCACACCCAGAGAACACGCACTAACGTTACAACTCCCCAGGACACTCAATCATTTCACAGCTGCTTGTCTTGGAGAGCAGGTGCCTGACCTTCCGAGTTGGGGTCTCCTCTGGCTACACGCCCCACTCACAGTCTCCAGAAACCTCGAGCTGGACTCCAGCCCAGCAGGGGCTGGCACTGTGCCACAGCAGGTTAAGCTGCCACCGGTCACCCTGGCATCCCACACGGGCGCCGGTTCAAGTCCCAGCTGCTCCACTTCTGATCCGGCTCCCTGCTCACGCACCTGGGAAGGCAGCGGAAGGTGGCCCAAGTGCTTGGTTCCCTGCACCCACGCGGGAGACCTGGCTGGAGTTCCAGGCTGCTGGCTTTGGCCTGGCTCAGACCTGGTGGGTTCAGCCATTTGGGGAGTGAACCAGCAGATGGAAGATCTCTGATTCCCCTCCCTCTCCCTCTGTAACTCCGCCTTTCAAATAGAAAAGGAATCCGGGCGGAAGGCGGGTCAGCCAGCACTCAGGCTGTGAGAGGAAAGCAGGACACTGTCCCCTCCTGAAGCCACTGTCACTCCAGACCAAAGCAATCGCACCAGACGATGATATCACTTTTTAGAAGCACAGTGATATATTCTCTGCTACGCAGCCAAAGACCCCAGGAAGCGGGCGTAAGGTGGCTCTCTGGGGTGGCCCCCCTGGGGAGAGACCCAGACAGCGCTCAGGGAGACAGAGGAAACGGGGTGGGGGCTGCCTCCCCTTCCCATCATTGGACACCAGGCCTCCTCAGCTGCCTCCAACCTCCTGGGATGAGGACCCCCGCCCCCCGGCCCACCACCTGGAGCCAGTCCTGGAAGGGCCAGTCCTGTCCATCAGATCCCTAAGGCGGCTGTTAGTACAGGGGCCGCAGAGGAGGGGAAATAAAAATTATTTTGGAACCTACGGGAAGGTGAGGAAGAGGAGGATGCCGGGTTTGGGTTCTTCACCATGTGCCCAAGGCTGAGCTCTCACTCACAAGGCGGGGGTCTCACTCACACAGGGGAGAGGGGTGCTGGGAAAGATACAGGCTTGTCTGGGAAAACGTGAGACCCTCAGCTCTTCCAGGAGGGGCTGCGAGATGGGCGCACAGACCAAGACACTGCTTTACTGGGAGCACACCCAGCCCTCAGAGCGGCACCTGCTCTCTGCTCTGTGAACGCAGCCCAGGGGAGCCGCTGGGACCGGCACCCAGCCCCCACTGCAGTGACGGAGTGGGGCAGATCCTCAACAGCCCCCCAACACACACACACACTCACATCCACGCACGTGCGCGGCCACCAGCCCCCGCCTCTCCCTAGCTCAAGGCCACCTAGCTGGCACCCGCGTGCGGACCCCACAGAGAGCTGTCCCGGCCTGGGCGCCACGCCACCCCCGCGCCCCCACGATCAGACAGGACTGAGAGGCCGGCCTGCGCCCCAGGGCCGGCTCGGCGGGCTGTGGGGGCGCACGGCTAGGGCAAGGGAGGCCCAGGGAGGCGCAGGGGGGTGGGGTGGTGGTCGCTGCGTGGCCAGCGGGCGCCCGGGCGGAGGAAGCAGGAAGAGGAAGCAAGGTGGGGACAGGATCTGGGGACAGGATCTGGGCAGCCGGGCGGTCAGCGCGGTATCCGGGGAGTGCGCGCCGCCCGGAGGAGGCGACCGGAGCCCTGCGCCCCAGGGCGCCCGGCCGCAGGAGGCCCTCGCCCAGCCGGGGCCCCCCGCCCGCCCGCCCAGCTCCGCGCCCGCCCCGGCCTCCCGGGCCTCACCGCCCCCACGGCCTCCTGCAGCAGCGCCCCGAGCCGGCTCAGCATGATGGCGGCCCGGCCGGCGCGGGCGGCTCCGGGCGGCGGCGGCGGCGGCGGCGCTCGCGGTGCGGGAGGCGGCCCGGGCGCGGCGGCGGCGGCGGCGGCGGCGGGGGCGGGGCCGCTCGCTGCGCCCCGCCCCGGTGGCCGGGTCGGGCCTGGCCGGGCCGGGGGCGCGCGCGGTGGGGGGAGGCCTGGTGCCGAGGGCCGGGCGCCCTTTGACAAGGATTCCCGGTGCGTGGAAAGTTTGTGAGCCCAAGCTCCACGCCCCCTCCTCGTGCCCGACGCGGGGCTCCTTGCACGCAGGCGCTGCGCGTGGGCTCCCAGAGGGGCCCTAGCCGGGCTGCGCGCCGAGGACACCCCCAACCCCGAAATGAGCATGCAAAGAGTATCAACTAGCGCCCTAGTCGTGGGTTACGTGGAGTCCACGTCGAGACGCGGGCAAACCGGATGTATTGGGTTGAGTAGTGCATTGTTGAGTCAGCTTTTCAGCTTTCCCAGTGGCTGTCTGGACACGTTCAACGGCCCGGGTGGCCCCTGGGGGCCCGGGAGACAGCCACAGCCCAGCCCCTGGTACCTTCAGAGGCACTGGCAGGGCCCCAGCAGGAGCAGCGGCCGTCCAGCCATGGGAGCGGACTGTTAGGCCAATTGCGTAAGGAGAAAGGGGGGGAAGAAGCAACCCAGGAAGGTGAGGGCCCAGCAGTTCTACCTCCGTGCCTCCCCCGGGGCAGGGATGCAGCCCCGACGGTGGAACCAGTGTCTTCCGCCCTGGACTAAGAGAAGGGAGCTCATAACCTCTTACTCAGCTTCGCTTTGCAGAAGTTATTTATATATATAAAAAAAAAAAACACACACACACACACAACAAGACGTGTTCTCCAGGAATTTCTTTTATTTATTTGAGAGGCAGAGAGAGTGACAGCGAGAGCGAGAGAAGGCTAGAGACCGCCCATCTGCTGCTCCACTCTTCTGAATGTCCACAATGGCCAGGGCTGGGCCGGGCTGAAGCTGGGAGCCGGGGACGCATCTCCACTGCCTCCCAGGGTCTGCAGCCGGAGCCAGGCAGGGAACCGAAGCGTTCTCGTGTGAGCCAAATGTCCACTCCCTTAGATATTATATTTAAAGCTCAGATAGAAGGCAGCGTACACACTCATCCGTGTCCTAGCCAAGGGTGCTGGACGTCACCGACACCGAGTTCTGCCAACAGGCTGGGCGCTTGAGGAAGGGCCTCCGAGAAAGCCTGTGGATCAGCTGGAAAGAGGGGGAGGGTCCCGCAGGGTAAGCTCTTAGCACTGATTGGAGCAGAGGGCCCGAGCCCCCTGTCTGTCTGCAGGAGGCAAGGGAATGAGGCTGCCCATGTGTGAACCCGGCCGCCCTCGGCACCGTGTGGCCAAAGGCACCGAGGCATCGGGCGGTGCTGGGGTCAGGGCTGCTGTCCCATGTGACCCCTGACCACGATGACCCCCGACAACGATGTATCCACTAGCTTCTCTGTTCCCTTACGCTAAAACTCAGCAGGCAAATGTATTCCGATTGCCGCCAGTAAGATCGACTTAAAGAGACAACGGCTTGGGACGCACTGGGCTGCACGGCCTCCCAGGTCTCACGTCTGCAGGCCGCTCGCACCCTGCCCACACCTTGGCTGCAGGGACCACCAGCTGCCTTTTGAGTGCGCCAAATTCTCCAGCACCTAAACACCCTTTAGGCTTGGGGTCACATCTGCGCCTACCACACACACGTCCCAGGGAAGGGGCAGGCGTCTGGCACGGTGAGATAACTGTACGCTGTCTGGGTTCCCGATCCGGCTCGGCTTCCTGCTGCCGTGCACCCCGGGAGGCAGTGGTGATGCGGTTCCTGCCACTCACGTGGGAGACCTGGCTGGAGTTCCTGGCTGCGGCTTTAGTCCCTAGCTCGGGGCCTGTGCTGGTATCTGGGATGCAAACCAGTAGCTGAGACCACGCTCGCTCTCGATCCCTCTCAAATAAACAATCAATCAAATCTGAGAGATTCTTAGACTGTGGTGCTTATTTTTTTAAGAATCTTTTAAAAGAATATTTATGTATTTACTGGGGAGACGCAGCCCCCATGCGCTGGTTCAACCCCCCACCCCACCCCCACCCAGATGCTTGCAAGGACCAGGCCTGGGCCAGGATGAAGCCAGGAGCCGGCAGTTCAATGCAGGTCTCCCGCCTGGGTGGCAGGAACCCAGTGATCCGAGCCAGCACCTGCCGCTCCCAGGGTCTGCGCTGGTCCCTGGTTGGTGTGAGGAGTCGGAGCTGGGAATCCATCCCAGGCACTCTGATGTGGGGTGTGGGTGTCCCACTAGAACTCAGACCAGGCACTCTGATGTGGGGTGTGGGCGTCCCACTAGAACTCAGACCAGGCACTCTGATGTGGGGTGTGGGCGTCCCACTAGAACTCAGACCAGGCACTCTGATGTGGGGTGTGGGTGTCCCACTAGAACTCAGACCAGGCACTCTGATGTGGGGTGCGGGCGTCCTGGCTGCAGGCGGGAGCCCTGTCCCATGTTGCTCTGGTCTCAGCTGAGGGGGTTGGAAAGTCATCTAGGGACATGGCTGAGGCCGTAACTTGGACACCCTCGGCTCACCTGCTCCTCTGACAGACATCTCTGCACGTGCCCGGGGAAGGCAGCCCCTCCCTCCCAATCACCCACAATCTCCTCCTGATCTTCCAATCAAACCGGCACTCCCTGGACACACCGTTTCCTGTCTGGTCCGCTTGGAAGTCCTCGCCAAGCCAGCCACGACCAAATCTCAGCTCCTCCCAAGGCCTGCACTGAGCCCGCTGTTTCCCCTAACGCCCCTCCTCCATCCCTTGGCGTCCCCTGCCTGCTCTGTGACCACCAGCTCACCATACACTCACATTTCTCTGTGTGTGGCCTCCCCATGGAATGGAGAGGGCCCTGGACCCCATGTACTGCTGGGCCAGGTATTGATGAACTTGACTGCTATGGGGCAGCCTTTAGGCCTTGGTGGAAGACAGAAGCAACCTGTCCTGTCCAGCTCCTCTCCACTGTGAGAGCCCTCTAGCCCCCTACTCCCAACCCCCAGCCATCATCCGGAGCCCTGATGGGGCCCTGCCTGGACCAGTCCCTGCTGCTGGGGCCGGGGCTGTGGGAGGTGTGGCTCCATCCCAGGGACCCTCCACCTGCTGTCACCCAGCCCTCTCACCCTGGGCTGGTGGCCCTTAAAGAACAAGTAGATGTAGGGACCCAATGCAACCTTTTAATTCGAAGCAGAGTCCCCTGCCAGCACTGTCACACACACACAAGTGGAAAGGGATGCCAGGGCCTGGGCAGGAACCAAACCCAGACCTGGGTGAAAATATATATATATATAATTATATACACATACGATTGGGAGAGAAGAAAAGCCAGAGAGCAGGGAGGGCAGGGAGTGAGGTGAGGAAAGCAGCCAGGGGTGCCCCAATAATGACATTCTTTAGAGAGTGCAGTGAGGGGGAGGTGCGTGGGTGCTGGGGCCGGGGTCCTGCTGGCCAGGACGCCCAGAAAGGCCCGGCCTGGCCCCTGGACCCCATCCAAGCAGGCCAGAGTCGTGTTGGCCCCAGGCTGGGTGCCAGGAAGCGGGGTCCTAGCTCGACTGTGCTAACGGCTGTGGGAGGCTTTGGATAGGTGGCGTCTCCACTCTAAGCCAAGGCTCCTGGGGAAGCCAGGTCTGGAGCAAGAGGCTTGGAAGCTTGGGGGTTGCAAGTGGAGTACAGGACGAGCCGGGTGCCTCCAGCATGAGCCTGCTCCCTGGGCGCACAGGCGAGCAGGTGGGCAGGGGCAGGGAGCGCCATGCTCGGGCACACAAGGAGCCGAGAGCTCGCCCTGATGGCCGCGTCCTACCCATCCCTGTGCACGCAGCTGGCGGGCCTGGCCCAGTGTCCCCTCCGTTGCTCCTGCCTTCCTCTGGGGACCCTCGCTTGGGGGGTGGAGGCAGGGAGGGGGCACAAACATGAACTCAGCTAGTCTGGCCCCGGGGTGGGGGGCGGGGTTTGCCTGGGCAATGAGGACCAGGGAGAAGAGGAGGAGGCCCCCAGGGCCCCAAGCTCCCTATTGAAGGAACAGTGTCCACTGCTCTCTGCACCACAGCGGGCCCAGCTGCCTGCCACACCTCGGCCCCACCTCCCCGCGCTGGCAGCTTCCAGGTGAAGAGCATGGTTGGGTTCCCAGGGCCCTGCGGCGGCGAGGGAGGGGTCAGCCGCGGGCCGCGGGGCGTCAGAAGAGAGAGGCCTTCTTCTTCAGCTCATTGCGCTTCCAGAGAGCCAGCTTGCCGAACTCCTCGGGAGACATGGCGAAGACCCTGGAGAAGTCCTCGGCCGACAGGTGCCTCTGCGGAGGGGAAAGGGGGCAGGCGGGGGGCTGTGCCAGCTGGCCCACGTGACACGCTCGGACGGGAGGCCCCACCAGGCCAGGGTGCCCACCCAGGGCCTTCTAGGGCCCGCATACCTCAAGCCGCATCCGATCCACACCTGGCGGCAACTTGGTGCGCCCCCTGTTGGTCACCACCAGCATTTCGTAGGGGTAGATCTGGGAAGGACCGGGTCGTCTGAGGCTGGCGCCGGGAACCCCCTCTTCGACTCCCCCGGCCCCCTCTCCACCCTGCAGAGGCCGCTGGGGTCCATGCCACTTTGCATCCCCGCTCCCCCCGCTCGAGGTGGCCGCCCCCTGCCCCTCACCTTCTGTTCCAGCACACAAGGCAGGGAGTTCCCCCGGTCCATCCTCCCACTCTGGCCCTCTCCGTTCTGGGGAGACCAAAGCCGCAGTGAACCAGAGAGGGCAGGGAGGCCTCTCAGCCTTACCCTGGGCTTCTCGGCGGCCCCTCATCCCCCTGTCCCGCCCCGACGGACACTGCCTGGCGACGGCTTCCAGCGCTCCTCCGCCTGCCCCTCGGCGAGGCACTCACCTGCAGGCCTGCGGGAGAGAAGGGCCAACCACTCAGAGGTCTCCACACCTGCCCAGGCCACAGACCCCTCCCGCACCAAAGGCCCCCGGCTTCGCCTCTCACCTGGGCTTCCGGAATCACTCTCCGATGGGCTGAAGTCCGTGGACTGGAGCTGGAGGGGGCATGAGGGGGTCAGAGAGGAGGCTGGGAGGGCTCCTCCCCGGCCCCCCTCACGGTGGGCTTCCTGAGGGCACCACTCCCAGCCCCCTCCCCGGGCACCCCTCTCCCGAATCTCAGAGGCCTTACCCGGCTTAGGGTGGTCCTGCCGTAGGCAGGGAGAGAAGATGACTTGGATGTCCCTGGGTGCAAAGCTGCAAAAGAGACCAAGAGGCCCTGGGCCAGTCAGCCCCTAGCCTGGGCAGGGCGGGGGAGGGGGATGGGGGAGGGGGGAGGCTCCTGGTGGGCTTCTGGGGTTTCCAGCCCCGACCTGTTCCCTTCAGCAGGTGACACAGTGTGGGTGTTTCTGTCTACAACTAGAAGTCTACAGCCACTGTACAGCACACTGCACAGCCATACCCCGCTGAGGTTCTGGCCTAACATGGGCTACTGGGCAGCGTTCATGAGAAAATGGTATTAAAAGATAAGGTGACTTTGATGCAAAAATTTGCTTGAAACCCATGCATACGAGGGAGTCCTCAAACAGTTCATGGAAAATGCATATTAGGAGGGGGAAAAAGCATGGATTTCCAAAAAGTTTTTGTACCACAATAATTCCATTTCCTACCAATTTTTTGAAGCATACGCATACAAATCAATCTAAAAGCCCAATCAAAATGACTGAATTATTGCAGTTTTATTAACATTGTTAGTAATTGAATTTTACTTATTTTTTAAAGATGTACTTGAATGGAAAAGTCACACGGGATGGGGCAAACAGGGAGGGAGAGAGAGACAGAGAGAAAGAAACGGAGAGATCTTCCATTTGTTGGTTTACTCTCCAAATAGCCAAAACAGCCAGAGCTGGGCCAGGCCAAAGCCAGGTGCCTAGAACTCCATCCATGCCTCCCACATGGATGGCAAGGGCCCACGCACTTGAGCCATCCTCCACTGCCTTCCCAGGCGCACTAGCAGATGGCTGGATAGGAAGTAGAGCAGCCGGGACTCTGATATGGGATGCCAGCATCGCACGTGGTGGCTTAACCCACTGTACCACATCGCCAGGGCCCAGTCCTGGAATTTTAAATGTTTGGCTTTATGACACAGAAACAGTCACTTCCCCAGGCTGACAGGTGCGAGACTGTACTAGCTCATACACTTCCCAGTCGCATCCCTGGATGTCCCGTTTAATGGGCTGCCTTTGCTTCCAAGCACGGCTGAGTATGATTCAAGGGAACAAATAATACGAGTTCTTAGAAGGAACTTTGTCCCTGAGAGCTCCGTTTCCAGTTACGAGCAGTTGCCGGCCTTCTGCGGCCACTGTTTTAACCAGCATGTGTGTAAGTATTAGCCTCCTGGAGTCAAAGCTAGGAGAGCTCATCTAATCAACAAGCCCAGTGGGCGAGAACAAATGGGCTTGGGGGTGGTCGCCTGTCTTATTTTCACATAGAAAACGTGCAGCCCTCCCACCAGTCACCAAGCACCGCGGGAGCATTTCCCAGGAGACATCTGCACGCAGTGGCCGTGGCCTTGGGGAGCGCCGCTCGGGATTTCTCACGCCAAGCGGCTCCTAGGATGCTTCTTTGCGGGAGGGACCCTTCCGAGGACCCCGTGAGATCAGATGACACTCCTATCCATGACTCCGGAAATGCGAAGACCGACCAGACAGGATGGTACCCTCCGTGTCATGTGACGGTGGAGCACACGCAAGTGCAGGGACGCCAAAAGTGACGCTGACGTAGGCCTCTGCTGTTCCAGCTTCCGAGGCTCGAATGGGAGTTAAGGAGCTGCCTCCCAGGCGCACTGGCAGGGAGCTGGATGCACCCCAGTTCTCCAGTTCTGGGGTGTCTGCACTGCCCCGCTGGCCCCCTGCCCACCCCCACCCTGCAGCTGAGCCGCTAGAGCCACTAACTGGCTCCACCAGCACCCCGATGGTGCGGCCCGGCCCCATGGGCCCCCAGCACCTGCCTCACCCCGCATCTCCCCTCCCCATGTGGATCCCAGCCAAAGGGAAGCCCCGTGCCATTTCTTCCCCTTCGGAGCTACTGCGAGTCCTCAGCACTCTCACCATGCCTCCCCCTGCTCCAGGCACACCTCAATGCCTGCCGCGTCCCTGGAGACCCTCCGGCCCCACCCACACACTCACACCCCGCAGGCCCGGAACCAGACTCCTCCTCTTTCCCCAAAACTCTGCCTCTCAAATGATCTCGAACCCCGACCCCTGCCTCCCTCCTCTCCACACCTAATCAGGCCCTGGATTCAAGGCAGTGGACTCGATCGCCTGGGCAGTTCTCTGGACCCCACGTATATGAGGGCGCATCAGAAAGTTCCCGGATGGGGTGGACGCTGTGGTACCGCAGGTTAAGCGGCCTTGTGGACACCAGCGTCCCATATTGGAGTAGCAGTCTGAGTTGTGGTGCTCCACTTCTCTTTCTTTTTTTTTTTAAGATTTACTTATTTATTTGAAAGAGTCACAGAGAGAGAGGGAGAGACAGAAAGAGATGGAGAGACAGAGAGAGAGAACGAGAGATGGATCTGCTGGTTCACTCCCCAGATAGCTTCTCTGGTCAGGGCTGGGCCAGGCTGAAGCCAGGGGCCAGGTCATGTGCTGTGGCACAGCGGGTAAAGCCACCGCCTGTGACGGTGACATCCCATGTGGACGCTGGTTCATGTCCCGGCTGCTCTACTTCTGATCCAGCTCCCTGCTAATGGCCTGAGAAGGCAGCAGCTCAACTGCTTGGGCCCCTGTTGCCCATGTGGGAGACCGGGGTGGCGCTCCTGGCTCCTGGCTGGCTCTGGCCTTTCTCTCTCTGTCTCTTTTCCTCTCTCTGTCACTCTGCCTTTCAAATAAGTAAATATTTTAAAGAAAATCCATGGACAGGGCAGGCGTTGTAGTATAGTGGGTTAGGCACCACTTGGATGCCTCTGGTCAAGTTCCACCTCCACTTCCAATCCAGCTTCCTATTAGTGAACCTGGGAGGCAGCAGGTGATGGCTTAACTAGTTGGGTCCCTGCTGTCCACAGGGGAGATCCAGATGGAGTTCCTGGCTTCTGGCTTTGGCCTGCTCCAGCCCTAGCTATTACAGTCATTTGGGGAATGAACCAGCAGATGGAAGATCTCTCTCCTGCGCTGTCTCTCTCTCTCTCTAGCTCTGTCCCTCTTTCAAATAAATAATTTTTAAGAAGGCCATGTACAAATGAAATTAAAAGGTAAGTTGGGGCTGGCATTGTGGCATAGTAGGTTAATCCTCCGCCTGCACTGCCGGCATCCCATATGGGCGCCGGTTCGAGTCCCAGCTGCTCCTCTTCTGATCCAGCTCTCTGCTATGGCCTGGGGAAGCAGTGGAAGATGGCCCAAATGCTTGGGCCCTTGCACCCATGTGGGAGACCCAGAAGAAGCTTCTGGCTCCAGGCTTCAGATCAGCACAGCTCCAGCCGTTGCAGCCATTTGCGGAGTGAACCAGCGGATGGAAGAGCTTTTTCTCTCTTTCCC
Source organism: Lepus europaeus (assembly GCF_033115175.1). Classification (NCBI taxonomy): domain Eukaryota; kingdom Metazoa; phylum Chordata; class Mammalia; order Lagomorpha; family Leporidae; genus Lepus; species Lepus europaeus. The sequence continues at coordinate 12,263,656 of NC_084834.1, forward strand.
TCTCATTGTCTGTAACTCTCTCAAATAAATAAATAAAATCTTTTTAAAAATGTTTATTTTGGTCTAGTTTTTTAAATCCATTGATAGCCGGCGCCATGGCTCAATAGACTAATCCTCCGCCTTGCGGCCCTGGCACACCGGGTTCTAGTCCCGGTCGGGGCACTGGATTCTGTCCCAGTTGCCCCTCTTCCAGGCCAGCTCTCTGCTGTGGCCAGGGAGTGCAGTGGAGGATGGCCCAAGTACTTGGGCCCTGCACCCCATGGGAGACCAGGAGAAGCACCTGGCTCCTGCCATCAGATCAGCGCGCTGCGCCGGCCACAGCGCGCCAGCCGTGGCGGCCATTGGAGGGTGAACCAACGGCAAAGGAAGACCTTTCTCTCTGTCTCTCTCTCTCAGTGTCCACTCTGCCTGTCCAAAAAAAAAATCCATTGATAGTTTTTTTCATAATACATATTTTCCATGAACTTCCCAAAGATCTTTGGTATACACAATTTCAAAAAACTTTTTGCATGAAAATAAACATCATTTGGGGCCGGCACTGTGGCGCAGCAGGTTAACGCCCTGGCCTGAAGCGCCAGCATCCCATATGGGTACCAGTTCCAGTCCCGGCTGCTCCTCTTCTGATCCAGCTCTCTGCTATGGCCTGGGAAGGCAGTAGAAGATGGCCCAGGTCCTTGGGACCCTGCACCCACGTGGGAGACCTGGAGGAAGCTCCTGGCTCCTGGCTTCAGATTGGCACAGCTCCAGCCATTGTGGCCATCTGGGGAGTGAACCAGTGGACAGAGACCTCTCTCTGTCTCTACCTCTCTCTGTAACTCTGTCTTTCAAATAAACAAAAATAAATATTTTTTAAAAAGAAAATAAACATTATTTAAAAATATTTTGTTTATTTTATTTATAAGAGAGACAGAAACAGCTCCCATCTGCTGTTTCTCTCCCCAAATGCCCAACAGCCAGGGCTGGGCTGGGCCAAATTAAGGAGCCCAGAACTCAACCCAGGTCTCACATGGGTGGCAGGGACCCAAGTACTTGGGCCATCTGCTGCTGCCTTTCCAGGCTCATTAGTAGGAAGCTGGATTGGGAAGTGGAGCAGAGCCTCAAACTCAGGCACTCTGATTGGGGATGTGGGCTTCCCAAGCAATATCATAACCACAAGGCCAAATGCCAACCCCGAAACTTATCCTTTAAAAATTCTGTTTTTGGGGCTGGCGCTGTGGTGCCACAGGTAAGCCACCACCTGCAGCACCAGCATCCCATATGGGCACCTGGAGTCCCGGCTGTTCCACTTCGGATCCAGCTCCCTGCTAACGTGCCTGGGAGAGCACTGGAGAACGGCCCAAGCATTTGCACCCCTGAACCCACGTGGGAGACCTGGAAGAAGATCCATGGCTCTTGTCTTCGGATCAGCCCAGCCCTGGGCATTGTGGCCATTTGGAGAATGAACCAGCGGATGGAAGACCTCTCTTTCTCTCTCTCTCCCTAACTCTGCCTTTCAAATAAATAAGTAAATCTTTAAACAGCAGCAAAAAATATTCCATTTTCCATGAGCTCTGTCAAGTACCTGTTAGTTTCGGCCCTTAGCTGGGACTATTGGACCTCGTGCTAGATTGTTCCCAGAGATGGCCAGCACCCTCGTCACCTCCCACCCTGCGGCCCCTCCATCCAGTCTCTCTCCTGCCCTTGAGTCTAGGCTGCTCGGTGACTGCTCAGGCCCCCAGAATGCAGTGCAATGGACTCCCAAGGCTGGGCTTCCAGAGATCTCTTGGTTCCCATTTCCTAACCCGCGAAGCCACAAGACCCGAGGAAGCCCAGGCCGACCTGGGCGCTCAGAGGCAGAACCCCCCTCCCCGGTCCATGGCACCTCCCGCCTGCCTCGCCCCCTACCCCGGCTCCTGGGGTTCGAAGCTGCCAGGATCTCCGTGCCTCCACCTTTGCTCCTGCCCCATTGCCATGACTGTGACACTGCCTCCCGGCTCACTCCGTCTCCTCCTTGGAGCCTCAGGGGCACTCCCCCACCCCCAGGCCTTGGCCTTGGCCTCTCATGGGACACCTGCACACCTGTCACCTCTCATGACGCCAACCGGACTGCACCCAAGCCCTGTTTCCCTGTCACTCCCCACTGACCACAGGGCCCTGGGGGACGTTTTTCTCCCTAGGGTACCTCCCGTGCCTGGCACAGCACAGAGCCTCAGTGAACACCTGTTAAATTAAACAAGGCGCGGCCTTTGGCGCTGCTTGGGAGGCCAGCATCTCATATCAGAGCGCCTGGGATCCAGCCCCGGCTCTACTCCCAATCCAGCTTCCTGCTATTGCACACTCGGGGATGGCGGAAGGTGGTGCCCCCTGCCACCCACGTGAGTTCCAGGCTCTTGGCTTCAGCCTGCTCCAGCCCCAGCCATTGAGGGCTCCTGGGGACAGCAAATGAGAGCTCTCTCTCTCTCTCTCTCTCTCTCTCTCTCTCTCTCTGCCTCTCAAATAAATACAAATTGTTAGAATTCAGCTGCTGATTCTGCTCCAGCTGTCGCTATCTTTTCTCACGGCACGTGGGTGCGTGGCTGCTTCCCTCATGCCTGGGAGCCAGGGCTGCGTCTTCTATGTCTCACAACTGGGTCCCCAGATACAGCCGGCTGGCTCATGGCGCCCGCCCCCTGCACTCACAGGCGTGTAGGGGCGTCCGGTCAGGCAGGGAGCGGGTCTTCCTCCGGATGGGCAGCGACTTCTCCATCTCTTCTTTCAGGATCATCTTCCCCAAGTTGGAAGTCACCTGAGGAGGGAGAAAAGAAGGCGGCGCTGGGCTGGCACTGTGGCGTAGTCGGTTAACCCACATGGGTGCTGGTTCGAGCCCCGGCTGCTCCACTTCCAATCCGGCTCCCTGCTAATGGCCTGGGAAAGCAGTGGAAGATGGCCCAAGTGTTTGGGCCCCGGCACTCACGTGGGAGACCTGGAAGAAGCTCCAGGCTCCTGGTTTTGGCCTGGTCCAGCCCTGGCCATCGTGGTCATTTAGAGAGTGAACCAAGAGATGGAAGACCTCTCTCTCTCTCTCTCTCTCTCTCTCTCTTTGTGTCTGTAACGCTGTCTCTCAAATAAATAAATAAATAAATCTTAAAAAAAAAAAAAAGAAGAAGAAGAAGAGGAAGAGGAAGGCGCCAACACTCAGATCCTTGATTCTCATCTGCACAAGGGTGAGAACTGGGGATGGCACCACGTAGGTAGGGAGAGGGGGTGGGGACTGGGGCGTGGCTCCCAGGCGGAGCCAGGGTCACTCAGCTCTTGTCCGAGATGCAGCCACCTTGGGGCTGGCTCCTTGGGGAAGCTCTGGCCCAGGGGCCTCCTCGTCCCAGGTTGCCACACCGGGCCCAGCACAGCACAGCAGAGGTGCCCTTTCTCTAGCTCCCGACACGCTCCCCCCTGGGGACCAGCAGCCCACGCTCTCCTTCCGCTTCTCCCAGCAGCTGGCCCCAGTGGCACGGCCCTTGTCTGTGCCTTTGACCCTGGTGAGCCGGAGCACTTGGGAAAGAAAGGACTTCCTCTCTTGTTCGGACAAGGACGAGCCCCCTGACCCTGACCCTGACCCTAACCTTAACCCTAACCCTAGCCCTGACCCTGACCCTGACCCTAACCCAACCCGACCCCGACCGTGACCCTAATCTTAACCCTAACCCTAACCCTAGCCCTGACCTTGACCCTGACCCTAACCCAACCCGACCCCAACCCTGACCCCGACCCTGACCCTAACCCTAACCCCACGCAGTGTGGGAGTCGAGGGCCAGGCGCTACCTTGCTGAGCTCCTCCTTCTGACGCTCCCTGAGAGCCTTCATCTCATCCCCGGAGTCGTCATCCTCCTCCTCCTCCTCCTCCTCGGCCCCCCTCCGGGAGGCCTTCCGCTTCCTCCATTCCGTCTCTAGGAGACACAGGCACAAGCAGGCAGGGCGGTCAGCCAGTCCCTCGTGGCACAAGCATCGGCGGTGTGCACAGCACTGGGCTGCATGTCCAAGGGGGCTCTGTGGATTTTCCCTTAAAGATGCATTGATGGGGCCCGCGCTGTGGTGCAGCGGGTTAAGCCGTGGCCTGCCGCACCGGCATCCCATAGCAGCACGGATTTGAGTCCTGGCTGCTCTACTTCCTATCCAGCTCCCTGCGAAGGGCCCAGGAAAGCAGTGAAAGATGCATCAAGTGTGTGGGCCCTGCACCTGCATGGGAGACTGGGAGGAAGCTCCTGGCTCCTGGCTTCAGATCAGCACAGCTCCAGCCATTGTGGCCATTTGGGGAGTGAACCAGTAGACGGAAGACCTCTCTCTCTCTCTCCTCTCTCTCTTCCACTGCCTCTCTGTAACTTTCAAATAAATAAATAAATCTGTTTCAAAAAAATCAATTACAAAATGTGCAAGTTTATTTTAAAAAAAATAAAGATTCATGTATGTATGTATTTGAAAGGCAGAGAGAGAGAGAGAGATCAACTGATCTTCCATCCACTGGTCCATCCCCCAAATGGCTGCAACAGCCAAGGCTGGGCCAGGCCAAAGCCAGGAGCCAGGAGCTCCATCCAGGTGGCCTAGGCCATCTTCTACTGCTTTTCCAGGTGCATTAGCAATGAGCTGGATTGGAAGTGGAGCAGCCAGGACTGGAACCAGCGCTCATGTGGGATGCGGGCCCCATAGGCGGTGGCTTTACCCGCTACGCCACAAAGCCAGCCCAGTAAGAGTCACACTCCTCTTCCCGGAGCCTGGGGCAACAGCAGCAGCAGTGTGAGGTGTGTCTAGTGAGCGACCCGAGAACTGAACAAGAGTGGGTAGGTAGCTGGCGCATGGGGCGGCTGACACCAGTGCTGAGAGACCCCAGGGAAGGGCTGGGCAAGGAGCTGGTGGGCTCAGGGGTGGGGGTGGGGCAGCGAGGACCCGTGGGGTGGGGGCTCGGGTGGGCGTGGACAGCAGATGCCAAGCAGTGGGGAGAGGTTCTCCCTAGTTTCTCCTACCCACGACGGCCAGCGACGGGGGGCATGGCCAGTAGTCCGTCTCGATCTTGGCCGGCTGGTTGGGGTCGGGGGGCTGGGCCGCAGGGAATTTGGACGACTCGATGATGAGGTCTTCGATGAGGTGCTTGCTCTGAGGACTGCCTCCCACGGACTCTGCAGGTGCAAGTGCAGGTCAGAGTCAGTCCCGCCCCTACCCCCGGCCCCGCCAGCCCGCGATAGCGAGGGGGCGGGATCACGGCCTGTCACTCCCCACTCCGCACCCCCCCCCCCAACACTGCCCCAGTGCGAGGCAGGAAAGGGCTGAGCCTCACCTCTCTGCTTATAGATGGGCGGCTTCTTGTAGATGTTGGAGTCTGGCCGGGTGGTCTCTGCAAGGGGCGGGGGGGGGGGTGCGAATCAGCTGATGGCAGCGGCAGGGAAGGGAGGTGAATGGGATGGGGGAAGGTAGTGGGACTGGGACTGAGTCGAGGTCCTGAACCTGGCCTTTAGGGGAATCCCGCACTGTGCTGCCTGGTGGGAGCCCTGCCTGGGGTCCTGGCATCAGGGGACCCAGCTGGACGTGTGGGGAGCACGCACCCCAGAGAGCCAGGGGCTGGGAGGGAGAGGATGCGGGCTCCCCGACAACCCAACCTACCGGGATGGTGGAAGTGGGGCAGGCTGGTCCGCGGGGTCCCAGTGGCTCTCGGGGTTGCGGCCTGCGAGATGATTCCTGGGGACCGGCTCTCGGCCCACACCTGCGGAGTACACGCGCGTGAAACTTGCTGAGACCTCCGTAGGGTCTGACACCTTGCCCCAGCCCGCCCCAGGGGGCTGTCATGGCCCAGAGGGACAGAGCTAATCGAGGCCCTGGTCAACCCTCTAGACGTGGGTGGGGGCCCCGTCAGTGCACAGAGGGGCGGGTTGGGGGGGGGGGCAGACTCACCTCCGGGGATGGGGGTGGCGATGTGGACTTGGGTGAGAGCGAGCGCTGTAGATGGAGAGAGGGGCTGGTCAGAGCCATGAGGGTGGCAGTCAACCCTCAGACCTGGAACCAACAAAGAGCCACTTCCTCCCCCCAGCCTGGTGGTGCACGCCTTCCTGGCCAAGTGCTGGCCACCTCCTCTCTGCCGGCTCCCAGGCTGGGCCTCCGTCCTGCTCCCTGGCCCTGCTAGACAAGGCCCTGGATCCTGCCAAGGATGCGGGAGGAAATACGCAGGCCCTGGGAGTGGGGGTGGGGGTGCCTGGTACTCTGAGGCCAACAGGAGCCTTGCAGGGACCCTGCCCTTAGAGACTAGAGGACGAGCATCCTGGGGCTGGGGCCGGCTCTGCGGCTGGGGAGCAGGGGCTCCCCGTGGTCTGGCCTGTCTCCCTGCTCAGCCATGGCACCCTATGCCCCTCAGTATGGGTGACAAGCACCCACTGTGCATAATCTCGTGCACCCTGACCGCCTTCTGGGGTCACCTGTGGCTTACAGGAGGGGAAACTGAGGCCACAGCACCACACAGGCCAGCTTCCCGGCCTCCAAACCCAGTGCAATGGGCTCTCTGCAGGCTTTGCCTTCTGCCCATCCCACCCTGTTCCCCGGTGCTGGTGCCATACAAGATGGCCTCCTCCGCTCCCTGCCTCCTGGCCTGGCTCCAGCTGCCGGCCCTCTCTGCCCACCCTCCACACCCCCTGGGTTGGTTAACTGGGGGGGGGGGGTTGTGTTCCTGTACCATTCCCTCCAGGAAAGATAGCACTAAGGGTGGGGGCATTTGGTGTAGAGACGCCCACAACCCAAAACAGTGTCTTGGTTCGAGCCCTGGCTCGGCTTCCAATTCCAGCTTCCTGCTCAGCGCTCTCTGGGAGGTGGCAGGTGATGGCCCCAGTGGACGGGTCCCTGCCACTCATGTGGGAGACCATGAATGAGTTCTGGGCTCCTGGCTTTGGCCTGGCCAAGCCCTGGCTTTGCGGGCATTTGGGGTGGGGGTGGGGAGACGTACCACTGGAAGGCAGAGCTCTGTAGTCTGCATTTCAGATAAAATAAACACAAGCAAGGCTCAGAGGCGAGCCCATCACCGCCTGTGTGGCTAGGCAGCTCCTTCCCAAGTCCCCGGCTCACCTCCCGGCTTCTGGGCAGCTCCACGTGTTCCAGGAGGGAGTAGGTGAAGTGGGGCTCGTAGATCATGAGGTCGGGCCGCTCGATGTCCAGGATGGCCTTGTCCTTGGGGATGGCAGCCAGGTCCTTGTAGCCCAGCACCTGATTGTCCATCTTGGCCTGGGGGCGGGCAGAGGGGGAACAGTGCAGGTGGAGCTGGTGTGCCTGGCCAGGGCCCTCCTGGGGATGCTGGCCCGGCCAGCCAGACTTCTGGCACAGCAACCAGGAGGGCACGGGCCAAGGCGGTGCCACCCCCTGCTCCTTAAAAATCACACTGCTTTCCAGATTTCTCCTGTTGCCACAAAGCATCCTGGGCCTTTACCTAGCACTCTGGGAACCAGGAGACAGAACCAGGCCAGCAGCAGTGGGGCGTGGGGGCCCCCTCTGCGTTGTGGGGGGCATCTCTGCTGGCCACCACTGGCAGGACCACCACGCAGGGCTCTGTGAGAAGCCCCCTGCTCCCGCCTCCCAGCCTGCAGGTGTGGAGGAGGGGTACCAGGGGGTACTCACCACGATGCTGGAGGGAGAGCCCGGCACACTGGAGTCGCGGGAGGAGCTGACGCTCCCAGGGGAGGTCAGTGGGTGCTGGAGAGAGTGAGAAGGCGGGCGCGTGGGCAGGTGTGTGTGCGTGCGGGCCGGGGGTCTGCCCTGGGCCTTGGGGACCCAAGCGCTGCGCTGTGGGCGGCCACCAGGTGGCGCGGTCATCCCCCCTACCCACCCCGACCCCGAGCCCGAACCCTACGCCCCCTGCTCGGGCAGGCGCAGCCCCACACACCTTCTGCAGCCGTTCCATGCGGCCGCGAGCTCGCGGGGCGGTGGCCGGCACAGGCGTGCGCGCGGGGCGAGGGCGCGGGGGCGTCAGGCGCGGCCCGGCGGCGGCGGCAGGGGCGTCCCAGCGGGCAGTAGCGTCCTCATCCCTCAGCGACTCTCCCTAGCGGGTCTGGGGAGAGAGGGAGGCCGGGCAGCGGTGGGTGGGTGGAGGCCGAGGGCAGCCCCGCTGGCATCTCGGCCATTGTCCTCTGGCTGGGCAGGAAATGACGGCAGGGGTCGGCCCCTCCGTGCCCTAGGCAGCCACACCTGCTTCAGCCCCCGCCCGCCCCGGGAGAACACGGGGTGGGGTTGGGGTGGGGTGGGGAAGGACGCCCAGCGGTGCCCACACCCCTTCCCTGGCCCAGGCCTGGGCCGCACCCCGGGCTCCCGCACAGCCCTGGAAATGCGGGGGCCTCGGCTTCAACACTGCCCTCTTGCTGGTCGGTAGCCGTGCTGCCTGGGGCCCCCTGCTGCAAAATGGGGACTCGCCACCAGGGGCTTCAGAGAGTTTGTGGGAAACGGGATTAAATAAGTTCACACAGCGAGGCCTTGCGGGGAAGCTGGACCCCAAAGGGTCAGGCCACCACTCCTGAGGCCCGCATCCCATAGGGGCGCCGCTCCAAATCCCTGCTGTTCCACTTCCTGCTATGTCTTGGGAAGGCAGCAGAAGCTGGCCCAAGTGCTTGGGCCCCTGCACCCACGTGGGAGACCCGGAAGAAGCTCCTGGCTCCTGGCTTTGGATCAGCTCAGCTCCGGCCGTTTAGGCCATCTGAGGAGTGAACCAGCAGATGGAAGACCCCTCTCTCCTTCTCTACTTCTCGCTATAGCTCTTTCAAATAAATAAAAAATAAAATAAAAAGTTTATTTTGGTGCAAAGAAATTGAAAATAGCGTAGTGTCTGCAAAATACACACTGTCTATCCAGCGGCATCCCGCACGGTGCCTGTGTTCTGCGGTTGCTGTCTGAGCTCCAGATGAGTGATAACACACAACATGCTCAAAACATCACACACTGCAGCTGGCAGCTTGGCAACTGGGACTTCTACCTCCCCAGGGCCCAGGGCACTCCGGCTGCTTTTCTGTAGCCACTCTGCTACAGAGACTTGTGAGACCCCTGTCACTGGGGGCTCCTAGTCTTATCACCTAAGCTCCGTATCAGGACTCCCTGCACCTGCCCACAAGCAGCTCCCCTCCCCCTCCAGTGCTCTGCCACCCCCTCGCCTCCCTGATGACACCTCCCTGTGGGAGGCCTCCTGGGCAGTGCCCACCCTCACTCATACACTCCTCTCTGACTGCAGGGGGAGTAAGGACCTGGTATCAGGCCCCCGCCTGGCGGGGGGACGTGTTTTCTTCCTAGCATAGCTGCCATTTCTCGACTGTTCCTTACGTGCTAGGCACGTGGATGAGCAGGGATGGCAAGCCTGCCAGGTGGGCCTGCTTTACAGACAAAGGGAACTGAGCCTGCAGGGCGCAGAGCTGGAAATGACCGCGCCTTGCCCACTGTGCCGCATCTCTCAGGCTTCTTGGGACTCTAGAACTGTGGCGTCTCCGGCCATCAGAGTCCCGCCGCGGCCATGGTGCCCATGGAAAGGACATTCCAGAGCCCCACGCTTCCTGTGCTTCCTAAAACTCACGTGGCCACGCTGCTGATGAGGTGTCCAGATGTAGGGTGACCGCGGCTGTGACCTGGAAGGGCTTCAAGCTTGTGCTCTCACCCCTGTCTTCCCTGTCAAATGAGCTCTCCACGGGGCCGGGGCCCGGGCTGTGGCGTAGTGTGTAAGGCCACCACCTGCAGTGCCGGCATCCATATGGGCGCCGGTTCGAGTCCCGGCTGCTCCACTTCCAATCCAGCTCTCTGCTATGGCCTGGGAAAGCAGTAGAAGATGGCCCAGGTCCTTGGGCCTCTGTACCCATGTGAGAGACCTGGAAGAAGCTCCTGGCTCCTGGCTTTGGATCAGTGCAGCTTTGGCCATTGCAGCCATCTGGGGATTGAACCAGTGAATGGAAGACCTCTCTCTCTCTCTCTCCCTCCCTCCCTCCCTCTCTTTCTCTGCCTCTGTCTCTGTCTCTCTGTAACCCTGCCTTTCAAATAAATAAATAAATCATTAAAAAAAAAAAAAACATGAGCTCTACACTTGCTCAGCCTTGAGATGAGACCAGCACCTATGCGTCCACCCACCCTCCGGTCATGTGGAGCTTTGTCCGTCCATTCAACAAATACTCTCTGAGCAGCTGTTTGTGGCTAACACAGGGCGCCACTGGGTGCTAAGTCTTATGGAGGACAGAGAGATCGGAGACGACTCCCAGACTCCCATGCAGAGTCCAACCCTACACTGAACCCTAAACTGTGTGCGCTGATAAGATATGCTTACGGGCTAGAGAAGCCGGGTCAGGAGGAGGAACAAAGGAGTTTTGGAGGAGGTGTTTGGAGGGTGCCCAAGTCGAGGTCCTGAACAGAAGAAGGGATTCTTTTTAAGATTTATTTATTTATTTGAAAGGCAGAATTACAAAGAGAAGAGACAGAGAAAAGAGAGAGACAGAGAGAGATATCTCCAATCCACTAGTTCACTTCCCAAATGGTTGCAACACCCGGGGGCTGGGCCAGGCTGAAGGCAGGAGCCAGAAGCTTCTTCTGGTCTCCCATGTGGGTGTAGGGGTCCAAGCACCTGGGCCATCCTCCGCTGCCCTCCCCGGCACATTAGCAGGGAGCTGGATGGGAAGTGGAGCAGCCAGGACTGGAACGGATGCCCATATGGGATGCGGGCGGCGGCTTATTCTGCTACACCCCAATGCCAGCCACCCCCAAAAGGGATTCTCGACTGAGGAAGCAGCAGGGGCAAAGGTGGGGACATGGAGACACGTGGGGTCTGCCTGGGGCACAGCGGATGTGGCTGGATCATGGCACTCAGGGGGCAGGGATGGATTTGGGGCGAGAGGTAGGGGGCCCAGAGGGGGTAGATTGTATTCTGAGGGCAACAGGGGCCATGGAGGGGGTAACAAGCTCTTTTAAAGTATGGCAGTGACAGCTCCAAACATTGCTCTGGGGAAACAAATGTAGCTACATCGGCCAGGCAGAGGGACACCAGCCAGGAGGGGGTGGCAGGTGCTCGGGCGGGGACTGTGGAGATGAGGATGGAAAGGGGGCACACGACACGGAGAAAGCCCAGAGGCAGCGGTGCCAAGCCCTTGGGGGCTGCCCTGGGAGGGAGGTGACCCGGAGTGAATGTCCTGGAGTCAAGGAGCTGGGGGCAGGGCGGGGCTGGAAACAGCAATGGGTGCCCCTGCCTGGAGGGGGGAGTCTGAACAGGAGGCTGCCAGGGGAGAAAGGAGGCCCATGGTGGGGGGAACCCTGAGAAACACCTGGAGAAGTAGAGGCAGAAACGACAAAGAGAAGAAGGGAAACCCGGGTGCCCGTGCCTCCAGCGGGCAGGGGGTGAAGGTAGTGGTCCTCGTGTTTCAGTAGCTAGTGTGCCATTAATGCGGAGAGAGGAAGCTGTTCTGGGGAGCAGGGAGGAAGGGCTCGGACGGGGATTCCCTCCAGCAGGGGGAGAGGGGGTGCTGCGGGGCTCTGGGGGAGAGAGAGGGAGCGTGGGCCTGGCTGGGCTGTGCAGGCAGAAATACACTCCCTACAAGTGTGACAGAGTGTGTGTGTGTGGGGGGGTGGCGCTGTGGTACCAGCATCCCTTATGGGCACCAGTCCAAGTCCCGGCTGCTCCACTTCCGATCCCGCTCCCTGCTAATGCGCCGGGGACAACAGCAGAAGATGGCCCAAGGCTTGGACAGCTCCCAGCTTGGGATCAGTTGCAGCACTTGGGGAGTGAACCAGAGGATGGAAGATCTCTCTCTCTCCCTCTAACTCTGCCCTTTCAAATAAATAAATCAATCTTAAAAGAAGAGGAGGAGGAGGAGGAGAAGGAGGAGGGAAGGCAGGAGGCCAGATCGTGGGGAGGTGTGGGAAAAGGGGAGACTTCAGAGCACAGCAACCTGCAGGAGCCAGGGCCGCGGGAGGCGCTGGGGCCGCAGGGAGGACGGGACTGGGAAGAAAGTGGGTGCTTCTCAGAAGGCAGAGGCGTGGGTAAGAAGCCGGGTAAAGACAACACCAGGCATTCCGCGGGGGCCGGCTTCTGTTTTCCCACTGTGAGCGACACAGACACAAGGCCAAGTGCAGTCCTACAGGTGCGGCAGAGCCGGAGAACCGCTGTAGGAGTCCCTCAGGGGAGCACAGTCAGCAGAGCCCACAGGGAGGAGAGTGGACAGCTTTGTCCATGGGGAGGAGAGTGGACAGCTTCGGTGTGCTTTGCAGTCTCGGGCTGAGCCTGGGGCTGGCCCTAGGACTCCCTCAGGAGCATGTGGAACGGGACAATGACTGGCTGCCCAGGTGAGGAGGGAGGTGAGGGGCCAGGCGAGTGATGTCTCAGGTGTCTGTGGTTATACACTGAGACCCGGAGTCAGAGGAGGCATCTGGCACAGCAATTAAGACCCTGTTGGCGACCCCTACATCCTACATGGGATTGCCCGGGTTCAAATCCTGGCTCTGCTTCTGATCCAGCTTCCTGCTAATGTGCACCCTGGGAAGCAGCAGGTGATGGCTCAGTACTTGGTCTCTGCCACCTGCCGCATGGGAGGCCGGGATGGAGCTCTGGGCTTTTGGCCTTGGCCTGGCCCAGCCCTGGCTGTTGCAGTCATTTGGGGAGTGAACCAGTGTATGGAAGATTCTCTCTCTCTCTCTCTTTCTGCCTTTCAAGTAAAATAAATAAACATTATTTGTTAAAGACCCACACTCACACGAAACACCAGGCCACAGCACAGCCACTCAAGGCCATGATTCAGAACCACAACGTCTGAGCCACATCACAGCGACAGTCCAGGACGAACGTCCTGGCCGGCACCACGCTCACCACCTCCCCCCGTGCTCGTTGTCCACTTAATCCTTGCGTTCCCCAGCCTGTGACTCGGCCGTGATCTCAAGTTTGTCCATGAGGAACTGAGGGCTTGGGAGCAATAATTGGGCCTGTCTCTGTGATCTCTAAAACCATTAACCACCACACTGCCCCACGCAAGAGGCCCTGAGCCCTGGGTCTCTGCCCTGTCCCCCTACCCCAGCTACTTCTTACCTGCAGCCGTCCACAATCCCAAGCCCAATCCCTCCATCCAGCGCCCCCGTCTCCTGCAGCCTCCAGCCCTTTCCTCTCCCTGCCGGCACACACGTTCAGGCCTCTCCTGTCCCTACACACCTCCCGTCAGCCTGGCCCCCTGCTCGTCTGCCCCTCTTGGGAAAGTGAGGCTGCCCCTGCCTCTCTGCCCTCCGGGGCCCCGACAGCCACTCTGGAGGATACCACATCATCCCGCACCTCTCCCCTGCCACCAGTGACGGCCTCTTGGCCACTTTCTTAGCCCCTTCCTTCCTCCCCCGGCTCACTCCTTCTCTCAGCATTCACGGCAGGGGTGGGTGTTTGCTTAGCCATGTTGCTTGGCAAACCCCCAACCCCAAATCTGAGCTCGAGGATTCCAACTTCCTAAAAATGCACGCCTTGGGAGGCAGCAGGTGATGGCTCAAGTCCTTGGGCCCCTGCCACCTGTGTGGGAGACCCAGATGGAGCTCCTGGCTCCCTGCTTCAGCCTGGCCAGGCTCCAACGGCCAGGGGCATTTGGGGAGTGAATCCGTGGATGGAAGATCTTGCCTTGTCTGTCTTTCTCTGCCTCTCAAACAAAATGTTTAATATTCATTGCACACATACTGTATATCAGACACTTGCATTTTAATGTGGGACCAGTCTTCCGAATAAAGTTCTTAACTCTTGGAATTTTAGGCTGTTGGAAGACCAGGAGGGGAAATATTTCGAGGTAAAGCAGGGTGAATGTGTGTGTGTGTGTGTGTGTGTGTGTGTGTGTGTGTGTGAGAGAGAGAGAGAGAGAGAGAGAGAGAGATCCTGGTCTTAAATCACACCATGCAGGCAACTGCCGGCTCCGCCCACGTGCGGCCCCGCCCCCAGCGCTGAAGTCCTCCCAGGTCAATGAGGCTCTGGCTGCACCTGCTCCGGGTTCCGCCCCCTCCCATCCACGCACACCCGCGCCTGTGTACGTGCCCTCGCCAGGTTCCAACGACCTCCAGGGATAAAGAGACCAAGAGGGCAGGCTGCAGCAGGAAGGGCGGGGGCGATGGCAGGGAAGGGGAAAGCGGCCGGCGGAAGGCACTTCTCAGCTCTCTCTGGCTCCGGGCAGACACCAGCAGGCTTCCCACCCTCCCACCTCAGCCCCACCCTGCCCAGCTGCGGGTCCCTGCTTTATCTGAGCCACCAGCCCAGCCCCACCTCACACCACCCACCTCTCATCTCCCCGGCAACCCCAGCCTCCAGGCTGTGGGGATGGCGCGATAAGACCCGCCCACAGGGACCTCCCGGCTGACGTGCACCCCTCACGGGGCCCTGGATCCAGGTAGGGGCTCGTCCTGACCCTGGCTCCCTGCACGGGTACACGGAGGCTTGCCAGCAGCCTCTTGAAGCTGCCCCCACCCCGTCCCTGCTCCGTGCAGTGCCCAGGAATGGTACTGTCACACACTCTCTCTACACTTCACCCCGGCTAGGGATGAAGAAAAAACAGGCAGAGAGGTTAACTTGTCAAAGGCCACCCAAACAGAAGCCAAACAGAAATGCCTAGCCAGGCGCGTCCAAAGCCAAAGCTGACCAAAAGTCTCTTCAACAAGTCCCCAGAGATGCCACTTGGATCGGAACTTAGGACCTGGGCTCCCGCGTGCCAACCTTGGAGGGGGAACCACCCCCGGTCCTGCTGGCCGACCTCACCTGTAGAGAAGGAGCTGGCCCTGGGGGTGGGGGGAGCTGGCTGCGGGCCTTAGGGCCGGCCGGGCAGGCTGCGGGTGGTGCAGACCGAGAGCCAGTCAGGCAGGGAGGCGAGCTGTCCCATGGGGCTGGGGTCAGGCCGGGGCCGGGCACTTGGCCCTCGCCTTTTTTCCGCCTTCATTCACAGCCGTGCACCGCCTCGCCGCCTCCCCTCTCTCCGATCTTCCTGCCGTCCCTTCCCTTTCTCTCCCCCTCCCGGCCCCACCCCCGCCGTTACTGTGGCAACAGCTCAATGCCAGAAATACAGGCAGGATCCAGCTAGGTCACCGGTTTCCCAAAACAGCATCCCGGGGCGGAGCCGGCGGCAGGGTGGGGCCGGGAGGGGCGGGGCCAATGGTTCGCCAGAAGCAGCTCTTCTTGGGGCGACCCCAAGCCCTGAGCCTTTTCCCCGGGCTGGCAAAGCCCCATTGCTTCTCCTCTTCTCCCTTCCTCCCGTCTTCGGTTTTCTTTCGTTTAACCTTTGCTCTCCCGCCATGCAACCCTAAAACAGCACCACCCTCCTGCAGGAGGGGGCAGGGGGCCCAGAACCCACCTGCCCCAGGCCCTGCACTCTCCATTCCCTAGAGGAGTGGGCCCAGGTGACCCTTTTTGCCCCTCCGACCCCACACAAACGTGCTTCTGTGTGTCTGCTTTGTCTTTGGTCTCTCTGGCGTGGGTCTCCATCTTTCTCTCTCTCTCTCTCTCTCTCTCTCCTCCCCCTCTCCAGGCACCCTCTGAAGAGGTGGCTCAGGCCCCAGCCTGTTCCTGCTCTGACCTCTGTGTATGGCTGGTTGTGCTGCCCAAGCAGGGCCCCCAGAGCTGGGGAGATGCCTCCCACATTTCAGCTGTCTGCATCCGGGCCTCCCCACACACCAGCTCCCAGAGGAGAGAACTCCAACACACAGCCACCCACAGGTGGGGAACCTCAGGTGCCTGACAGCAGGCACCGAGCAGAGAGTGACAGGTGTCTGTGGCCCAGAGCCACAGCTGCAGAACTCACGCACACGGTGCACACAGGCGCACACGGGAGACTCCACCACCATGTTGCCAGCTCACACCCCTACTCTCCCCCCAGTGAGGCACCCACACAGTCACACACGGAGCTGCAAGGAGGCCCACACGCACCCACCCACTAAGCCTCCCCCTCCCCCCCGCCCTGTGCATGGGTACAGCCACACACACAGGACTCCCCACCCCCCACCGACCAGCCAGCTCCAGCCCTCACAGCTCAACAGCCCTGCTGCTGGCTCTGCTCCCTGACTCATACAGCCTGGGAACCAGCTCCTGGGAGGGCAGCCCCAGCTGCACCGGCCCAGCAAGGCCAGAGCTAGGAACAGGGAGCCCCAGGGCGCGCCAGGGCCCGAGTGCCGGCCCAGCCCCAGCCCCTGGAGCACGGCACGGCACGGCAGTAGCCAGCACTGGGAGGTGCAGCCTCATTCTTCCCTGGGCTCCTCAATGACTCCCAACCAACAGCGTGGAGCCCCCAGGGGACCCCCCCCCACGCACACCCGGCAGCCTCCAGGGTCTGGACTGGTGGGAGGGAGGCAGGCAGTGGCCTCCTCTTGCCTGTATTCAGCTAAACGAAGCAGCTCCAGGTGATCCCAGCGCCACATCCCTTCCCTCTCCAAACCACAGGGAGGGAGGTCTGATCAGACAAACCCAGAAGGAGGCAGGGGCCCCAGCGGCTCCCCTCGCTGGGAGAACCGTGCATCACCCTAAGCCCCGCTCCCAGGCAGCTATTACAGCCCCCAGCGCCCACAGAGCTGAAGCCAGGCCGAGACCCCGCGCCACCTACCTCTTCCCAGCCCCCGCGGCCCAGACACCCCGAGGCCCCAGGGGTGCGGGCCGGCCCCCGGCGGTCGCGGCTTTCCTCCGGAACCCAGGTACCCCGCGTCTCTTCCAGGAACCCAGCCGCGCTTCCCCGGAGCGCAAACAACAGGATGAGCGCGGGCTCGGGTGGGTGGGGTGGGAGCTGTGTAGGAGGGAGCTGGTCGCGGCTGAGCGCTCTGATCTCGCCGGGACCCGCGCTCTCCCGCACCGCCCCACCTCCCGCCGGGCGCGTGCGGCCGAGGGCGTGGGTTGGGATGTGCGAGCTCGTCCCCCTCGCCGGCAGCGCGGCTGCGGCGCGATCCGTTTCAGACAACGGGAGCATTAGCCCGGCGTCATGACGAAGCACAATCGGCCGCCGCCGCCGCCCGCGGTCCCGCACACAGCCTCGCAGGCGGCAGCGGAGGCCGAGGGGCGGGTGTGGGGGCCTCACTGATAACCAGGGGCGACCCCAGCCATCATGCCCACCAGCAGCAACAGAGCCTCAGGGGCCCCTGCCTCCGGGGGCGTCGTGGGGGTGTAGGCACAGGTGCCAGCTTAGCCTCCCCCTGAGGCACCCGCTGCTCAGGCAGGCCTGGAGACTGGGCCGGCCCTTGGGTAACCCGAGTCCCCTGGGAACGGTGATAGGGCGCAGGGGAGACAGTGAGAAGGACCCCGCTTCTCCCCAGGGCGCCTTCGTGAAAAGGGAGCCGGCTGCCAGGTGACCCCCAGGCCTCAGCGCTTAGGAACGTGACTTTTCCGGTTTTGGCAAAGCCTCAACCACCCCAAGCCCTAGGCGGGGGAGGAGGGGGGGTCACAGGGCTGGCCGCTGACCTCGGCCGCCTGCCCGCCTGCCTGCAGACTTGCCTACCTAGGCAGCCTGGCCGTCGCCCTGGCAACCACTGACCACAGCCGGTCAGCTGATGCTATCAGCTGTTGATGGGGGAATCTAGGATTTGGGGAGGGGGGCCCGGGGACCGAGGGGGACAGGTGAGTGCCCTTGATGGCCCCTTCCCCAAGGAGGAGGAGCAGGCCTGTCGTGGGGTGGGGGAGGCAGCAGCCTGCAACCTCCAGGGCGGGTTCCAGAACACCGGAGCGATGGAGACTGAGAACCGGGAGGAAGAAGCGGGGCTCCCTGGCCAGGGGTACAGAACCACGGAACCTCGAAGAGCTAGGCAGGCGAGCGCGGGGGCGTGTGGGGGGGTGGCGGCTGCCTGGGGGAGGGGCTCCCCCACCTTTTCCCCTAACCAGGCTGGCTCTGCCCAGCCTCTCTAGGTCTTCAGCCGCACCCTGCTGGCCTGGCATCAGGTCTGGGAGAGAGGAGAGGCCCCAGCCCTACCGCAGCCCCGGATGGTCTCCCTCCGCGCCTCTGGGGGAGGAGCGCCAGGGGCTTGCACACCCCGGCCCTGTACCGCCCCTGCTTTCCCCACCACCTCGCTTACCCAGAGCCCCACCCCACCCCCAGACCCCACCCCGGGAGATGTGTCTTCCGGTGCAGGGGTCCCCAGAGGCAGGCTGGAATGAGCTGGCAATAGGAAAGACAGCTCGGCGAGGGGACTGGAACGAGGTGGGTCACGAGCCCCGGGCGGGGAGGACCCATGGGAGAGGGGCAGGATTCCCGGTACCTTCAGGGGCCTGGGGCGTGGGGCAGGCGCGCAGCAGCCTCCTCGCAGACATACATCCCCTGGCGCATCTCCTCTCCGCCTCCCGCCTCCCGTTGCCAAGACAACCTGCCCGGGCTTGGCGGCAGGGGCGGGGACCGGGAGGAAGAGGAAGCTGTGGCTCCCGCGGCCTGTCCCCCGGTGATGGAGGGAGGGCGCCCGACGGGAGCCCCTTAGCGCTGGGGCTGGGGTGCCCTGGCAAGTCTCCCCTCGCCCGCTCCCTCTGCGGGAAGCCTCAAGGGACCCCTAACTCAGGGCCAGTCAGGAAGCTCAGCACGGGGCGGGGAAGGGAGCCGGAGCCCTGGGGCAATCACCTCACCTCCCTCCCAGCCCCCAAGACCTGGAGCAAAGCCAGAGCCCGGGCTAGACCCCTTCTGACCCCAGAGTCCTCCTCCCACTGCTCCTGCCCCCAGTCAAGTCCCTCCTCGGAGCCCGCGCGCCAGCCACCGTGGGCAGGAGCAGTCGCGGGTCCAGCCAGCCCTGAACCCAAGGGGACCGCAGCGTTAGGGCTCCCTCTGTCGACCTGCCAAGGTCATTCCTTGGTGCAAGGGATCCTGGGGCGCGTGTGTGCCTGCGCACTGGCCCTGGCTAAGAGGGTAAGGCGCGGCCGCAGGCTCTTGTCTGCCCTGCCCTGCCTCCACTCTCTCTGTTCTGCTCCTGCCCAGCCCTCTGTCCCCGGAAGGCTGCGAGTCCTCCGTGCCAGCTGACCTGAAGGGTCCCCGTCCCCGGGATGGGAGGGGAGGCACCATCTTCTCCCCAGGAGCCTTCCTCCGTGCCCTGGCCACTACCCAGGCTGCCCAGAGAACTGGCCTACCTTCAGAATTCAGGGGTGCTGCAGGCCGTGAGGCTGGGGTCCTGGTACCCACGGCAGTTGCAGGGGTCCCAGGCCCCTGCCTTTGGTCCTCGGCTTCCGTCCCCAGCAAGGTCACTGGTGCCAACGTCCTGAGTAGACTCTGGCCCTCCCCGGGCCCACACCATAGGCTTCTCTGTCCACCTCTCTCTGTCTCACTCCAGTGCCCCCTTGGACCCGCCCCATGCACCAACCTGCTGGGGACTGGGAGCAGCAGGGGTGCTCCTCAAGCTGTCTAAATATTAACTCCTGGAAAGGGTGAGCCGTGGCACCAGGGAGGAGGGTGTGGCTTCTGTGGAAGGAAAGAGAAGGGCAGGGGCCTACCAGTGACCCTCTCTCACCAGGGATCGGAAGCCACGCCCTCCCTCCGGGCTGCCCTCGCTTCTAGTCACACCTCCTCCCAAAGCCCCCGGCTGTCTCCTCCCTGCCACAGCTCCAAGTCCAAATTCTTCCTAATGGGCCCCATCATTTTCTGCCACTTCTCTTGTGCAAACACGTCCTGCCTCTAAGCGTTCTTCGCAGGCCATCTCCCCTCTGAACATTTTCCCCTGGGTGCATCTTCTCTTGGGATCATGCAATCCCCACCCCCAGCACACACACAGCCCTGTGCCAGGACCTCCCCAAGCACCCACTCCGTGGCGAGAATCTATGGCAGGGATCACCAGCCCTGTGACCGTGGACAGTGCCCATCTCGGAGTGTGTGTGTGTGTGTGTGTGCTCAAAGGTGCCACGTGGAAATCACGGTACTGCTGGGACATTGCCGGAGCTCAGCGCATGCTCGGAGGAGCCCCCTCTCTACCTCCTGACCCTGAGCATCGGAGAGTTCCTAAAGTCCCATGACCGTTACATTTCAGGTGCCTTGGGAGATCTGTCTTGTCCATCTTCTTTATAAACAGGAGGACCAGGACGGGACTTGGAAGCTGTAGGGCATAGGAATTTGGACGAGCTGTTTAAGACTCTTCCACCCAAACCTACCTACAGGTGGCGCTGGAGGCAGGGTGCTGGCCCTTCATCCCGCCTCCACCGTGCGGGCAGCAGGCTTCTTGGCCAATGATAATCCCTCTACAGCTGCGGCTGCTTGGCTCCCTCAGTAAATAGCTAACCCGTGCACGGTAGTGCGCTGGGCACTGTGTGTGTGGGGGAGCCACTGAGCCTACATCCGGGGCACCTGCTCTCTAGACCAGCAGGACACAACTATAAATCACTACAGTCCGGGCGAGCTTGCTACGAAGGGATTTCACGAAGTTCGTGGGAAATGGAATTAAAAGCTCCATTGATTTTGGTGCCCCCCCCACAAAAAAAAAGAATCTAAAATCCATGTGAACAAAAAGTCTCCAAAGAGATCATGGAGGGGCTGGTGCTGTGGCATAACGGGTAAGGCTGCCGTCTGCAGTGCCGGCATCCCATATGGGTGCCAGTTCGAGTCCAGGCTGCTCCACTTCCAATCCAGCTCTCTGCTGTGGCCTGGGAAAGCAGTGGAAGATGGTCCAGGTCCTTGGGTCCCTGCACCCATGTGGGAGACCCGGAAGAAGCACCTGGCTCCTGGCTGCGGATCGGCACAGCGCACCGGCCGTAGCGGCCATTTGTGGGGTGAACTAATAGAAGGAAGACCTTTCTCTCTGTCTGTCTATAAATCTACCTGTCCAAAATATATATATATATATATATATATATATATATATATATATATATATACTACTCTCAGGATACCCACCTCTCCACTGAGTTCAAGTTTCCTCTCTGCTCCAAGTTCAGCTTCCTGTTAATGTGTATTCTGGGTGTAGGCTGGCTTCGGTCTGATCCAGCCTGGACTGTTGCAGGCATTCGGAGGTGGACCAGTAGGTAGATGGAAGAGTGCTCTCTGTTCTTCTCTTAAAAAAAAAAAAAAAGCCTGTGTCCCATATGGGGGTCCCTGAACTCAGTACTCACTCTGGCCCCTACTTCCTGCTAACACAGATCCTGGGAAGTGGACCTGGATTGAGTTCCTGGCTCCTGGCTTCAGCCTTAGCCCAGTTCCAGTCCCAGTCTGCGAGCTCTGTCTCTCCCCCACCACCCCCGCTCCTCAAAAAAGTTCATGAAAACACTATGCATGGGTTTCAAACATTTTTGCCCCCAAAATAAACTTAGAATTCCATCTTCCCACCAACGTTTGGAAGTCCCCTTGTTTGTGTCATAAGGCCAGCCCAGGGGCAGCATAATCCGGGGGTGGGGGGTGGGGTGGGGGTGGAGGGGGCGTGCCTGCAGAGCTGGCATTCCAGGGATGGCTGCCAGGCGGTGGACAAAGATGAGGGCAGCCCGCTGTGTGCGACAGTGAGAGCGCCAGTTCTGCCAGTGTCCGGAAGGGGCTGGGGTGGGTATGAAGGGGTCTGTGGGTGCCAGTGTGGCCCGGGCAGGGCTGTAGTTTATCTAAGGGAGGAGTGGGCCATGTCCAGCCCACGGGCCGTATATAACCCGTGAGATCATTTGGTCTGGCCCTGCCAAGGCAATTGCACGGGACTTGAAATTCAAGAGATGGACAGCAGGCTAATTTTTAAGTTGCTAGTATCGTATGGCCCACGCATGATGTTATAAATATGCAAATAGCACTAGGTAGAAAAACTGTTCCCCACTCGACTTAGGGTGAGGTTTGTGGGGCTGTTACAGTCGTTTCGGCCTACCCCAGGGGCTCTGCCATGATGCAGAATTATGGATGATGACAGGTGATGGCTGAATTATGGAGATTGCTCAGACCCAGAGCCGGGCAGGAGGCACAGCGGCACCGAGGCCTCGGGGTGTGGGGGTGGGTTGGATCTCAGGAGAAGGAGCTGGGGAACAGGAGCCAGAGAACAGGCAGCCTCCGGCGTCCCAGGGGTCGTCCTTGGCGGTGTCACGCGCTGTGGGTGGCGGACACTGAAGGCTAAGGAGAGGACCAGAGTGATGAAAGCAGAGGTTCCTGCCGGGGCTCCCTTTTGCCCCGTGTTTGGAGGGTAAGGCAGGGCAGCTCTTAGCCAGAATCAGAACCAGGCACAGGTGTGAAGCCCGCCTCCCTCCACTGTGTCACAGCCCCCGTGACCACCGGCTGCTAGAAGCCAGTGGGTGTGGTCCTGGGGGAAGCCTCCTGCCCACGGAGTGCAGGGTGCACACCAAATCCCCGCCAAGCACTGGTATCAGAAGCTGCCCATTGCTTCGGCCTCTTCCAGGGTCCCAGGAGCTCAAGACGGGGAGAGCTGAACAGACTTCCCCAGAGCGGGAAGAGTCTTCAGGACTCTGGGGCCTGGGTGCTGGTGAGCAGGCGAGAGGCCCAGCCAGGGCCCGAAGCAGGCACTGGACGTGTAGGCTCAGGCAGGGCGAGGCCACTTCCCTGGCCGTCTCTCACCTCCAGCAGCAAGAAAGCAAACAGTGAGGGCTTTCTGGCGCTGGCCCCCAGAGGCCTGCCTGTGCCCGGGGGAGGTCAGAGAGGGAGGGAGGGGCCGGAGAAAGGCCGAGAAAAAAAAGCTAGAGGCCAGACAAAGGGCCCCGTCCACCTTTGAAGCAGTCTCTAACCCCAGCGAGGGAGGGGTGGGGGTGGGCCTGAGCGCGCTGCTGGGGGGCAGGCCGTCTGGAATTTTAAAGAATGTCTCAAATTCCTTCGGAAATCGGTGGCTTGAAAGGCCTTTCCCCCTCCCCAGCCCCCCAAAGTCCAGGCCTCCACACCTGGGGGGCCCCCCGACCCTTTGTCCGCAACTAATTGATGGGTGTTGCCCCAGTTTTAAAGTCCCATTGAACTCACCGGCTATCAGCTGTGGCTGGCGACCACCCTCCCTACAAACACCCCAGAAAACGACCCACAACCCAGCCTGAGGTCTGCGCCAGGATTAAGGCTCTTTGTGATAGGGGCCAGGCAATTAGGACAGGGTCCTGGGGGCTGCGGTGCCCACCTTCTAAACCGCCCAGGCTTGGCGGTGTCAGGCTCTGCTCCAGCCCTCGCCATCAAGGAGGGCTGCAGGTGCACCCACGTCCCACCCGGACTCCGCCACCTCCCCTTCTCCCTTAGTTTTAGGCCATTCTCTGGAGAGCTGGCAAGCACGGACGTGGTTCCTCGCCGTGATCCCCCTCGTCCAGGGAGGGGGAGGGGAAACTGAGGCTGGGGAATCCGCAGAAGGGGACCCGGCTCAGTGGAGGCTGATCGCGGGGGTCACTGCCAGGAAGGGCCGCCCACTCGCGACCGCGCACCTGGCGGCTCGTAGGCCAGGCGGCCCGCGGCGCGCGCGCGCGGGGCAGCACCGCCCCTCCCCCCGGCCGCCGCCTCTAATTGGGATTTGCCCAGGTGTGGACCCCGCCCGCGCCCCCAGCGGGGACCGCGGGGAACAGAGGCCGCCTTCCGCCTCCTCCCCCTTCCGCCCGCCCCCTGGCCCTCCTCACCGGAAAACCGCAGTCTCGCCGCCTGCGAGGAGGCCCCCGGCCCCCGTGTGCCTGGGCTTGGGGCCTCCCTCGCCCCAACAGGTAGCACGGGATGCGCCGCGCGAGCCGGGGAAACCGGAGCCGGCGCGCGGGGAGGGGCCCGGGGGCCGAGCGCGCCCTGGGCGCAGGTGCGGCCCCGCCGCGCATCCCGCTGCCCGCCCTGCACCTGCGCGCGCCCCCGCGGCCGGCCCACCCTGCTCAGAGAGCCCGTTTGCAGGAAAAATGGTTTTTATTCCGGGGCTGGGGGCGGGGGTGCACGCCCGGGTCGCGGTATGCAGGCGAGCAACGGCCGAGCCTGTTTCTTTCTCGTCCCCGGAACCCAGCGCGGGGCCCGGAGCGGGGTGCGGGACCCGGGCAGCTCCGCCCGCGAGGCCTCGGGCGGGGTGTGTGCGGCGAGGGCGGCGCCACAGTTCCTTTCCCGGGGGTCTGACCCCCGACCCTCTCCCGCTTGCCGGGGCGCCCCTGCCGCCACCCCAGCCCCAGTCTTTGGCTCGGGAAGGGCCGGGGCGGGGATGGGGGGAGGCGGCGGAGGGGCGGCCGGCCCTGCGTCTCCGACTACGTGAGAGGCTGGGGCCGCCGAGTGCGCTTGGTCCGGCGGGTGGGGGCCGAGCCCACGAACTCGAACTGCTTTTGCCTGTCGGCGTGGTTGGGGAAGGGCAGCTGGCCCTGGTAGAGGCGCTTGATGAAGTGCGCCTCCCGCTGGTTCTGGCGGCTGCGCGAGGCCTGGCGCGGCCGCCCCTGGCGCGTGAAGGCCATGAACCAGCCCTCGTGCCGCGCGTTCTGGAAGGCCGTGTAGTTGTTCTCCAGGACGATCTCGGTGAACACGCAGTCCTTGCTCTTCCCGCTGGGCTGCGCGACAGGGGAGCAGAGAGGCGGGGAGGTTTGTGCGCCCGCCTCCCCCGCCCTCTCCCCTCCCCTCCCCAGCCTGGGCCGTCTGCCCCCTCCGCCCGGGGCGGGGGGGGAGCGCGGACAGGCTGGACTTCAGTGTGGCCTTGGCCGCCTTGGGCCTCGGTTTCCTGGCGCGCAGAGTGGGGGGCGGGCGCACGCATGCGCTGGGCACAAGGGAACTCGCATTTGGAGGGAGAGGAGGGCACACAGCCACCCGTGGGGGCCGGTTGAGAGCGGGGTTGGGGGCCTGTGCGCCTAAAGGCAAGCGGAAGTGAGCAGCCGGCAGCTGCAGGGTGCACCCCACCCCCTGTCTGGGGTTATGCAGGAGTCTTGCTGGTTGGAGCCCAGGCAGCTCACTGATCTTGGAAGTCTGACCTATGCCAGGCAAAGTCCGACCTTGACCTTCCGCAGGTCCCACCCCCACCCTGGTGCTGTAACCTCAGGTGGATGCCACCCTGCTTACTTTGGCTGCTGGGATAAAGCCCAGGGGGAAGGAGTAGGGGGTGGGCTGGGCTCAGCGTGGGGGACCCCACCAGCCCTGTCCCCCGGGGGGGCTTCACCTTGCCGATGAGCTTGCCCCGCTTGTTCATGCAGATGTACTTCTCACTCTCAGCCCCCTTGATGCGCACACGGCTGCCGAACGTGTCCGTCTCCACGATGAGTTTGGCTGGGGTGGGGGAGGGAGGGGAGAAAGAGCGCCGTCCATCCAGGCTGCCAGCCAGCCTGCCGGAGAGTGAGGGCATCGGGAGCTCCTGGGGACAGGCCCGGAGCCCAGGCCGGGCCGGGAGGGGCGGGCGGCTCACCAAACTTGTTGCCGTCCTCGGCGGTGGCGGAGATGCGTCGCCCGGTGACCTGCACGTGCTTGCCGCTGGTCCGGCTGTAGAGCTGGTACTCGCGGATCTGCCGCCGGCTCAGCTGGTCGGTCATGGCGCCCTGGTCCCTCACATACTGGTTAAAATTAGGAGACGGGTGATTCTCCCCCTTTGCGGTTACCAAGGGAAAAATAATGTCAATTTGCTTTGGGTGACACCACCGCTGGGCCATCCAGGGGTGAGGGGTGGGAGGTGCGCGTGGTGGGGGCAGGAGGAGGGGACACTTGCAGGTCCCTGGCGGAGCCAGCCAGGCCCCCTGGCCCCATGTCCGCCCTAGAGCAGGGGCCGTGTGGTGATGAAGTACAGAGCTGATGACTGTCCGGTCAGATGAGAGCTAGCCCGCTCCCCCAGAACTCCGGGCCTTGGTCCTCTCGGCCAGGGCTGCCGGGTTTCTCCCGGAGCCGGCCCTGGCCACAGGTGCAGAGTAGATGGTCTGTTAGGTCCCTGCAGGGGGTTGGGGGGGGGCTGCAGGGCCCTTCTCTTTATGGGCTCCTGTTCGTGTGTCTAACTGCAGCCCCCCAGGGTCATGCCCAGGGCTCTGGGGGATGCCGGTTCCCCTTCCAGCATCTCTCCCTCCTCTGGGGGTGGGGGTGAGGGGTCTCCTTGGCAGAGGAGGTCGGTGCTACTCCTGCGGGCTGGCTCACCTGCCCGTGCCCCAGTGTAGCCGTGGCTCAGGGGTGCTTGGGGCTGTTGCCACCTGCCACCTGCTTCCTGGGCAGGAAAAGGAGCCACTTCCACCCAGGCACCGCACAGAGCCAGGTCTCTACTTATGCAGGAGACAAGCAGGCGACTTCCTGTGCGCCCTCCGGCCAGGTGCCTGCTGCCTCATTTTGTCCATCTTTCCACCTGGTTCCTGTGGGCTGGGGCTGGCTGCTGGGACAACCTTACCCTCCGATCCCTAACCCCATCTTTATCACGGGCCCAAGGGAGGGGAAGGCACCTGTCTCCTTAGATGCGCCTCCAGCTCAGGGGTGTCCACCCCGGGGCGCCAGGAGAGAGCAGACCCACTGGGGTGCCTGCGGGGCGGGGCGGGGC
The DNA here is from genome assembly GCF_033115175.1 of Lepus europaeus. Classification (NCBI taxonomy): domain Eukaryota; kingdom Metazoa; phylum Chordata; class Mammalia; order Lagomorpha; family Leporidae; genus Lepus; species Lepus europaeus. The sequence continues at coordinate 12,289,921 of NC_084834.1, forward strand.
CCTGGCTGGCCTCCCTGCCAGGGGGTGGGGTCCTGCCCAGCCCGGCCCGGCCCGGCTGGGGGCCTCCTGGCCCAGGTTCAGGCTGTCCGCCCCTCTTGGCCTCCAGCCTCCTGGCAGCATGTTCCAGGTCAGGAGAGAGAAGCCCCCTCCCCTCCGCTCCACAAGTCTTTCATAAAAGCAGCCCCACGCCGCCCCCCCCCCCCACGGCCCACAGCCCACAGCTCCCTCTCCCCACGGGACCTTGCCTGCCCCTTTCATGTTCCCGCCGAAGGGGGACCTCCCCTCGCAGCCCCGCAGACAGCTGCTTGTCAGCCGGCCCCTGAAGCATGGCTGTGGTTCGGCCGCCGGCCCCCCCCTCCCAGGGGGGCGAGGGGGCACTTCAAGGGGGGAGAGGACAGCTTTGCCACCTTCCCCGAGTCCTGAATGGGGCCATAAACGCCCGGCCAGCCTCACCATTGTGCTAATTCCCCTTCCAGAACAGGTCGGTCCCACCCCCAGCCCCCTCCCGGCCAGGCTGGGGGCTTTCTTCTCGCTCTCCCTGGATGTGTGAAGCAAAAGGGGGACGGCTAAAGAGGGGGGAAGCTGCCTCTCTCTCCCACCCCCCCACTGCTTCAAAGGCAGCCCCTCTCCCTGGCCCAGAGAAAAGGCATTTACCTTCAAAAAAAAAAAGTCCCCACCGCACAGCGGCTGCGGCAGCCAGCGGCTCCGCCTGGGAAAGCCGGCGGCTCCTCGCCTGCCCGGTTCTGGACCAGTGCATTTTAATAGTCGCACTTCCATGGAGAGTCACAAAGAGGGGACCGAGCCGCGCACAGGGAGGGGCGTGGGGGTGGGAGGTGTTCGTGGGGGGTGGGGGCGGACTTGGGCTTGTAGAAGAAGCAGACCCTGAGTCCCATCCTGAGCCACCCTCTTTGGGCTTTGCCTCGAGGTCCCAGTGGTGAGGGCCCCCCTCCCCGCCCACATGACCCTCCACCCCAGGACACCTGCCTCAGTGGGGGTGGCGTGAGGAGGGCAGCCAGCACCACTCTCACCTGAGCCCTCGCCCACCACGCAGGACCCCCGTCCAGCGCTCGTGCACCTAGCCTTCTGGGGGACCTCATGGACAGGCAGAGACCCCGGGAGGTGGGGGACTGAGATGAACATCTGAGCCAACCCCCAACTGTGCCAGAGTCCCAAAGGGTTGTCCCCGGGAACCTGCGTGCCCTGTGTCTGCCCCACCCCCCAAAAGCAGCCTGCCCCTTGGAGGGAGATGAGAAAGGCTACTGGAGGAGCCCGCTTACCTGAGTTTGACAGCAGAGGATCAGGAGCTGTAAACACCTGTTGGGGGAGACAAGGCGGGCCAGGTGTGGGTGGGTGGCCACAGCGCATCCTAGGGCTTGCCGGGGGGGGGGGGGGGGGGGTCCCTTGCGGTCAGCAGCCCGAAGGGGACTCCGCCCCAGGCTGGAAATGGCCCGGGAAGTGCAGTTCCCGGGTGGGCAGCAGGCAGTGCACTTACAGAGTGAGGTTGGGCAGCAGGCGGGCGCTTCCCATCGCTGGACGGATTTCTTGGGGCGCGTGGCCCCTGCCCCCAAGCCCAGGAGCAGATGTGAGCAGACCCCAGGAGTGGAGTTCCAGAGAAGCCGAGGTCTCTGGGGCCAAGGTTTTCAGGGGGGAGAGAGGGGAGGAGGAGAAGAGAGGGAAGAGGGGGAGGAGGGGGCGGAGGGCGTAATTGGGAGATTGAGGTGTGAGGTGTCCACCTTCCCGGCCAGTGAGGCTGCGTAGCCCAGGGCTGGGGAGGGGGGGGGCGGCTGCCCTGAACAGGGATGGAGCCACGGGAGCCTTCTCGTTGTCACGGAAGCCAGGCCCCTGCCGGGGGGTCTCCCAACTTGATTCCTGGCCCTTAGGAGCAGCCAGACTGGATGCGGGGCGCGGGTGCGGGCAGGGGGAGGCGGGCCTTCCTCCCCTCTCGGGGTCAGTGGGAGCTCCAGGGGCCCAGTGGGAGCTCCAGGGGCCCAAGGCTGAGCCGCAGGTGTGGAGCCAGGCCTGGGGTCGCCGGTGCTGGTTCTGGCTCGGAATCCCCAGAAGCAGTCTTAAAAGGAGGAGCCTCCCTCCAGGGGGCAGGGGGTGGGCTCGGCTGGGAGCGGCTGCTCTGCTTGCCCTGGCCCCGCTAGCCACCTCCTAGGAGGGGTAAGTGCCTGAGCGAGCGAGCGAGTGAGTGAGCGAGCGAGCTATGGCAGCCGAGAGTGGGTGCAACAGGTGGGGAGGAATGTGCAGCCAGGGACTGGGAAGGACCCCCAACAGCTGCCTTCCATGCCCCGGAAAGGGACTCAGAGGAGGGGTGGGTGCGCTGGCTGCTGTCCCCTGCACCTTCGACCAAGAGATGACAGCACTCAGCAGATCTCCACTGGGAGCTGTGTCCTGGCCGTCGCCCTTAGGCTAACCCCCAGCCTCTGGGGCCTGCTCCCCGTGCTGTGCTGTGCACCAGGCCAGCAGGTGCCCCATTTTGCAGAGCGCGGAGGACCCTTGGGCCTAGTGGCAGGTCATTTGATGCAGCCGGTGCGTGCGTGCAGGAACCCGGTTCCCCAGTTCCAGCCCTTTCCAGCCCGGTGCTGCCCTCACTGAGAGGTCCTTCTGGGTTTTCAGTGTTCCGGCAACATCGGGGTGCGGTGAGCAAGGTGCCCATGCTGTCCCCGCCCTGTCCCCGCAGGTGCCTGGTGGTGATGGTGGAAGGGAGGAATGCTTGGGGGTCCCCGACGATGGAAGCCCCTATCTAAGGAGGCGGAGCTCAGGCCCTGGGCCTTGGATCCCAGGAGGGCTCCGAGGAGGGGGAGAAAGGCCGGATGTGGATTTATTTACCTAAAGAGATGACTGGGAAGGTGAAGGTCCCTTCTCGGGTCAATCCACAAAGCAGTCTGCCACCCCTCCCCAGGCACACAGGGGCCGCCAGCCAGCGGCTGTGTCCAGCTCCGCCCTCCCAGGCTGAGCCACAGGCAGGGGGCCTGTGCAGGGAGTTGAGCCCAAGCTGGTTGGGGGTGTGTGTGTGGTGTGAGCTCCACCTGCATAAACCTGGAGAGTTGGGGGGAGGTCTAGGGTCTGGGTATCGAACTCAGTGTCAAAACTGGAAGGGGGCTTAGAGCGTCATCAGCAGGTTCAGCCCCCTCATTCCACATGTGAGATCCACCCAGAGTCCCGAGAACAAGGGCTCAGGGCCTACGTGCCCAGCCCAGGGCTCACTGGTCCCCGAGCCACGCCAGCCAGCTCCCCCCTGGCCTGTATCCCCGGGGACACACTCTCCAGTTTTCCCATCACTTCAGGGCCATTCAAACCTCTGCGCTTTCCACGTGGTGCCGGCTCTGGCTCTCTGCTCCGGGGAAACTTTGACCTGGAGCCACATCCCCACGGCTCCCAGCTCCCCAGTAACCTTCATCCACAGGGGCCAGGCGAGCACAGACACGGGGGAAGGGACAGTTCAGGCCTTGGCACACCGGGGCCACTCAGGGCTTCTCATCCCCAGCACCTGGTTGCTGTCTATGCAGTCACTGGCCAGCGGGCAGTCCAGCCTGGGTCTCCGTGGTAACAGCTGTTTTGGGCTCAGCCTGGGGGGCTCTGGGGCACACAGCAGGACAGCCAGCAGTGGGCCCCGGGTGGGGAGGTGGCACAGAGCACGCCCATCCCTGACCCTGCTCCTGGTGCTTACCGGCCATGCGGGCTGTCTCGGGTTCCCAGTCTATAGAAAGGGAACAGGCTGGGGCTGGCATTGTGGTGCAGGGGGCTAAGCCACTGTGGCCACCCCATATGGGAGCGCTGGTTCAAGTCCCAGCTGCTCTGCTTCCAGTCCAGCTCCCGGCCAGTGTACCTGGGCCCCTGCACCCACATGGGAGACCCTGATGGAGTTCCTGGCATCTGGCTTTACCCTGGCCCAGCCCTGGCTGCTATGGCCATTTGGAAGATTTCTCTTTCCATCTCTCCCTGTCACTCTTAATTAAAAAAAAAAAAAAAAAAAAAAACCTGGCTACCGAGGCTCTCAAGTGCCTCTTTCTTCGGCTTAGTTTGTTTGCCTTAACAGCCTTTCCCCAGACTGAAATGCGCTGGGGCAAGGGGGAGGGGAACAGGACAGGGTTCATTAACATTTGTTGGGAGGGGGCTTGCAGGAGGTGATTAGGGAGGTGAGAAGTGGCTGGGGCTACCACCTCTTCATCCCCACCCCTAGTGCCAAGTTCAGCACCCCCCAACCGGGGGCGTCTCACGCCTGCCCCTCCTGACCGCCCACCTGGAGGCCTGCCTTGTGGCTTGTTGGCACCTGCTTCAGCCCCAGCCCACCCCTTCTCCTGTTGAGATCTGGGTAGGGGTAGGGGCAGGGCAAAGGGCATGCTAGCCACCAGGCAGTCTAGCTGCTTAGCTATCTCATGCTCTGGGATACCTGCTGCTGGCTCCCGTATCAGGTGGTCACCAGTTCGGTGACCTTATATGCCCCACCCAGCAGCACTGGACCAAGGCGCCGGTTCAGGGCTTGGGGTGGGGAGGGGAAGAGGCCCCCTTCGACCACACTTGGTGCTGACTCCTGCCCTTGGCTTGAGACCTCCTGATCCTCCTGTCTCTCCCTCTTAGCACCAAGGGCTCCCGGGTTCCCCAGCTGCACCAACAGCCAGGCACCTCAAGATGGCGCCTGCAAAGTCCACCTGCTGGCTTCCCACACAGATGTGACCTCCCCCGCCTATACCTGGGGTCATGGGCAGGGCCCTGGAAGGGGTTGGGGGGCGCCTCTCTGCTTTCCACCCCCCTGCGGACCTCCCCTGAGCATGATGGAGCCCTGCCTACCCCACCTGGGTTTCCCTGTAGGTGCCCAGCTTTGCACGAGTGACAGCTGGCCCCCGACAGGTACCATGAGGTCCCAACACAGGCTCTGCGCCCTTGACAGCTGCCTGAGGGCAGAGTGGGAGGGGGTCACTCCCCCTGCCCTGCGCTAGTCCCCCGTGGGACCTCAGCGGCTGCGGTCGCGGGGGCTGGGAGGAAGGTGGACAGGCAGAGCGGAGCGCACAGGACTGGGGCTGCCGGCGGGGCTCGGGGCACTGGGTCCCGGCTGCCCTCTGCCAGGCACGGGGCTGGCGCAGCCACAGGGACAGGAGAGCTCCAGAATGCAAGGCGGCGGGGGGCGGAGGGCCAGACAAAGCGAAACTTTATTGTGCCCCCTCCTGTCCAGGGGCCCCTGAACCCGTGGCACCCCGACACAGGCACCAGGCGCTGGCTGCTGCGGGCTCCTCACTTCTTGGGTGCCGGCTTCTTGGGTCGCGGCGTGGACTTGGCCTGCGGAGAGCGGGAGGGCTCTAGGCTGGCACTGGTTCCCCGGCCTGCCAGAGGCCCGGCCCCTCCCGGCGTCCACTCACCTTGTGCCCCGGGCTCTTGTCCCTGAGACTGGACCTGTGCGGGGCAGGGTTGGGAGGGAGAGGCACTCAGCCCCGTGCCAGCAGCTCGGCCCCTCCCGGGTCCCCCCACAGCACCCCGAGGCAGGTGGGCTGCTTTTTTTTCTCCTTCTCATCTGTTTTATCTATCGCACGTGTCTTTCATTTGTTGCAAAAGGAATGCTAACTAGTACATTGCACAGAGTATGGCCAATAGACCGTAGAGAGTACATCTCCATACATCCCAGCATTGTGCACACAGGGGGCGGGGGCATTTTTCTTTGGAGACTTTTCTGGGGGTGGGGGGTTGAACTTCTAATGACACGTGAAATAACACGAGAACATTCGGGAGCATCCTATCGCTCGGTGCACTGCAGGCTGCGGACTTTGACCAGCGCCATGGAGGCGTCCACCGAGATGCCACGGCGCGCTTGGTCCACTGCTCCCTTGCAGATGTCTGGAAGGCTTCCACGCCTGTTATTCCACTAACGTCCTGATAAGCTGCTCAGGGTGCAGAATTTCCCCATTTGGATAGGGTTCTTGGGAAGGAATCGGTCAGCAGAGAACGTGTTCCCCTCCAGGCTGCCAGCCCATGTGTGCCTGTGTGTGTGTGTGTATGCCTGTAAGTGCCTCTGCGGGTGTGTATGTGTACCTGTGTGCTTGTGTGTGTGCGCACCTATGTATGTATGTGCCTGTGTGCGCACCTGTGTGAGTATATACCTGTGTGCTTGTGTCTGTGCACCTGTGTGTGTAGTATGTGCACCTGTGTGGGTCTACGCCTGTGTGCCTGTGCATGCACAAGCCGACAGCACCATGCTCTGTCTAGCACTCCAGCCTGGGCTAACAGATCGTGACTAACCTGGTAGGCAGAAAGACTTACCTCACTGCCGCCTCCTCTTTCGCCAGCTTTTTCTTCTGGGAACAAAGAACAAGCGTTATGAGGAGAGCTGGGGGCCCCGATCCGTGAGGGTCCTGCCTGGCACCTGGCCGGGCCTGCACATAGCCCCTGGGAGGCCCAGCCCAGGTTCCCGGGAGCCAGCACCTGGCTGAGCCTCCTCGCTCCTTTGCCCACCTTAGCAACACTCGACTGCTTCAGAGGCGCCTGCCTTTTGGCTGGTTTGACAGGGCTCTCCTCTAGGGAGATGTCCTCCTCCTCCTCTTCATCGTCATAGTCCTCATCTTCCTCCTCCTCCCCCTCCTCCTCCTCTCCCTCTTCTTCCTCTTCCCAGTCTGGGTCTGAAGTTTCTGGGGTGGCACAGGAAAGAGGAGGAGCGTCTGGGTCTCGGGGCCACGCCCACCCGCCGTCCAGGGCGCTCTGGGCCGCCCATACCCAGGGCTGTCCCTGCAGCCTGAGCAGGACCACTCCCCGTGTGCTGGAGGCATTGAGGTGGTGGGACCCCTAAGCAGTGGGGCCCTGTGGGAGGGGACTAGGCCCTGAGGCTCCGCCCACACAAATGAATGAACGCTGAGTTGGGGGGGGTCTGATCTGGGGATCAACTCCCCTGGGACCGGGGTGTCCCACGGTGATGTGGCTTTCCTGGCCTCCTGCGTGGTTTCTGCTATCGCCCCAACCTACACCTTCCCCAGCGCCCCCTTCTCTGCCACGGCGTGATGCATCCAGGAGTCCTTACCAGGCCTGGACATGCTCCTTGGGCATTCTAGGCCCCAGGAGCAGGAGCGAAGCAACCCTCTTTTTCTTTTTCTTTTTCTTTTTTTTTTAAATAAAGTCCCCAGCCTTGGGAATTTTGTTACAGCAGCTAAGTGAGCCAAGACCGGAGGCACCGGCCACAGCAGGCTAAGGGATGCAGACCTTGTCCTGTGGAGGCAGGGCCTGCTGAGGGCCCTGGGGCCTCAGAGCAGACGTCAGGCCGCAGGGCACAGACCCTGCCCCAGCGCTCCCTGGTGCCAAGGGCGCTTCTTGAATATTTCACTTCCCCCTCCCAAGTGTTCTGGGGAGACCAAGGCCAGTGCACCCCACTCTCGTTAACCTGAGGGCTGAGGCCCATGCAAAGGAGAACTGGGGCCGGGACCCTCCTCTCCAGGGTCGCCTGTGGGCATTTTGGCCCACAGTTCCCGTGTGTGTAGGCCCTGTACTGTCAGGCTCCTCCCCCAGCCCAGCCGGGACTCACCGGGACTCACCATAACATTCCTTACCACTGATGAACACGGGGCCTGAGCCTGCCCGCAGCTGGAACGTGATGGGAGGAGACAGCTCCAGATCCACCATGGCGACCTGGGGGGAGGGGGTGGGGCGGAGTGCTCAGGGCTCACCCCACCCCCACACATGCACATCCCAACATGCACACACGTGCACAGCCCTCATACACACCCACACGCACGCAGATGTCCACGTGGCCTCACTGTGTTCCCAGCCCTCTCCCCTCCTGGCTCGGGTGGGTTCTGCCCAAGAACAGGAACTTGACCACCTGTCGCCGGGATGGTCACAGAGGGGCTTGTGAGCTGGGGGGAGGGTCTCCCTGCCGGGGCTGGCCTGTGGCCAAGCCCTCACCTCACAGCTTCCAAACAAGTAGAAGAAAAAAGGGGGGGGACTTTAATCAGTCTAATAAAATGTAGGAAAAGGAGAGGAAAAAGAAAGGCAAGGAAAGTGGAAATGTAAAGTACATGCCACAGTGCCAATCGTATGTCTACCATTGTGGGAACAAGCAGCACCTGGCCGGGTAGATTCAAATCCAGTCCAGGGGCCGGGGTTCCACAACGCAGTCAGGCAGCTCCATAGGATGGCTGCGTTCCACCTGCCGGTCCCTGGGCTTGAGGCTCGGCTCCATCTCCAACTCCAGCTACCTGCTAATGCACACCCTAGGTGGCAGGTGGTGGATCAAACGTCCCTGGCGCCTACATGGGAGACCCAGATGGAGCTCTGGGCTCTTGGCTTCAGCCTGGCCTATTCCTGGCTGTTGTGGGCCTCTGGTTCACTCCACAAATGACCCAGAACAGCAGCGGCTGGGCCAGGCCGAAACTAGGAGCCAAGAGCTCCCTCTGGTTCTCCCATATAGGTGGCAGGGGCCGAAGCACTGGGGTCATCCCGCTCTGCCCCCAGGATGCATTAGTGGAAAGCTGGGTTGGAAGTAGAGTAGCCAGGACTCAAACTGGCACTCCAGTTTGGGCTGTGAGCATTCCAAGCAGTGGCTTAACCCTCTGTGCCGCTGTATCCACCCATACGTTGCTTCGTCATCACCAGAAACCCAGGCTCTCTGTAGACTGTTGCTCCACTGTCAACATATGGCTTCCAGCTTATGGCCCAGGATGGCTGCTCAGGTTCCAGCCATCACATCCACAGCGGGAAAGAAGGACTAAAAAGGTCCCTTGATCTCTCTGTAAGGACACTTTGCAGATGTTAAAGTCCTTTTGGGCTTCTGGCACCGGCAGCTGTGGTGCAGCGGGTTAGTGCCCTGGCCTGAAGCTCCGGCATCCGGTTTGAGATCCGGCTGCTCCACTTCTGATCCAGCTCTCTGCTATGGCCTGGGAAAGCAGTAGAAGATGGCCCAAGTCCTTGGGCCCCTGCACCCGCGTGGGAGACCTGGAAGAAGCTCCTGGCTCCTGGTTTTGGATCAGCGCAACTCCAGCCATTGCAGCCATCTGGGGAGTGAACCAGCGGATGGAAGACCTCTCTGTCTCTACCTCCCTTTGTAACTCTTTCAAATAAATAAAATAAATTGTTAAAAAAAGAAAAAGCAACCCTTCTGCTTCCATTCAGTTGGCTAGAGCTTCATGGCTATGCCCAGCTCAGATGGGCTATCACTGGCCCCAGCCTTGGGACCAGCTCTGATTTCCATTACTACACACAGCCATGGTGGACACTGAAGGACAACTGGGCAAAAAGTACGGGGTCTCGCTGTACGATTTCTTTTTAAAGATTTATCCATCTATTTGACAAGCAGTTATGCAGAGAAAGGGAGCGAGGGAGAGGGAGAGACAGAGGTCCTACCTGGGTGGCAGGGCCCCAGCACCTGGGCCATCCTCTGCTGCTTTCCCATTAGCAGGGAGCTGGATCGGAAGCAGAGCAGCTGGGAACCAGACCAGTGCTCCAACACGGAGTGCCAGTGCCCAGCCTACTGCAACCACACGCCGGCCCCTCAGATTATTTTTTTAAGATTTATTTATTTGAAAGAGTTATACACAGAGAGAAGGAGAGGCAGGGAGAGAGAGAGAGAAAGGGAGGGAGGGAGGGAGGGAGGGAGGGGAGATCTTCCATCTACTGGCTCATTCCCCAATTGGCCACAATGGTTGGAGCTGCGCCGATCTGAAGCTAGGAGCCAGGAGCTTCTTCTGGATCTCCCTTGCAGGTGCAGTGCTCCAAGCACTTGGAGCATCTTCTGCTGCTTTCCCAGGCCACAGCAGAGAGCTGGGTTGGAAGTGGAACAGCTGGGACTTGAACTGGTATCCATATGGGATGCCGGCAGTGCAGGCGGCAGCTTTACCTGCTACGCCACAGCATCTGCCCCTCATATTATCTCTTACAACTGCATTTGAATCTACAGATAGAATTAAACAGTGAGAGAGAGAGAGACAGAGAGAAAGGTCTTCCTTCCATTGGTTCACCCCCAAATGGCTGCTACGGTTGGAGCTACACTGATCCGAAGCCAGGAGCCAGGTGCTTCCTCCTGGTCTCCCAAGCAGGTGCAGGGGCCCAAGCACTTGGGCCATCCTCCACTGCCCTCCCAGGCCACAGCAGAGAGCTGGACAGGAAGAGGAGCAACCGAGACAGGATCTAGCGCCCATATGGGATGCTGGCTCCACAGGTGGAGGATTAACCAAATGAGCCATGGCGCCGGCCCAAATAAATAAATCTTTAAAAAAATCTCTAATGATTTGGAAATTGAAAAACACATATACTTTGAAGTATCCCAGGGGTTGAAGATGGAAACTAGGAAATAGTGTGAGTTGGGGTGAATGCTTGGCCCAGCGGTCACAGGATCCCACTTCCGGGTCCCGGGATTGAGTGCCACCCCCACTCCCATTTCTAGATGCCTGCTAACCTGCACCCCAGGAGGCAGCAGGTGATGGCTTAAGTATTTGCATCCCTGCCTCCAGCAAGCAGGCCAGGCTTGAGCGCCTGGCTCCTGGCTTTGGCCTGGTCCAGCCTGGGCTGTTGTGGGCATTTAGAGAGTGAACCAGTGGGTAAAGATCTCCTTCATCGTCCCGTCTCCCTTTGACTCTCTGCTTTTCAAATAAAACAAGCAATTTACAGCAGACTACAATTGGAATTGAATGAAAATGAAAATACTTCTCAAAATTTGTGAGTTGGAAATAGAATTTTGCCTTGAATTATATCACAACAAAAATACACTAGAGGCAGTGCTGTAGCATAGTGGGTAAAGCCGGCACCTGCAGTGCTGGCAACCCATATGGGCGCCGGTTTGAGTCCTGGATGCTCCACTTCTGACTAGTTCTCTGTTATGGCCTAGGAAAGCAGTAGAAGATGGCCCAAGTGCTTGGGCCCCTGCACTCACATGGGAGACCTGGAAGAAGCTCCTAGCTCCTGGCTTCGGATCAGCACAGCTCCAGCCATGGTGGCCATCTGGGGGAGTGAACCAGTAGATGGAAGACCTCTCTCTCTCTCCCTCTGTCTCTCCTCTCTCTCTGTAACTCTATCAAATAAATAAATCTTTAAAAAATACCCTAGAAAAAAGAGGAAAGATCTTAAAAAAAACTGTCAATAATATAAACTTCTGCCTTAAGGAGCCTTAAGGAGCTAGATGAAGAGAAAGTGAAAACCCAGACAGGAAGTAGGGTTTCTGCTCAGGAGTCCAGGCTGTGCTTGGGACGCCTGCATCCTGCGTCAGTGCCTGGGGGCAGGACCTGGATCCACTGCGGATCCCGCTCCCTGTTAATGCACAGCCTGGAAGGCAGCAGCTGGTGGCCACGTACTTGGTCCCTGCCGCTCACGTGGGAGACCCGGATGAATCCCAGCTCCTGGCTTTGACCTGGCCGGCTCTGACTGCTGCAGACATGTGGGGGACAAACAGCAGATGGAAGACTCATTTTTCTCTCTGTGTCTCTAGCTTTCAAAAAAAAAAAGGAAATAAAAATTTAAAAGACGAAATTAAAGAAAGGCCATAAAGAACAGCCTAAAAAAAAAGCAAAAGTAGATAAATGAGAGAAAAATGGACAAGACCAAAAGGTGGCTCTTGAACAAGGTTGACAGAACTGTTCCATCTGCAGGCAAACTGGACACGCTGTGAACGAGAGAAGCTCCACGCTGCCCGTGGGACGCCCACAAACGCAGACCTCGTACCGGTAGCAGACAGGGAATGGACAATGTCACCAGCAGCTTCCTGCTAACGCATCTGACAAGGCAGAGCGACTGAACATCACTGGTCCACACGAGAGAAGCTCTCCCAAGGGCGGGAGCAGTCTCCCGTGTGTGACAGACACTTAACCAGGCCAGCGCCGACCCCATGACTCTCCCTAAAACATTTTTATTTGACAGGCAGAGTTAGAGAGAGAGAGAGAGAGAGAGAGAGAGAGAGAGAGAAAGGTCTTCCTTCCATTGGTTCACGCCCCAAATGGCCACCACAGCCGGCGCATCTCGCTGATCTGAAGCTAGGAGCCAGGTGCTTCTCCTGGTCTCCCATGCAGGTGCAGGGCCCAAGCACTTGGGCCATCCTCCACTGCACTCCCGGGCCACAGCAGAGAGCTGGCCTGGAAGAGGGGCAACCAGGACAGGATCGGTGCCCCGACCGGGACTAGAACCCGGTGTGCCGGCACCGCAAGGCGGAGGATTAGCCTAGTGAGCCGCGGTGCAGGTCTCCCCCTAAAACATTTAAGAAATACCAAATCTATAGAACTCTTGCAGAAGCCAGAAAAAGACCACCTTTCTAATCATTCCACGAGGCTAGCATCCCCCCAGATAGTAAAGTCAGGCAAGAAAGCAACAGACCAATATTGCCTCTACACAGACACACAAATATCCTTCATAAAAATATCAGCCAATAGGGGCCGGTGCTGTGGCGCAGTGGGCTAAGGCGCCGCCTGCAGTGCCAGCATCCCATATAGGCGCCAGTTCAAGACCCAGCTGCCCCACTTCCGATCCAGCTCTCTGCTGTGGCCTGGGAAAGCAGTAGAAGATGGCCCAAGTGCTTGGGCCCCTGCATCCATGTGGGGGATCCGGAACAAGCTCCTGGCTCCTGGCTTTGGGTCGGCTCAGCTCCAGCTACTGTGGCCATTTGGGGAGTGAACCAATGGAGGGAAGCCCTTTCTGTCTCTCCCTCTCTCTGTCTGTAACTCTACCTCTCAAATAAAAATCTTTGAAAAAATTAGCCAATAGAACCCAGCACTGTATTATAAAGTAATACATCATGATCAAGGGCATAGCGATTTACTCCAGGATGCACAGGACTTCACAATTACATTTGCCACCCAGCAGGATAAAAGAGGGCAAAGTCACCTCAACAGAGGTGTTAGGGAATCCTTAGGGAGCCAACACCTGTGTGACAAAATGTCTCAGCACACCGGGGTAGGCGAGGACATCTTCAGCCAGGTAGAAAACACCCTGACTTAACTCTGCTCAGACTGCTTCCCCTAAGGTCTGGCGCAGGGCAGGCCTGCGCTCACCCTTGGTCCTGCGCCGCCTTTGAGGGGCTGGTCAGGGGGGTAAGATAAGAAATGTGAGGCGTCACACGAGCACTGAAGTTCTACTGTCTGTTCGCAGACGACCTGCGTTTAGATGTGGGGGAGCCTACGGGATCCAGACCTTGCTGTAGCCGGTGACTCCTTAGGTTCAATCCCCAAAGCCCAGGCAACACCACCACCACCAGATAAACACACACATAATTGGACTACATCGAAACTAAGATCTCTGTGCCGTCAATTCTGTCATCGGGAAAGTGACGGCAGAAGAGATTCCGGATCATCCAATAAGGGACTCGCGTGCAGGATGTAGAACTCCTACAACTCAGAAGTTTTAAATTTGCAAACAAACTCAGATCCGGTCTTAACAAATGAACCAAGACATGGCTGGATGACATTTCGCCAACGGCCCCTAAGCATACGAGGAGATTTTCAACATCAGGGCTGTTTAAGGGGAGACAGATCAAAGTCCCAGTGAGCTGCCACTAGACACCCACTGGGATGGCTCACCTCCCTCTGGAATAGACCACATTGGAGCCAAGGCGACTGGAGGTAGCCGAGCTGGGAAGTCCTGCAAAGCCAAGCAAGACAGGGCCAGCCTCGTGGCTTGGGGGTTAAGCCACTGCCTGTGACGCCGGCATCCCATATGAGTCCCGGCTGCTCCACTTCCCATCCAGCCCCCTGCTAATGCTCCTGGGAAGGCAGCGGAAGATGGCCCAAGTGCTTGGGCCCCTGCACCCACGTGGGAGACCCAGAAGAAGCTCCTGGCTTCCATCTGGCCCAGCCCCAGCCATTGCGACCATCTGGGGAGTGACCCAGCGGATGGAATACCCCCCCCCCCAAAAAAAAAAAACACCTCTGCCTTCCAAGTCAATCACATGTTTCAGACCAACGAAGTAGAACAAAGCTGAGCAGGAGAGGAGCGATGGGACCAGGGCGGAGCAGGTGAGTGGTGAGGCCGGGAGAAGGCAGAGTGTGCTGGGGCCGTGGATGGGGAGCGAGAGGAGGGGGCTCTGTCCTGATTGCAAGGACAGCTCCCTACCGGCAGGGGGTCAGGTATGTGGAGGGAGGTGGGGGTGGGGCGGAGACGGTAGATAGGACCAAGAAAGGGGATTTAGATACGCCAGGTTCCCAGGTTCGGATCAGCTGCTAAGTACATCGAGCTGGATATAGGACCCCAAGCCTTTCTGGGTGCAGGCATGGAGCGGGGAGAGGGCCTGGGGAGTGTGTGATAATACAGGGAAGAGTGGCCTCGGGCAGTGTACACAGGGGTCTCCCCAGCCTGGCCCGGGGGCGCGGTCAGGGGACCTGTTCTGTGCTCGGTCGGAACGACCCTCATAGCTACACCCCCTTGTCCACAGTTTATAGGCCGGCCTCCCTTGTGGACACACAGACAAGAAACAAAGAACAGACTGCGGGATTGGAAAAGCAGACCTAGAATTTACGATACGAGCCAGTTCGTGTTTCTGCCAGGAGCGTGCAGGGACTCCGCCATGGGACTGCTCATGGATCCCACCATCACAATGGGGACAGAGAGAACCCGGGAGCTCGGGAACAGAACAGCATCGGGTAGGATTTCACCCTCGTTCGTGGCGAAAAAGAACATTTTAAAGGCACAGTGGGACTAGAAGGGTGAACACTCCATGCAGAGCACAAAGCCTTGGTGACGGACCAGGAAGAAGTGTCGCCTCCATCACACCCAACCGGCATTGCTCCGGGCGGCCCAGCCCCCATGGCGAAACACGCACGCGCACACACACACACACAGACTGAAACCCAAACCTGCCCTTACTCTCAGCGATTATTTGCTTAGGAGACCCAAGAAAACCAATTAGAAACAAGAGAAGTTCCCAGAATACACAACCACCATGCAAATCGTCAACAGCGTCCCTGGCACCATCAGGGAAGTTTAAAAACGCAATTTCGGGTGCAGGCGTTCGGTCCAGAGGTTAGGAAGAGACCTGGGGCATTGCCTGCACCCCGTGTGGAGTGCTGGGCTTCCGTACCCGGTGCCACCTCTGACTCCAGCCTCCTGCTTATGGGCATCCTGGCAGCAGCAGGTGGTGGCTCGGGTAACTGGGTGCCTGGCACCCACGTGGGGGACCCCGCTGGAGTTCCCGGCTTCAGCCTGGCCCAGCCCTTGCCGTGGGGAGTGAACCAGCAGATGGGAGCACTCTCTGTCTCTCTCTCTCTCTCTGTCTCTCTCTCCCTCCCTCCCTGTCTCCCTCCCTCCCTCTCTCTGCCCCCCTCTCTCTCTCTCTGCCTCTCTCTCTCTCTCTGCCTCTCTCTCCTCTCTGCCTCTCTCTCTCTCCTCTCTGCCTCTCTCTCTCTCCTCTCTGCCTCTCTCTCTCCTCTCTGCCTCTCTCTCTCTCCTCTCTGCCTCTCTCTCTCTCTGCCTCTTTACCTCTCATATATATAAGGACATTTTCAAAGTGTAATTCTGAAGACCCCCGCTGGCGCGCGCTCTGGGGGTGGGCTCTGAGGGCTCACCATGGGCAGGACGGAGGCCTGCAGGGAGGCAATGGTAACAGGCGACGCCTTCCTGTCCTCCTGGCCGGCTCCAGGCACCACCTCCACCCGGTTCACCTCCTCCTTGGCTTTCTCCCCCAGGCAGATCTGCGTTGCAAACAGAGGCGTGGGGCTGCCGCAGCATCCAGCCTGCTGTTCCCGTGGGGTGGGGGGCGAGGGGCACCCACCGTGTTGAGCCACAGCCTGCAGCTCTCCTTCCCCTCCACTTGGGGCTTCCAGGTCCAAGTTCGCTTCTCCTGATTGAGCTCACAGCCTGCGCGGGAGAGGGGAGGGGGGAGTGGGACAGAGGGCGGAGGAGAGCAGGGGGTCCTTCCAGAGGGGCTCGCTCCCCCCGCCCCCGCCCCTGGCGCCTCTGCTCGGGCAGAACGAGCTGCGTCCTCACTCACCCCAGAGCAGCGTCCTCACTGCCTTCTCAGCTGTGCTGCTGCTGCTGCTGCGGTTCATGGTGCTGGGCAGGTGGGGGCGCTAGGCTGGCAAGAGGGGCGCCTGCTGTGGGGCGAGGCCCTGGGCCACTCTCCGCGAGTGACACCAAGGACCCACCAGCAGCTGGCACTGGGCAGGCCTTGTTCCCCGCCCCAGGGCGCCTGCCCCGGGGCAAAGGTTTATCAGAGACTCCTGGATGGCAAATGCCAAATGTCCCAGGGTCCAGAGCATCCCTAGCCCCTCCAACCCCCCCACCCCAGCAGCAGTCCCGGGGTCGGGTTAGAGAGAGGGAGGAAGTTACGGTGACTACCTTGCAACAGGAGCCCTTACTGATTTCATGGTAACCAAGTAGGTAGTGGGCTCTCAGTGGCTCCAAACGTAAACAATTGGTAGAGGAAAGGCTGGTTACCCTGATGGGTTACCCTGATGGGAGCAGCGCACTGCCCACGCCTGCAAACATCGCCTTGTGCCCCCCTCCAAAGATGTACAAGGGGGCCCGGGGTCCTGGCGCAGCGAGTTAAGCTGCCACCTGGGACGCCGCCGGCATCCCACACTGGGGTGCTAACTTAGTCTCCGCTGCTCCATTTCCAATCTGGCTTCCTTGCTAACGCTCCTTGGAAGGCAGAGGAAGGCAGGCCAAGCGCTTGGGCCCCTGCACCCACGTGGGAGACCCGGTGGAGCTTCCGCTATTGTAGACACGTGGGGAGTGAACCAGCAGATGGAAGATCTCTCTCTGTCATCACCCTCCCCTTCAAATAAATAAATAATAAATCTTTTTTTTTTAAAAAAAGAGGCACAAGGATTATATTAATCAAATGATAATTAACCCTTGTTGAATGTGAGGGAAAAAAGCTCCGAACAGGGGCTGTCATCGTGGTGGACAGGTGAAGCCACCAGCTGTATGGGCGCCAGTTCAAGTCCCGGCTGCTCCACTTCTGGGCCAGCTCCCTGCTAATGCTCCTGAGAGAGCAGGGGAGGATGGCTTGGGCCAGCGCCAGCCCCAGGCCACTGTGGCCCCTTGGGGAGTGAGCCAGCGGACAGAAGATGGATCTGTCTCCAATTCTGCCTTTCAAACACACAATGAAATCTTAACAACAACAACAACATAATAAAACCCCTACGCAAAGAGTGGTACCCATGGGAGAGAGAGAACTGGCGTTTGTGCCCTTTGCCCCCTCCCAGCACCTGCAGGGCCGTGGCTTTCACGAGGCTCAGGGAAATCCGGGTGCGTGTGCCCAGTGTGGTGCCAGTGGCACTGGTGTCCCCCGAGGCCTGGACCCCGCTCGGCCCCTCCCAGGCCTTCCCCACCTACTGCGCGGCCACCTTCAGCCATCACTGGCTCCTCCCCTTCGCCAGAGGCTGGCTGTGCCCACCTGGTTGTTAAGAAGCCTGGGAGGGCGGGAGGGGGCCAATCAGCCTGAAAGAGGCAGCCCTCCCTCCCCACCAACCCCCATTCTCCTCTCAGGCGCTGGGGCCTCACCTGCAGTGTTGTTAGAACAGGTGCGCCCGCGCAGACCCGGAGGACCCAGCCAGGTGCGGCCCATGCTGCAGGCCCAGAAGCGCTCGGGAGAAGCAGCCGCAGGCCTGCAGGAGTGTCCCCAAGCCTCCTGGCCGGTCGGGTCGCTGCGGCGGTGAGTACCCATGGCCCCATGCCTCTGCCGACCACGTGTGAGACCCGGAGCTGCTCTGCCTCTCGGCCTACACGGGCGTCACAGGCTTCACGGTGGCTTTGGGGCGCGTTTCGCGGATGGCGAGTGATACGGGGCATTGTCAAGTAGTGCTTGTGGTTGGCATTTGTTTTCTTTGTTACTAAGCTTGCTTTATTAGGTTGCTGATGTGTTAGGGAGTTTAGATTTTATTCTATTTTTCATATTTTTCCTTAATTATTTATTTGAAAGGCAGAGCTACAGAGAGAGAAGGGGAGGCAGAGAGAGAGAGAGAGAGAGAGAGAGAGAGAGAGAGAGAGAGAGAGAAAGGTCTTCTGTCCCCTGGTTCACTCCCGAAATGGCCCCAATGGCCGGAGCTGAGCCGATCTGAAGCCAGGAGCCAGGAGCTTCTCCCTGGTCTCCCACACAGGTGCAGGGGCCCAAGCACTTGGGCCATCTTCTGCTTTCCCAGGCCACAGCAGTTAAGTGGCTTGGAAGAGGAACAGCTAGGAATGCATCCAGGCCCATATGGAATGCTGGTGCTGCGGGCCAGGGCTTGGCCTACTATGCCTCAGCGCTAGCCCTCGAGTCTGCTAATTTACCAACAGCGGCCACAAAGGCAGGGCCGAGCCAGACAGAAGCCATGAGCCTGGAACTCCATCAGGTGTCCCGTGTGGACGGCTGGGGCCCAGCATCTGCTGCTTCCCCAGGTACAGTAGCAGAGAGCTGGATCGAACTGTGGCAGGGGCTGGCACTGCGGTGTAGCGGGTAAAGCCACCACCTGCAGTGCCCGCACCCCATATGGGCGCCGGTTCAAGTCCTGGTTGCTCCTCTTCCAGGCCAGCTCTCTGCTGTGGCCCGGGAAGGCAGTGGAGGATGGCCCAAGTGCTTGGGCGCCTGCACCCACATGGGAGACCTGGAAGAAGCACCCGGCTCTTGGCTTCGGATCGGCACAGTGCCGGCTATGGCGGCCATCTGGGGGGTGAACCAACGGAAGAAAGACCTTTCTCTCTGTCTCTCCCTCTCACTGTCTGTAACTCTACCTGTCAAATAAATTAAAAAAAAAAAAAAAAAAGGATCCGCAGCAGCCGGGACTGGCACTGGTGCTCACGGGCCGTTGCTGGGGTGGGAGGCAGATGAACCCGCTGGGCCTCTCACCATCAGGTGTGTAGGGGGTGTTCTGCAGGCTTCCTTGGTTGAGTCACGAGTGCTTACGTTCCTACCTTGCTGAGTTTGTTTTTTTTAAGCATCATGAACAGGCATTGTGTGTTATGTGTTTCTTTTTATTTTTCTTTCTTTCAAGATTTATTTATTTATTTGAAAGGCAGAGTTACAGAGAGGCAGAGAAAAAGAGAAAGGGGGGGAGAGGGAAAGGGAGAGGGGGGATGAGAGAGAGGGAGAGAGGGGAATAGGTGGGGAGGGGAGAGGGGGAGAGTGAGGGAGCCAGCGAGAGGGAGAGCAAGCAAGAGAGAGGGAGAAAGTCTTTGATCCGCTGGTTCACTTCCTAGATGGCTGCAATGGCTGGAGCTTCACCAATCTGAAGCCAGGAGCTTCCTCCAGGTCTCCCGTGTGGGTGCAGGGGCCCAAGCACTTGGGCCATCTTCTGCTGCTTTCCCAGCAGAGAGCTGGATGGGAAGAGGAGCAGCCGGGGCTCAACCCGGTGCCCATGTGGGATGCAGGCGCTGCAGGCAGTGGCGTTATCCGCTGTGCCACAGCGCTGGCCCCATGACATCTTTTTTGAGATGGATTCCTCCTGTTGTGCACGTGGAGTGTGCAATTATTGATGTTTTGGAATGCAGAATCAACCTTGCTTTGGGCATTTTACAGTTTGGGGGTAGAGGAGGGGGAAGGGGAGGGAGAGGAGGAGGAGGGAAGTGTTAGGACCAAGGCCGGCCAGTAAGGTGGGTTTGTTGGTTCAAGTCGTTGGCAATTTCCCATCATTCCGGACTCCTGGGGGCATAGGAAGGCGTGAGGTGATGTCATCGTTATCTGGCTACCTCCTGCTGCCTGGGGGGGTGGGGCATAGAAGGAGAGCAAGGGTTCCTTGGTGTTGGAGTAGGGTGGTCTCAGTGCCTTCTCGGGTAGCAGTGTGGGAAGTGGCGGTCACTCGGCCTGTCAGGAGCTCGTGTCGTGATCGGCAGAACAGGGCGGATAGGTTAGCAGAACCAAAATGACTGTTACGGGCTGTGGGGACAGGTGGGAGCCCGGTGGGAGCCTGGTGGGGCTGTCTCCACAGGTGATGGCCGCGCCCTGTCCCCCTGCCTGTTCCCGGGACTTTTCCATCTCTTCCCGAAGCGTGCCACACCTGTTTAACGCAGCAGCAGCATTCTTCCCCCAAGAACAAGCATAGCACACCCCCCCCCCCATTTTCTCCCATGGTTAGAGGTCTGGGCCTCAATGGTTTTGGGGAAGTACTGCCACCAGAGAATCACCTGGTCCTGGCGATGTCTGAGACTACGCTGTCTAGGGATTTTCTGCAGGCTCTGGACATCTCTCGAACTCATCTAGAGGTCCCTGGTCTGGCAGTTTCAGGAGTGGCCACAGGTGGGATAGGACTCCGGGGCCAGCTAATGGGGGCCAGGGCTGGGTTTGGTGTGTGCTCAGGAAGTGGGGTGACAAGGATGGGAGGAGCCACTCATCATCAGTGGTCAGATGTGGGAGGGGAGTAGATGGGCGAGGGTACGGGGTCCCATCCAGCTGTAGGGAAGGCACGTGTGAGCCTGATCCCGGTGGACGGAGGATTCTCCCGAGTTTGCTTCTGGGCATCCCCACGAGACAGTTCTGGGGCGGAGTTTGATCCAGTCGGCACTCGATGCTAGGGAGCAGGTGCTGAAGGTAGCACTCGGATGGTACCTTCAGCTACAGAGAGGGTCTAGAAAACAAGGGCACTTATTGCCATAGTGGATTCATGACCGGCACCCAGATGAGTGTGGAGAATTAGTAGTACACAGATAAAACGAGCAAAGTGGAATCCTGGCTGTGATGGCCGTGGTGAGGGCTGGTGTTCGTGTTGAGCTGGCTGGCATGATGGGCGTCTCAGACACCAGCCTTGCAGGGTGGGTGTGGGGAGGAAAGATGCGGGGAGGGGAGGGAATGGGACATCATTGGCAGTCTTGAAGGGCTGGGGTAGGAAAGACTGGAAGAGGGAACCCAGTGTGGGGAGGGAGAGCTCAGATTGGGCGCAGCATGGGGTGTGTGTAGCATGTAAGGGGCGGGCTGGGTGAGTCGCAGTCAGGCTTGGCCAATCACCAGTCGATGCACCTGTGGCTGTGGAGTAGGCAGTTTTGAGAGCTGTGGGGGCTCCATGAACAGTCTGTGTCCGTGTCTGTTGTATGGCCCCTGGCAGTGAGGCGCAGGCTCTGCATCACAGGGCCTGGCCCAGGGTGAGGGTGAGGGCCAGGGGTTTGGTGTTAGGGTTCAGGTTGGGATCATGCTTCCGGCGAGGAGTCCGTTACACGTTACATTGGGGTTGTCTGGCTGCAGAGAGGTTGTGGGAGACGAGCGTGGTGGCTGAGGTGGCCCAGCCATGGTGAGGGTGAGGCCCAGGTACAACCCTAGCATGGGGGCCGGGAGGGATGGGCGGAGGTGTTGGGCATAGTGAATGCGCAGGCTGGGGAGAGAGAGGCCAGGTTAGGACCAGCAGAAAACAGCACAGCCTCGTCGGGAAGAGGAACAGGAGCGCTGAGAAGTTCCTCGGCACACGCTAGGCCCGTGGGCAGGACTGGGGCTGTGACTGCAGCCAGGGACAGGGGGTGTGGACAGGGGAGGGGTGGCAGGGGGAGGGGGCAGCAGGGGGAGGGGTAGCAGGGGTGTGGACAGGGGAGGAGTAGCAGGGGGAAGGGGTGGCAGGGGGAGGGGGTGGCAGGGGTGTGGGCAGGGGAGGTGTAGCAGGGGGAGGGGTGGCAGGGGTGTGGGCAGGGGAGGGGTAGCAGGGGGAGGGGTGGCAGGGGGAGGGGGTGGCAGGGGTGTGGGCAGGGAGGGGTAGCAGGGGGAGGGGTGGCAGGGGGAAGGGTGGCAGGGGTGTGGGCAGGGGAGGGGTAGCAGGGGGAGGGGTGGCAGGGGTGTGGGCAGGGGAGGGGGTGGCAGGGGGAGGGGTGGCAGGGGTGTGGGCAGGGGAGGGGGTGGCAGGGGGAGGGGTGGCAGGGGTGTGGGCAGGGGAGGGGTAGCAGGAGGGGTGGCAGGGGTGTGGGCAGGGGAGGGGGTGGCAGGGGGAGGGGTGGCAGGGGTGTGGGCAGGGGAGGGGGTGGCAGGGGGGGGTGGCAGGGGTGTGGGCAGGGGAGGGGTAGCAGGGGGAGGGGTGGCAGGGGCATGAGCAGGCATCCTGGTGAGCCGGGCGTGTCGGCTAAGGATGTCAGTGGGGCTTATTTGCAGGGGATTTGGGGGCTTGGCCCTCGATTTGGGGAGGGCCAGGGGCACTTGGTCCAGTGGAAGTGTCTCCGTGGCCAGGTTGGTCAGGGTGTTTTGTGGGTCGTACCTTCCCTGAGGACTAGGGATGGTATGGAATAGGGACTCTCAAGGACTCTGGAGGTGTTGGATCACCTGTTGGGACCTGGAAGACGGGGATTCTGGCTTGTCATCCAACTGACGGGGGGCTCCAAAAGGAGGGAGCTCATACCAGACGGAGGTGGCGGTGGACACCTGTGTAGCCGGGAGGCCACA
Organism: Lepus europaeus; assembly: GCF_033115175.1. Taxonomy (NCBI): domain Eukaryota; kingdom Metazoa; phylum Chordata; class Mammalia; order Lagomorpha; family Leporidae; genus Lepus; species Lepus europaeus. The sequence continues at coordinate 12,312,143 of NC_084834.1, forward strand.
GCCTACTCTAAGAGGAGCTTAAGCTTTCCTGCCAGGGACGTCCGAGTGACCGACCCGCCAGGCGGGGGCGGGGGCAGGGAGGGCAGAGATCCGTGTGCATGATGGGTTGGAACGGGAGAGGGGTGCAGACTGGAAACCCGGGTGGCCCTCCTGCCAGTGGAGCAGGAGTCAGATGGGGTCAGAGAAACATTTAGAAAGATCTACAGTGACTCAGGTTGGGGCGGGAGAGGTTGTGTAGGTTCCCGCTAATGTCCCCACTACCCACAGGGTGAGGTGGCTTGGAGGGAGGCCAGGGGCTTGGGCAAGTCTTACCCAGGGTCCCAGGTTAGCACGGTAGGAGCACGCAGCGGGGGAGCCTGGGGGAACGTGCCTGGAGGCATTTGGGCTGGGGGCCCTGACTGGTTTAAAGGTTTGTGGATGTAATGCTGATGGGAGGAGTTTCTAGGGGTCTCTCCTCCTGGTTGACCTCATCCTGCTATTAAAGATTCGGGAGGCAACATTCTTTTAAAAGATTTATTTATTTTACTTGAAAATCACAGTAACACAGAGAGAGAGGAGAGGCAGAGAGAGCAAGAGTGAGAGGGAGACAGAGATCTTCCATCCACTGGCTCATTCCCCGGATGGCTGCAACAGCCAGAGCTGCACTGGTCCGAAGCCAGGAGCTTCTTCCAGGTCTCCCATGTGGGTGCAGGGGCCATCTTCCACTGCTTTCCCAGGCCATAGCAGAGAGCTGGATCAGAAGTGGAGCAGCCGGGACTAGAACCTGCATCCCACATGGGATGCCGGCACTGCAGGCAGGTGGCGGCTCTACCTGCTACACCACAGCACCGGCCCCAGGGAGGCAACATTGAAAGCTCCTGCTGGGGCGTTCAGAGTCCTTGTTCTACTTTCTCGAGTTTCTCCCCATGTCCGGGGCCGGCTGATGGACTCCACGTGTAAGGAGAGTGGTCCCTGCAGGGGTGCTGGGACACAGACTGCTAAACTTAGTGCTGGCTTCCATGAGTCAGGTTGTCACCCAGACCCTGGGTGACTTCTGAGATCTAACTATAATTGGGTGTAGGACTTCACCATGCCTGCCTGTGGTCCCTGGGCAGGGCGGCTGCGCCCTCAGGTGGGTAAGTCCCGGAGGTCCTGTGTGGGTGGAGCATCGCCGGCTGCTGTGAGTGGGGTCCTGTTTTGCTAGTCAGGGCGGTCAGCATGTTCACGGGCTGCTTGTCAAATGCCAGCCTGCTTGTCTAAAGTTCATGTGGAATGTAAAATATGACAGATACTGGCCAGGTGAGGAGGTGCACCTGTCGCACGGAGGCGCTCCTGGTGGCATATCCTGGATCCTCAGGGTAGGAGTCAGGCTGGCCCTCCACTTTGGGATGTATCAGTCACAAAGGAACAGAGATCCGGACCATGGCTGCTGCTCTCACCACCTCCCAGAGGGGGACATGTGGTGAGGAGGAGGAGGATATGGGGAGGGGTCTGGAGGGAGAGGGGGCTTGGAAATCGGGTCGGGGGGTCTTGGGTGTGTGGCTTTCTGGGGAGCTGGGACACAGACCGCAAGGGGCAGTGGGAGCAGATGTAGGGGCCTCTGGGCACTGGCCATTTCATTGGGGAAAATTATTCAAATCCCGGGGAGGATTGGGGTCGAGGGTCCCGAATTCGGGCCCATGATTCTGGTTGCCCGGTGAATATTGTGGGGAAATTTGGCTGCAAAGGTGGAGGAGTTTCTTGGACTTCAGGTTGGGAGCCAGTCCTAGAGTCCCACGGTCCTCAGCAGGTAGCACACAGGACTGTGGGAGGGGACAGACTGTTCTGATCCCATGATTTTGCCTTTTTAAAAGATTTATTTAGGGGCCCGTGCTGTGGTGTAGCAGGTTAAGCCACCGCCTGTAGTGCCGGCATCCCATATGGGCACCGGTTCGAGAAGCAGCTGCTCCACTTCCGATCCAGCTCTCTGCTATGGCCTAGGAAAGCAGTGGAAGATGGCCCAAGTCCCTGGGCCCCTGCACCCACATGGGAGACCTGGAAGAAGCTCCTGGCTCCTGGCTTTGGATCAGCACAGCTCTGGCTGTTGCGGCCAATTAGGGAGTGAACCAGTGGATAGAAGAGCTCCCTATCTCTCTCTTTCTCTCTCTCTTTCTCTCTCTCTCTCTCTTTCTGCCTCTCCTTCTATCTCTGTGTAGCTCTGGCTTTCAAATAAATAAGTCTTTTTAAAAAATATTTATTTATTTGAGAGCAGTTACAGAGAGGTAGAGACAGAAATGTCTCCTGTCCGCTGGTTCACTCCCTATTTGGGTGCAATGGCCAGAGCTGCACCGATCCGAAGCCAGAAGCCAGGAGCCTCTTCTGGGTCTCCCACGTGGGTGCAGGGGCCCAAGCACTTGAGCCATCTTCCACTGCTTTCCCAGGCCACAGCAGGGAGCTGGATCGGAAGTGGAGCAGCCGGACTTGAACTGGAGCAGCTGGGGTCAGACTGGCGCCCATATGGGATGCTGGCTCTAAGGCGGCGGTTTTTGTTCCCATGGAGAAGGCATTAAATGATCTTTGGACATACAATCTCACCTGGTCAGGACATGTTATCCTTTTTTACTTTATATTTTTTGTTAAGATGTATTTATTTATTTGAAATAGAGTTACAGAGCGAGGGAAAGAGAGACAGACTTGGGCCATCCTCCACTGTTTTCCCAGACACATTAGCAGGGAGCTGGATGGAGGTGGCACAGCCGGGACTCAAACCGGTGTCCGTGAGGGATGCTGGCGCTGCAGGCAGCAGTTTAACCCGTTACGCCACCGCGCCAGGCTCCTATTACCCTTTATATGCCCTTCTGCATTTGACCTGCTTACATGTGGCTAGTCTTGCGTCTATGTTCATGAAGCTGAGAAACCGTGCGTTTACATCGGGCGGTGGACCTGCTCCTGTTTCCTGAGCTGTGTGCAGCCGGCACTGCGCCTCCCCCGCCATCGGTTTCATGGTCCGCAGGCGTGCAAGAGTGTGTGTGGGGGGAGAGATTGAGAGAGACTGAGAGGTAGGTAGGTAGGGAGGGAGGGAGGGAGAGAGAGACATTGAGAGAGATTGAGAGAGGTAGAGAGGGAGGGAGGGAGGGAGAGACATTGAGAGAGATTGAGGGAGAGACAGAGAGAGAGAGAGGGAGGGAGAGATAGAGGGGATTGACAGAGAGGGAGAGACTGAGACAGAGAAAGCTAGAGATTGAGAGAGACATTGAGAGAGGCAGAGATTGAGAGAGACAGAGATATGGAGGGAGAGAGACATTTGAGAAAGAGATTGAGAGAGTTTTTTTTTTTTTTTAAGATTTAGTTATTTATTTGAAAGTCAGAGTTACACAGAGAAGGAGAGGTAGAGAGAGAGAGAGAGAGAGGTCCTCCATCTGCTGGTTCACTCCCAATTGGCTGCAACGGCTGGAGCTGCACCGATCCAAAGCCAGGAGCTGCTTCTGGGTCTTCCATGCAGGTGCAGAGGCCCAAGCACTTGGGCCATCCTCCATTTGTACCATACTCCACTGCTTTCCCAGGCCATAGCAGAGAGCTGGATTGGAAGTGGAGCAGCCAGGACTCAAACCAGTGCCCATATGGGATGCTGGCACTGCAGGCAGTGGCTTTACCCGCTACACCAAAGCACGGGCCCCAAGAGAGCAATTAAGAGAGAGAGAGAGATTGAGAGATACAGAGATTGATCTGCTAGTTCGCTCCTCAGATGGCTATGACAGCCATGTCCACCAGGGGGCGCCGGTGCAGCAAGTGGCTGCTTCCCCTGAGTTCTTCACGCAGGTGGACACCTGTTCCTGCTAAACGTGTGTCCCTAAGGTGTTTTACAGCTGTCCATAGCTTGCTGGTTCTTTTTAAAAGATCTATTTTATTTAACTGAATGGCAGAGTGAGAGACAGGGAGTTCAGACAGAGAGCTTCTACCCACTGGTTTGCTCTCCAGATGTCTGCAATGACCAGGGCTGGGCCAGGCCAGGGCCAGAGCCAGGAGCTCCATCTGTGTCTCCCTCGCCGGGGGCAGGGACCTAAGCACTTGGGCTTCTCCTACTCCCTTCTCAAGAGCTGGACTCCACTGGGCAGTGTGATATGGCATCCCACACGGCACTGGCCCCTGTCCCGGCATCCCACACGGCACTGGCCCGTCCCGGCATCCCACACGGCACTGGTCCCTGTCCCGGCATCCCACACGGCACTGGTCCCTGTCCTGGCGGCTCCACTTCCCATCCAGGGCTCTGCTGTGGCCTGGGAAAGCAGTGGAAGATGGCCCAAGTGCTTGGGCCCCTGCACCGGCATGGGAGACCCAGAAGAAGCTCCTGGCTCTGGATCAGCGCAGCTCCGGCCGTTGCAGTGACCCAGGGGATGAAAGACCTCTCTCTCTCTGCTTCTCCCCCTCTCTGTCTGTAACTCTCTCTCTGATAAATAAAATCTTAAATATTACTTGAAGGCAGAGTTAGAGAATTTTCCATCTGCTGGTTCACTCCCCCAAAGGCTGCAACGGCTGGCACTAGGCCCATCTGGAGCAGGGGCCCAAGCACGTCGGCCGCTGTCCTCCACTGCCCTCCCGGGCCATACAGAGAGCTGGATGGGAAGTGGAGCAGCTGGGTCTCGAACCGGCGTCCCCCTGGGATGCCGGCGCCACCACAACGCCGAATACGGTGCCCCGACCGGGACTAGAACCCGGTGTGCCGGTGCCGCAGGCGGAGGATTAGCCTAGTGAGCCGCGACGCTGGCCCGAAAATGTGATTTTTTAAAATCATCTTGGGGATTCTTAGATTGATAGTCCTGAGCAGATCTCCCTCATGACCCTGCACTACTGCAGAGTGACTTATGCCCACGTCCTGCTGCTGTGGCTGCTAAACAGCACCCTGAGAATCAGTGCAAGATGGCGCAAGTACTGGGGTGTCTACCACCCAATGGGAGATCTGGAAGAGGTTCACTGCTCCTGGCTTCAGCCTGGCCCAGCCCAGCTGTTGCAGGTATTTGAGGGAATGATCTAGAAAATGGAAGATCTCTCTCTTTCTCTCTCTCTCTCTCTCTCTCTCTCTCTATATATATATATACACATATATATATACACATACATTTATAGTACGTATGTTATATACACACATACATATATGTCTAATGAAATGCAGATTAAAATAATGTCACTTAAAATAATCAAGTATGGACAAATTGACTCAAATACATACATATATCTGTCACTTTTCATTTCAAATAAATACACTTTTTTTAAAAGTCTCACTTTTAAATTTAAAAGGCAGAAGGAAAATATTGTTCACCTCCATTCCTGAAAGAATGTCCTTCAAAACGTATAGGATAAGGGGACCAGCATTGTGGCGTAATGGGTTAAGCATCCCCCTGAAATGCCTGCATCCCATACAGGCACTAGTTCTAGTCCCAGCGACTCCTCTTCTGATCCAGCTCTCTGCTATGGCCTGGGAAAGCAGTAGTGGCTTGGATCCCTGCACCCGCATGGGAGACCCAGAAGAAGTTCCAGGCTCCTGGCATTGGATTGGCCCAGCTCTAGCTGTTGCAGCCAATTGGGGAGTGAACCAGCAGGTGGAAGACCTTTCTCTCCGTCTCTCCCTCTCTCTCTGTCTGTCTCAAATAAATAAACAAAATCTTTTTTTAAAATGTTCAGGATATGAATCCTAGCCACACATTCTTTGGCCGCATAAACTATCCAGAAGCCAAAGAGTCTCATGTGTCTCAGCTTCTCTTAACTAGAGATGTGTCCGTGTTCTAGTCCTCTAGACATGTGAATATTAAGAATAGAAATGAGAATATTCCAATCCCCTTGTTACACTATAGTTTACCCTAAGCACTTATTCCTGCTGTAAACATTTAGCTTTTTTCTAGAAAGTCACAGAAGTTGTGTTATCATTTTGGCTCAGGGCAATAACTAGAAATGTGGCTGCCCATCTTGCTGTGGTTGTTCGTGAAGAGACAGGTGTTTCTGAGGCAAGTGAAGGCAGTAATTCTCTGACATCACACACAATTCTCTCAGGAAGCTCAGGGCTTCTTGGAAGAATCCTGGGAACTCCTGGAAGTTTGTTCTTTTCCTCTCTAATAATTTTAAAAATCCAATAGGTCAAGTTTATTGTCTACCTATTGTCTGCAATCTAAGGTCAGTGCAAAAAAGGGACTTTGTTTTCAGTATTTATAAAATAATGAGTAAATTTACAAAGTGTTCTTTAGGGGCAAACCCTTGGGCCGGCATCGCTCTGCCCTGGCTTTGGCCTTTGCGCAGTCCCAGTGGTTTGGGCGTTTAGGGAATAGGCTCATGGGTCCGAGCTCTCCCCACCTTCCAAAAGGAGGGTTCTTCAACCTCTTTACAACATTGACTTTCCTTGGTTAGCTTCAGTATGTGAAGTTGCCATTCTTTTATAGATCCGAATAATTTAAATTTGTAAATTCACGTGCTGTAATGTAATAAGTAATGACAGAATTATGCTCTGACTCCTCTACCAGATTTTCCATGTGTTAATTTCTTCTTAAACTGAGTTTTGAAAATTTTTCAGTAGAACAGCTGATATCTATAAAGTATCATCATGATGACTAGAGTTTTGGATTAGATTGACACTCAAATTAAAAAAATCTGTAATATTTTTGTATCGGAAAATTTATATGCCTGATATTATGGAAATTGAAACCTTCTTTCCTAGATGCAGTTTTTTTTATTATTGGGTGTTATATTCTTTTAGATATGGATTATTGGTTATAAAATTATCAAATTTTAACTAAAGTTTTTGCTTATTATGGATTTTTCTTTGTGGGCCCTATTAATAATTTTCTCATAGTTATGAAGTTTCAGCAATTGTATTAAATATTGGATTTCAATTTATATTAAAATGTTAATTAAATATTAATAGGCATGAATATTAAAACAAGAGATTAATGTTAATGTCATAACTTTATAAATATATAATTTAATATTTCTTAATTAATGGTTATATATTAATATAGTAATTATAAAGATAACATTACAATGATCAGAATGTAATCCCATTTGGATTCAAAGGAGTGTGTGTACTTCTTACTTAAACAGGTGGTAGGGCCGGCGCCACGGCTCAATAGGCTAATCCTCCACCTGCGGTGCCAGCACCCTGAGTTCTTTTCCCCGTCGGGGCACCGGATTCTGTCCCTGTTGCTCTCTTCCAGTCCAGCTCTCTGCTGTGGCCCAGGGAAGGCATTGGAGGATGGCCCAAGTGCTTGGGCCCTGCACATGCATGGGAGACCAGGAGAAGCACCTGGCTCCTGGCTTCGGATCAGCACAGTGTGCCGGCCACAGCGTGCTGGCTGCAGTGGCTAGTGGGGGGTGAACCAACGGCAAAAGGAAGACCTTTCTCTCTGTCTCTCTCTCTCACTGTCCACTCTGCCTGTCCAAAAAATAAAAAATAATAAAAAATAAACAGGTGGTAGGCTGAAGAAAGAAAGAGAGAGAGGGAGAGTTAGTTGAGAGATTATGGTATGCCATAGCAAAAAATCTTTAACAAAGTGCTCTCCAGAGGTGAGAGAACATGATCTGTAGCACTTCCCAAAGTCTGTGGTATAATGGGAAGCCAGGAGCCAGGAGTGCCCAAGTATTTGGGCCCACTTCTGCTGCCTTCTCAGACCACAGCAGAGAGCTGCACTGGAAATGGAGCAGCCGGGAACTCGAACCGGCGCCCATGTGGATGTGGGCGCTGCGGGCGGTGGCTTTACCCGCTCCCCCACAGCGCCAGCCCCTCCTGGGAGCCTTTCCCCGTGGGATCCAGCTGTCTGCTGACATGCCTGGGAAAGCAGAGGGAGACGGCCCAAGGCCTCAGGCCCCTGATCGCAGAGTGGAGCACGGGATACAGCCCCTGGCTTCTGCTTCGGCCTGGCCCAGCCCCGGCCTTCGTGGTCACCTGGGGGTTGAACCCCCAGATGGCCGATCCTGGAGAGAGAGCAAGAGGCAAGAGTGCTCGCGATGCCCCATGCTCTGCTTCTCTCCCCAAGCGGCTTGCACGGCCAGCGCCGGGCCAGGCAGAAGCCAGGAGGCTTGACCTCCATTCAGGGCGCCCAGGAGGCAGGGAGGCGTGCGTGGTCCCTGGGTCACAGGCTGGAGAGGCCGCACTGCAAGCGGCCCTGGGGCGTCGGACGCTGGACGCGGCCGGCAGCGCGCAGGCGCGTCCCGTGGCGCCATGGCGGCCGCCCGTGGGGAGTGCGCCTGCGCCTGGCGCTGGGACCCGGAAGTGGCCGCTGGTGCCCCGCGGTGCTCAGGTGGGAGTCCTCTGCGCGTCCCGTCGGCTCCTGCCGGAGAGCCTGCGCGAGCCTTCGCGAGCCTTTGCGAGCCGTCCTCCAGGCTGCCGGCGGAGCCTGCGGGAGACCCAGCGTCCCCGGGCTCAGGCCGGGCTCAGAGAGGCTGCGGCCCGAGGCTGCCACGCCGTTTCCCAGGCGCAGTTCTCTTCTTCGGCCCCTCGTGGAAGCAGCGGCCTTCGCGGGCCTCTGTCCTGCCAGCAGACCAGGCCCCCTTGGCGGTGAGTGATGCGGGGCTGCTGGGTTTCCCGCTGGGAGTCTTCCCTGCCAGCGTGCCTGTGGCTCTCGGGTCCCGAAGGCGCGGGTGGAGTCGCGGTCTTGGTGTGCGGATGGTCGGTCTGGAACGTTCCCCAGTGTGCGAGCAGCTGTGCGAGAGCAGAGGTGGCTCCGTCTCCTGCCGGAGCGGCCCCGCACTCCTGTTTGCGTTTGGATGGCCCGGCCGCCCTGCTCTAGACCCCCGAGACTGTTGACGGGGAGGAATCAGAGCGAAAACGCTCGTCTGTTTCCTGGTCCAGGAGGACAGTTTCTGGCTAACTGGCATTTGGTGTGATGTTAGCCTTCTGTGGGTTTTCAGTGAGAGGCCATTGTCAGGCCGAGGTTTACCTTCTGTTCCTGATTTGATGATTTCTTTTTCTTTTTTTTTTAATATCGCCAAAGTAGTGGGAGTTTTTGTGAACTAGGTTTTCTGTGTCAATAGGGATACTTTGTGGGCTTTCCCCATGTATGTTCTGTTCTGTGATATATTGATTGTGTATGGTAGCCATCCTTGCATTCCCGGAGTACCGCTCCGTTGCACCCAGCGTGCTAAGCTTTGGTTGTGCTTCTGGAGCGCGTTTGGTGATATTTTGTTGAGGAAAGTGACACCGCAGTCATGACAGATACGTATGTGCCTTTTCTTTATGATGTGTTTGTTGTGGATGTTGGAAAAATGTTGGTCCGATGGGATAAGATGGAAGATTTTTCCCCTTCATCTCCTTTTAGGAAGGGTTTGCAAATCATGGATTTTAACTCTCCTTCACACCGGAGTTGTGTGTTAATAGGCTAGGTGATGCATATAGTATCAAGTTCGATATAAACTTTGGTAGTTGGCCTTGATGTAGTATTTTATTTATAGCTATGTTTTCCTTATTTTTTTTTTAAAGTTCTTATTTGTTTATTTGAAATTCAGAGTTACATGCAGAGAGAGAGAGAGAGAGAGAGAGAGAGAGAGAGAGGGAGAGATCGAAAGAGAAAGTAAGTCTTACATCTGCTGGTCCTCCCCAAATTGGTGCAATGACGGGAGCTGAGCAGATCCAGAGCCAGTATTCAGTAGCTGGGGCACAGTGGCAGGTTTTCAGAATGGAGCACCAGATAGAGTCCTTGGCTTCTATTTCAGCCTGTCCCAGCCCTGGCCTTTGTAGCCACCTGGGAGGGGGGCGAACCACCAGATGGGTGATCACTGAGAGAGAGCAAGAGTGCTCGAGATGCCCCATGCACTGCTTCTCTCCCCAAGCCACTTCAAAGGCCAGCGCCGGGCCAGGCAGAAGCCAGGAGGCAAGAACTCCATTCAGGACTCCCAGCAGGGAAGGAGGCAGGGTCCTAGTACCAGGGCCATCAGCGGCTGCCTCCCTGGGCCCCAGCCTGGAGTAGCGGGACTGGAATTGGGTCATGGGCACCCCACACTGAATGGAGCTGCGTGCAGATGCGAACCAAGGCACCATAGTGGCCGACTGTGGGGAGTGAATTTGCGCGCTGTGCTGTAACCAGGAATTGTACTCATTGTACTCATCTCCTGCTCAGCCATCCTCAGATGCAAGTCTGCGCCTCATCTGTTCCTGCCCAAAAGCCTGTTCAAGCCTTGAAGAGCCGTCCTCGATGCTGCTGGCGGAGCCTGAGGGAGACCCAGCGTCCCCGGGGTCAGGCCTGAATCAGAGAGGCTGCCGCCCGAGACGGCTGCGGCAGTTCCCTTGCACTTGTGGACATTGGTAGGCGTGGTCTTCTTCTTCGGCAGCTTCCGGAAGACTACCCCTCGGGACTCGGTTGCTGTTCCAGAGGAGCAGAAGGGCTTGTTCTTTGGTGAGTTGGGCGCGATGGCCATCCTGTTGCGGGGTAGGTGGGGCCTGGGGTGCAGATAGCGGGCAAGGGGTGTGCATGTGAGGGCTGGAGGGGAGAGGAGGAGGAGAGAGGTGGCCAAGAGAGATTTGGGAGGAGAGAGGAAGGGGGGAGAAGGAAAAGGTGGCGTGAAGGTGGGGTGGCATGGAAGGAAGGGGAAGAACAGTGTGTGGGGCAGCGTAAAGGGAGGGCGAGTGTGACAGGAGTGCCGGAGTGCGGGTGGAAGCGGGGACTGGGAGAGGAAGGACTTTTCCCACGGCCCGGGTTCCGTTTTGGGGGTTTCCTGGCCCTGGCCGCAAGCAGTCTTGGCCGCGTCCGTGAGAAGCGGCCTTGACTTCTGGCCTCTCTTCCCTGGGTTGTTCTGAACTGTAATGTGTGTGCGGGAAAACTGGCCTGGGGCACGTGAATTAACTTGCATGTAATCCGGTGAATTTTCACAGACCGCACACAAGGACTAGAAAGCAGAAGCTTAGAGAAACTCCAAGAATCCCTCTGTGCTCTGTTGCAGCCTGTCCAAGGTTCTGACACCTCATGGTAAGTACTGGATTTTTTTTTCTTGTCAAAGATTGGTATGAAAGGCAGTTACAGTCGAGGCCGTGGCGGAGAGAGATTCAGTGTGTGGGTTCACACCCCAGGTGGCTACGATGTCCTTGGGCTGGGCCAGGCTGAAGCAGAAGCCAGGTACTTTATCCAGGACTCCAGTGTGGGTTCGGGTGCCCAAGTCCTTGGGCCTCTTGCTCTGCTTTCCTAGGCTTGTTAGCAGCCAGCTGGATCACGAGTGGAACAACCTGGGCATTTGGGGGTGGGGGCGGGCCGAGCCATGGCATAGTGGATGAAGCTGCTGCCTGCAGTACCAGCATCCCATTTGGGTGGTGGTTCGAGTCCCAGCACCTCCACTTCCGTTCCAGCTCTGCTGTGGCCCGGCCCAGCAGTAGAAGAGTGCCCAAGTCTTTGGTCCCCTGAAACTGTTTGGGAATCCTGGAGGAAGGTGCAGGCTCCTGGCTTCAAATCTGCTTAGCTCACATCTGCTCATGCTGAAAATGGAGAGAAGTGGAGAAAGTTTATAGTTGGCACTGATGGCAGAGTTACAGACAGTGAGAGGGAGAGACAGAGAGAGAGGTCTTCCGTCCTCTGGTTCACTCCCCAAATGGCCGCAGCGGCTGGAGCTGTGCCGATCCGAAGCCAGGAGCCAGGAGCTTCTTCCTGTCTCCTGCACGACTGCAGGGGCCCAAGGACTTGAGCCATCTTCCCCTGCTTTCCCAGGCCATAGCAGAGAGCTGGATCGGAAGAGGAGCAGCTGGGACTAGAACCGGCGCCCACATGGGATGCAGGCGCTGCAGGCAGAGGATTAACCCACTGACCCACAACAGCGGCCCCGAAAGCTATTTATTTTGTTATGAAAAGTTTTTAAATAGGTGGGTAAATGCTTATAAAGTGTTAAGGATCACCTGTTAGTTGAGTCTATGATTATATGAGCATATACGTCCTCTGTTGGTAAGCTGGCATAAAAAGGGGTATTCATAGGATTGATTTTGAATACTTGTTTTCTTATTTTCCAAAATAGTTTTAAATACATTTATTCTCCTTTTTCTTTTTTAATAATTTTTTGACTTCTATTTTAACTTGAAAAATTTTGTTCTATTCCTGTTGATGCTACCATTTGAGAACCTACACATATGCTCTACTGTACCAACATACACAGATACTTTATTTTTTTAACTTTTATTTAATAAATATACATTTCCAAAGTGCAACATTTGGATTATAGCAGCTTTTCCCCCAGTAACATCCATCCCACCTGCAGCCATCCCATCCCCCACTCCCTCTCCCGTCCCATTCTTCATCAAGATTCATTTTCAGTTCTCTTTATGTACAGAAGATCAAATTAGTATATACTAAGGAAAGATTCCAACAGACTGCACCCACACAGACACAGAAAGTATAGAGTACTGTTGGAGTAGTAGTTTTAGCATTAATTCACAGAGTACAACACATTAAGGACAGAGATGCTACATGGGAAGTAAGTGCACAGTGACTCCTGTTGTTGATTTAACAATTGACACTCTTATTGATGACCTCAGTGATCACCAGAGGCTCTTGTCATGAGCTGCCAAGGCTATGGAAGTTCCTCTGGAGTTCACCAACTCCGATCTTATTTAGACAAGGCCATAGTCAAAGTGGAAGTTCTCTCCTCCCTTCAGAGAAAAGTACCTCCTCCTTTGCTGGCCTGTTCTTTCCTCTGGGGTCTCATTCACAGCATTCTTAAATTTAGGTCACTTTTTTTTTATGCCAGAGTGTCTTGACTTCCCATGCCTGAAATACTCTCATGGGCTTTTTAGCCAGATCCAAATGCCTTAGGGCCTGATTCAGAGGCCAGAGTGCTGTTTAGGGCTTTGGCCATTCTATGAGTCTGCTGTGTATCCTGCTTCCCATGTTGGATCCTTCTCTCCCTTTTTAATTCTATCAGTTAGTAGAAACAGACACTAGACTTGTTTATGTGATTCCTTTGACATTTAATCCTCTCATTATGATCAATTATGAACTGAAACTGATCTTGGGCTCTGCACCCCATGGGAGACCAGGAGAAGCCCCTGGCTCCTGCCATCGGATCAGCGTGGTGCGCCAGCCACAGCGCGCCAACCACGGCGGCCATTGGAGGGTGAACAAAAGGCAAAGGAAGACCTTTCTCTCTGTCTCTCTCTCTCTCACTGTCCACTCTGCCCTGGGGACGGGGCAGGGAAGTAGGAGCAGTTAATTCCATTAGGGTGGGGGTGGAGCTGACACCGGTACTTGGCCCATGGGGCTCAGGACCGAAGCTTGCAGGCCTGGGCCTAAGTTGGCGTGTGAGGCATGGATGGCGCCACATAGGCTGCCCCTTTTACTAACAGTGCTGGCGGAGCCACTCTCTCAGTCCCCTCCTGTCTGACTCGAGTCCAGTCCCCAGGCAGAGCCCTGGGAACCTGCCCTGGAAGATGGGCATCCCAGCAATGGAATTGCAAAGCTATCTGCCTCCAGGACCTCGCCATGGCCGAACTTGGCACCCCAGTCCAGCCCGCCCACTGTGCACTCTCACCTGTGAGGATGGGGTCTTCCACTCTGCCCCCTCTTACCATCCCCGCTGCTTCAGATCCTGGTGGACAGTGGAGGCAGGTCAGAGGCAGTTGGGTGTGGTTAGTGGGGCTGGAACCATTGAATGGCTCAGCATGGAGATGGATACAAAAAAAACTACTCAGGTGACAACACTGTCTAGCTTTAATACACCAGTAGCACTTAAATGGAAAACCCTTCTGTATGGGCTAAACCCCTGTTCACGCTGCCACGCCCCCAACCCCCAGGCATTTCTAGCCTGCTCACCTCTCAACCACATCCTCTCCCCTCCCCCACAGGCCCAGCTCCCTGCTTTCCTGCTTGTCCCTGCTTGACACCCCAGGGCCTTTGAACATGCCCTTCCCTGGCCTTCTCTGCCCAGCGATGCTGAGTTCTTTGAGATTCTACACGGCTGTGACAATCAACTGCCTACATGGGGCCTGCACAGAGCAGGTGGTTACAATGTGCTGGTGGACCTGGATCTCCTCCCCCCCTTCCCTCTTTCCCCCTCATTCCTCCACTTCCAGGCTGACCCCTCTTGCTAAAGCCCGTAAGATTATAAAGCAGAAAGAAAGGCAGTTCTGTATGCAGTGTCTTGTCTGGTTATGCAGAAAATCATGCTCCTGTGGAATACCCAGATGGCGTGAGACCGTGCCCCGGCGCTATCCACACTGCCTTAAAGTTGGGGTCCATTTTTGTATGAGACGTGCTAACAGGACACCAGGCGATGTGCCAATGCATAGCTGTGTCCTGAAATGATCCAGTCAGGGTAACTTGTGTCGGTCACCCTAGGCGCTGAGCACTTTTGTGTGGGGGAGGCTATTCCAGATCCTTTCTTTGTGTTTTGTACACACCAATATATTATTGTTAACATAGTCACCCTATGGTGGATTGAACACCTCTCCTGCTCTAACATTGTGCCTGTCCGTCAACCTCACCCCATCATCTCCTTCCTGTCATGCTGGGCCCCTGGCGGTCACTATTCCACTCCCAACTTCTAGAAGGCCAACTGCTTTAGACTCCAGGTCGGCTGATCCTATCTCTCTGTGCCTGGCTTGTCTGTTTTTTTTTTTTTTTTTACATTTGAAAGGTAGAGTTAGACAGTGAGAGAGAGACAGAGAGAAAGGTCTTCCTTCTTTCCGTTGGATCACTCCCCAAATGGCCGCTATGGCCAACGCGCTGCACTGATCTGAAGCCAGGAGCCGGGTGCTTCCTCCAGGTCTCCCATGCAGGTGCAGGGGCCCAAACACTTGGGCCATCCTCCACTGCCTTCCTGGGCCACAGCAGAGAGCTGGACTGGAAGAGGAGCAACCAGGACTAGAACCCGGCACCCATATGGGATGCCAACAACACAGGTGGGGGATTAACCAAGTGAGCCACAGCGCTGGTCAGTGCCTGGCTTGTCTTAGTCACCACAGCATTCTCCTGTCCCACACGTGGGCAGGATCTCATCCTTCCCACGCTGATCAGTATTCTGCATAGACCCTGCATGTTCTTTATCCATTCATCAGTCGACGGACACTTCTGTTCACTCAGCTCTTGGCTATTGTGACGACCATGATAAAAGAGCAGAGCACTTGTCTATGTACTGATTTCATTTCCTTTGGCTGCATACCTGGTAGTGAGATTTCTGAATCATATGGTACTGCTATTTTTAATTTTCTCCAGGATTCCTCATACTGTTTCCCACAGTGCCTATGCTAATTTACATTCCCACCAACAATGCACGAGTCTCCTTCCTCTGCCAACATGTGCTATCTTTTGTCTTTTTGACAGTAGTCATTCAAACAGATGTGAAGTGCTCTCGATCGTGTGTTTGATTTGAATGTCTCTAATGACTAGTGATATTGAGCATCTCTCCATACGACTCGTGGCCCTTGGTGCGATCCCTTCTTTCGCCCATGTTTAAACAGAATTATTTCTGTGTGTGCTGTTGAGTCCCTTACATAATTGGGAATGTAACCCCTCATCAGACGTGGTTCGCGAATGTCGTTTCCCATGCTGCTCTCTGTCGATTCACTCTGTTGATTGTTCCTTTGCTGTGCAAGGCTTTTTCGTTTGTTGCAGTCTCATTTGTCTACTTTTAGGTTTATTGCCTACGCTTTTTGAGGTCGCACCACCTAACTTCCTGCCCAGACCAGGGTCGTGAAACTTTCCCCTATGTTTTCTTCTAAAAGTCTCAGAGTTTGGATTCTCACAGTGAAGTCGTTAATTAATTATATTTACACTTTTTTTTTTCATTTTATTTGAAAGACGGAGAGATGAAAAGAGAGACAGACACAGAGAGATCCTCCATCTGCTGGTTCATTCCCCAAATACCTTCAACAGCAGAGCTGGGTCAAGCGGAAGCCAGAGCCTGGAACTCCACCTGTCTTCCACGCAGGTGATGGGAGGCGAGCACTTGAGCCATCACCCTGTGCCGCCCAGGGAGCACGCTAGCAGGAGGTGGAATCGTGGTGGAGGAGCTGGGACTCCCATCAGGTACTCTGATACGGGTTGTGGGCACGCGTGGGGTGGCTTAAGTACTGCGCAGACACCCGCCTCTCAGTCCTCCGTCCACTGTGGGTGTGTCATTACAGCTTACCTAAGCCCCTCACGGTAGCGCACGGTCAGTTTTCTACAAACCTAGTCGACTGCTGTAGGACTTCTCACTGGAAAATATTTCATTTACACTCAGTATAATTGCGTGTAGGTAAAGACTTAGTACTGCCATTTAACAATTGTTTTCTAGCGGTTTTGTGTGTCCTTTCTTCCTTTCTCCCGTCGTGTTTTCCTGTGCTTAAGTAATTTTCCCTAGTGCTATGCTTGGATTGCTTCTTTGTATTTTTAGCGTGTCAATGATAGGTTTTTGCTCTGTGGTTACCGTGAGGCTTACAAAGAATGTCATATAGTTCTAATGAGCAGTTTTTAGCAGGTAACAACCTGGGTTGCATTAAAACTACTGTGCCACACTATAAAGGCTCTCTGCCCTCTCTTGTCTCATTCTGAACTTTTGATGCCACAATTTCACGTTGTGTATCACTTAGCAAATTATCATAGTTATTTTTATTTTAATGGTTTTGCCTTTTACCCTTCACACTAAAGATATAAATTGTCTATACTTCACCATTATATTATTAGGATATTGTGAATTTGAATATATACTACTTTTTCTTTTAAAGATTTATATATTTATTTGTAAGGCAGGGTTATGTAGAGAAGGGGGAGGGAGGGGGAAAGAAGGAAGGGGAAGGGGGGAAGAGAGAGAGAGAGAGAGAGAGAGAGAGAGAGAGAGAGATCAGCATCTGATGGTCACTCCCTGAATGCCCGCAGTGGCCAGGGTGGGCCAGGCAGAAGCCAGGAGCCTGGAACTCCATCTGGGCCTCCCACGTGCGTGCAGGGACCCAAACACTTGGTCCATTTTCTGACGCGTTAGCAGGGAGCTGGATTGGAAGCCGAGCAGCATCCCGTCCGCGCTCCTGTGCGACCCTGCGGTGTCAGGCGTAGAGCGTACACTTCTGCAGTGGGTCTGAGGGCTGCAGGTGTCTTCGTGCTACTCAGGAATATCCTTGTCTTTCAGCTGGGAGAGCCCTGGTTAGCATTTCTTTAAGGCAGGCCAGGTGGCGATGAACTCTCCTAGTCTTTATCTGGTGACGCCTTTATCTCTCTTTTGTTTCTGAAGGACAGGTTTGCTGGGCACCCTATCCTTGGTAGACAATGTTTTTCTATCCACACTTGGAATACATCATTCCACCCTCTGCTGGCCTCCTGGTTTGTACTGAGAAGTCTGGGGCCATCTATGCTGAAAGTCCTTTATATTCTGTTTGCTTCTTTTTCTTGCTGTATTAATACCCCCTCCCTCTCTTTCTGACAATTCACTTATATGACGTCTTGGGGTAGTCTGATTTGGACAAAATCTTATTGGTGTGACCCTTGAGCTTCCTCTGCTGAAGAGGCACATCTTTCTCCATATACGGAAAGTTTCCTGCCATCATTTTAAAAATAAGCTTTCTATACCTTTGTCTTTCTCTCATCCCCCTTTATTGCTAAAATCTTGTACATTTCTGATGTTATCACATAAATCCCATAAGCTTTCTTCCTTCCTCTTTGTTTCTTCATTCTTCCTAAGCTTTCTTGATTCCTCTTCATCGTTTTCTTGAGGCAGCTCCTTAACTCCTTTTGGTTCTATATCAGAGAGGTCGCATATCTCCATCCCACTGAGGAGAGTTGTGGCTTCGAATTTTGTCTGTTTGATGTGGGAGTGTTTCTCTGCTGGTTCTTTCTTTCTTTCTTTTTTTTTTTAAAGATGTATTTTATTTATTTGAAAAACAGAGTTACAGAGAGAGGCAGGTCCATCCGCTGGTTCACTCCCCAAATGACTGTAATGGTCAAAGCTGAGTTGATCCAAAGCCAAGAGCCAGGAGCTTCTTCCAGGTCTCCCACCTGGGTGCGGGTCCTTGGGCCATCTTCTACTGCTTTCCCAGGCCATAGCAGAGAGCTGGATCGGAAGAGGAGCAGCCGGGACTCGAACTGGCGCGCCCTATGCAATGCTGGCACTGCAGGCCAGGGCTTTAACCAGTTGCGCCGCAGCGCCAGCTCCTACCTGCTTGTTCTTGACACTTGACACTTGTGCACGTGCACCAGTGTCCGCTTGTTGTGGACTGAGTCCTGACTTCTCTCTTTGCGGTCCCCTTGGTTTCTGCCTGTCTTTCTGTACCAGGCCTGTCTGGAAGTCTGATTCCGGAGCCAGGTCAGCACTGGAGGCATCCGAAGTAGGCCCAGACTCACTATAAGAGTCCTGCAAGGCTGGCACAGCACCTTGGCTTGGAAGGACATGGGGAGTCCCAGGTAGGGTGCCAGGCCTGTGTGGGAAAGGTAGCCAAGGACCAGAGCCTGGAAGCTTAGCTTGCAGCCCACATGGGTTTGTCTTCCAGGAGATCCCTGCATAGTTGGGACAGTCCCCTGACGGCAGTGATGGGGGGGGGGGGCTTAGAGTGAGCTGTGAGACAGAGGCCAGCATGCATCTCACAACAGCCCCCTCTACAGGTGAGTGCAAAGGGAGGGACTGGGC
Organism: Lepus europaeus; assembly: GCF_033115175.1. Taxonomy (NCBI): domain Eukaryota; kingdom Metazoa; phylum Chordata; class Mammalia; order Lagomorpha; family Leporidae; genus Lepus; species Lepus europaeus. The sequence goes on from NC_084834.1 coordinate 12,330,647, forward strand.
ACAAACTGAGTCCCCTCCCAGTGCACTCATCAGGAGTTCTCCTGGGCTGGGAGATACGGGGAGGTATCCCACTGGTCCTTTTAGCAGAGCAACTAAGCTGGGGCTGCAGCCGAGGGGGGCTGGAGCTGGGCCACAGGGGCTCTTTGAGGCCCACCGCTGAGACTGAAGTAGATGGGCAGATGAGCATCTCTGTGGAGGCACCAGGGTGCACACAAGGTTGACCTTGACTCCCTTGGCAGGTGGTGGGCACGGCAGGCACAAGGGAGAAAGGGCTATAGCCAAGCCCCCTGGGGGAACAGGACCATCTCCAGGCTTGAATCCAGAGGCATGATTGGCAGGTCTGCCGTCAGGCTATGGGTATGTGCACTCCTGAAATGACCCTTTGCAAAGCTTGGACTCCAGCAGACTTCCACAGCGCCAGCCACGATCCGGAGGCTCCTACTAAGAGACGTTTCTCTGTGCAAAGGTGCAGACTTTCTGTTGTCTGGGAGCAGCAGTATGTCCCAGTGGGACAACTTGCTGATTTTGATAAACACTAGTTAGAACATTCCCTTTAGGATTTGTTTCTCAACCAAGTTGCAGATACAGTTTTTGTGTCATTATTGTTTTTTTTTTACTATAGTATTGCTGTTAATATTCCGAAGTGATTTTTAATGATTTCATACCATGCAAGTAAGTGTTCTGAAACTGTCACGTCATGGGGTCATTTTCCTAATGCTGGTCATTAAGTAGTTTGCAGCCTTTACTGGTGAAATCATACCAGGAAAATTATCGCTGGGAAGGGATATTTATGAAGCAGTTGCCATGTTGGTTTTGCTAATTGTTCCAGAGGAGGAAACACCAGGATCTTCGACCGGAAGTCACTTTCCCGGAGTGCCAGAGCTAGTGGGCGGTCCAGCCTGGATAAACAGAGGGCTCACTTAGCACCTGCAGGGGAACTTAGGACCCTCAGTGTCTCACACCGGGGGTCTCCATCAGAGTCTCACTCCCTGGAGGGTCTCCATCAGAGTCTCACTCCCTGGGCCTCGCATCTGGAGGAAGAGTGTTTGCAGTTTGCCCTGAGTCGCTGCTGGGTACCCTTGTGTTGAGTTGAAATGAAGACCTGGGAGATGACTCAGAACCCAGCGGCGAGGGAGGGCTACAGGCTGCTGGGTAGGGGCAGGTGTCTCCCGCCCCCTCCTCCACCTCCAAGTCCTGTGTTGCTGCACACGCAGGGCCAGGCCACGGCTTCACAGCACGCTCGTGCCATCTCAGGACCCGGGCTCCAGCCTCCTGCCGTGGACAAGTCCCTCCCTTTCTCTGACTTGTCTCGACTGCAGGAAGCGCCTTGCTCCCAGGGTTGCTAGACAGGGAGGGCTTGAGCACAGTGCTGGCCCACAGTTCTTGCTGCCCGGTGTGGTCCTGAGGGGCTGCAAGGCTGCAGGGAGGAGGGCTGTGCTGCCCACACCCCTCCCTCAGAGCTGGGAGAGGGCTCCAGCTGTCCCCTAGGAGGCTCTGAGAATGCCTCCTGCCTTAGGACAGCTTCCCTGGAGGCCATTATCCGGTCCCAGCCTGATCCTTGTCTTGGCTTTGGAACACTCCGGCCCCATCACTCATCTCAAGGTCTGGACCGACTTGCATTGTAAAAAGCACAGCAGGTCCCCGCCAAAAGGCTGGGCCGTCCCCAGTCAGCACAGCGGAGGCTCCCCGCAGGTCCCTGCTGATGTCCTAGGCAGCCTGTGTGCTTGTGGTGTAGACACCCCAGAGCGGGAGACAGATGAGGCGGAAGTGAATTACGAGTGTGGGCCAGGTGGTGGCAAGAGCTGTGGGGACGGTTCCAGGTGATCAGGGCACAGTGCAGGCAGGGTTAGCACAGGGAGTGGACAGCTCAGGTCCTTGGGGGCGGGGCACTTGTCTCATCCCCTCCTGAGCTGTGTGTCCCTTTCTACCTGTACTATAGTTGCTTGTAGATTCCGTTTCTCTACGTGTGCACAAAAGCCAGAGGTTGTGCCCCACTGACCCCTGTGACCTGCGAGGGCTCCATGATGTCACCAGTGTTTGTTGACTTGAGTCACATTAAATGAAACCACGTGGAAGCCAATGACACATGATGCAAGTAGAATTAGCTTCAGTTGTTATCACTAATGCTTGCCCAGACTCACGAGGGTGCAACAGCAAGGAGTGTGAATTTATAGAACTGGGGCAGGGACTCCACACTGAGTACTTGTGAAGTTAAAAGGGCAACTCATCGGCTGGGAGACCAAAGAACCCAAGAGACATGGGTGCAGTCTCTGGGGAAAGGGATTTGTTTTATTTTTCATTTATTTGAATGGCAGAATTAGAGAGAGAAGAGAAACACACAGACGAATGTTCCATCTGCTGCTCACTCCTCAAATGGCCACAGCTGGGCCAGGACGAAGCCGGAGCTTCTTCTGGGTCTCCCACATGGGTGTAGGCACCCAAGCACTGGGGCCATCTTTGCTGCTTTCCCAGGTGCAGTAGCAGGGAGCTGGATCGGAAGTAAAGCAGCCGGGTCTTGAACCAGCACCCATGAGGGATGTTGGCATCACGTGGCTTACCCTGCTGTGCCACACGCTGGCCCCTAAAGAAAGGGATTTGGAAATAGATGTCCAGGGGCGTGGGTGTTTGACTGCCTTGTCCTGGGAGGGGGCTTTGTGTTCAAGGAGCCGTTCTGGTCCCAGACCACTGAGGCTCTGTGGACAAGGTTTGTACAGGCTTTGTGATGAGGCTTCGTGTTTCTCATCATCACAAAACGGTGGGTGCCGGCACTAGCACTGTTACCCAGCGTGGACACCACGGGGAGAACGTCTGCTTCTGAAGACACAGCGCCCCCTGGCGGTGTAAGCCTCACACAGCCAGGAGTGCTCGCACTTCAGCGCCAAGTCCTCAAACCACAGTGGTTTTGGAACTGCCGGGAAACATCAGACAAAGTCTGAACCAGGCATTTCATCCAGGGCCAGGGAAACAGAGGTGACATCGTCCATAGTACGATCGCTTGTCAGGTTCAAACCTTTCTTCGTCACATACTGTTGGCTGGAGCTGCTTCTCCCCTAACTGTCCATCATCATCGCGAGCAGCGTCCGTGAGCATGCCAATCGGTGGGCCCTGGGAGCTCAGAGCTTCCCGTAGCCCTGTCCGATGAAGAACACACGGAAAGCAATCTCACAGGCTCCCCGGAGGTGAATTTGTGTCCAGTTACATCCGGGGTTCTATGAGTCCTTTGTTACATGACCATCCCACCCTTTGCTGCCCTTGGAGCCCATTTTGGGTCCGATTCAGGCTCTGAACACCCCTGTTTCCTCTGCCTTGAAGCCAAACCCTAGCCAGCGCAGTTCCAGCGGCCTGGGATCGTCTTTGTCTGACAGGAAGGGCAGCCTGTGTGCTCACCACAGCAGGCACACCCCAGGGCAGGAGACCGATGAGGCCGAAGCAAATTACAATGAGTGGGAGCCAGGTGGCAGCAAGAGCTATGGCGAAGATTGAGGCTGAGAAAGCAGATAGCGGTTTGAGGAGGGAGAAATTGCGTTCATCCATCCGGATGCGGTGGTTCCTCGCCGAGGGTCAGGGGCCTGGACAGGGAGCCGTGTGGACAACCACGGGAGAAGGGCCCATGGTTCTAGGCCAGGATACATCATGGCATCTAACCCGTCTGGTTCCGAGCCTCGTGTCCCCTCCTGTCCATGTTAGAAGGTTGTTTGCATATCTGGTTCATGTCTCTGCGAGGACTCCTAGACACTGCTCATGCTCAGAAACCATGAGGCCACGTCCCTGCAAAACTGTGGCCACCTAGGGACCTGCAGCGATGAGCCCTCAAGGCCATCCGTGTTTGTTGATGTGAGTCAGCAAGCAGAAGCCGTTAACACACTGTGCAAGCAGATTTCGTTTTGATTGGTATTATTAAGGATTGCCAGACTCGTGAGGCTGACCCACCTCTGCCATTTTCCTTTCCTTTTTTTTTTTTTCAAGAGTTATTTATTTACTTGAAAGTCAGAGTTACGCAGAGAGAGGAGAGGCAGAGAGAGAGAGAGAGAGGTCTTCCATCCGATGGTTCACTCTCCTGTTGGCCGCAACAGCTGAAGCTGTGCCGATCCAAAGCCAGGAGCCAGGAGGTTCCTCCAGGTATCCCACGTGGGTGCAGAGGTCCAAGGACCTAAGCCATCTTCCACTGCTTTCCCAGGCCACAGCAGAGAGCTGGATCGGAAGTGGAGCAGCCGGGACTCGACCCGGCGCCCATATGGGATGCTGGCCCTGCAGGCCAGGGCATTAACCTGCTGTGCCACAGCGCCAGCCCCTTCCTTTTCTTTTTTTTTTTTTTTAAATTTTTATTTTTTTTTGACAGGCAGAGTGGATAGTGAGAGAGAGAGACAGAGAGAAAGGTCTTCCTTTTGCCGTTGGTTCACCCTCCAATGGCCGCTGCGGCCAGCACATTGAGCTGATCCGAAGCCAGGAGCCAGTTGCTTCTCCTGGTCTACCATGCAGGTGCAGGGTCCAAGGACTTGGGCCATCCTCCACTGCCTTCCCGCGCCATAGCAGAGAGTTGGCCTGGAAGAGGGGCAACCGGGATAGAATCCGGTGCCCCAACCGGGACTAGAACCCGGTGTGCCGGTGCCGCAAGGCGGAGGATTAGCCTGTTAAGCCACGGCGCTGGCCTCCTTCCTTTTCTGTTCCTTACTACGAATCATTGCTGCGACCAACACATGTGACAGCACGAAACAGTGGCCTTGGGAGCTCCCAGCTTCCCCTAGCCCTCTCTCCAAGCCAATCCATTGCCTTCCAGAGGGTGGATAATTACGTGTCATTAGGTCTAGCATTGTAGGGAAACCTGTGCTCTGTGGCTCATGCACCCTGTCCGGTCCTTGGAGCCCATGTGGGGTCCAGGTCCACCTGCTGCTGCACCGGCCTCGAGGCCAGGCCAGGGTCCGTGCAGCTCCAGCTGTAGGAAGGTCCTTCTACTAAAGGAGAGCTTGTTTCCTCCTGCGAGGGCTCCCCCTGCCTGAAGTCCCGCCCCGAGGAATCAGCCCTTTGAATCAAACACTGATCTCTATATGAGTGTTGCTGACTCCCAGAAATGGCACGCCAGAGCCGCAAAATCAGCCCTGAGAGCTGCCACATACTGAATTTTGAGTCCATGCCTAAGAAACTCGAGGGTGAGGGCGCCCCAGGGTTGGCCTGGGCTGGACACGAGGGGTTGGGGTGGCCTGGACATGGGGGGTGGGGTGGCCTGGGAAGGAGCATGAGAGAACCTTCTGGGCTGTTGAAAGCATTTGATTTCTTGGTTTTAGTGGTGCTTGTATTTGTCCTGAACTTGGGAAAACTGAACAGATGCGCACGAGTGACTTCATTTCCTGTAATGTTTCCCATCCTAGAATTAATTTTGCAATTACTGCTTTGGAGGTTGTTGTATGGACTTAAATTTATTTCCAGTACCTATGGGTCGGCACCAAGGAGTTTAGGTGTTGCATCCCACGGTGAGCCAATGTTTCCCTTTGTAAGAAACTGCCCAAGTGGTTGCCCGAAGTGGCTGTGCCAGTTTCTGTCCCCACCAGCAATGGATGACAATTCCTGCTGTCCTCAGCCTCTGCTGCACGTTGGGGATGTTGGTGCCCTGGGTGTTGGCTGTTCTGATTGGCACATGGTCCTATCTCCTTGTGGCAGTTCCCCATGGCCTGTGACACGGAGCATCTCATGTGCTTGTTTGTGGTGTGTGTCTGCAGCTCTTTTGCCTTTTTTTGAACTAAGCATTGGGCTTTTAGTGTTCCTTGTGTATTTTGGACCCAAGTCCTTTTTCAGATATGCATTTTGAAAGGGTTTCCTCCCCATCAGTGTCTTTGTCTTTTCATTCTCCAATTTTTCACCATGCACCTAGAATGCCATCACATCTCCCTGGCTCCTTGAGTGTGTGTGTGTGTGTGTGTGTGTTAACGAGCAGCATTAAGAAGGGGGAGTGGTTAGGGCCGGTATTGTGGCACAGCAGGTTAAGCCACTGTCTGCAGTGCTGGCATCCCATACGGGCACCAGTTCCCGTCCTGGCCGCTCCACCTCCCAGCTAATGCACCTGGGAAAAGCAGCAGCAGATGGTCCAACTGTACGGGGCCCTGCATCCTCGTGGGAGACCCCGTGAAGCTCCTGGCTTCAGCCTGGTTCAGCTGTGGCTGTCGTGGCCCCTTGGCAAGTGAACTAGCAGATGGAAGACCTCTCTCTCTGCCTCTCCATCTCTCTGGTAACTCTGCCTTTCAAATAAATAAATAAATAAATCTTTAAAAAGAAGTGGGGTGGAGGGGGGCACTCAAATGTATATCACTCAATGCAATCCTCTAGGAACTTCCATTTTGATTTGGGAAAGAAAAATGACTTAAGTGTGCAATAAGAAGAAAAAACAACAGGAGACTCAGAGCACAGTGCCTTGTGCCATGCACCGAGCGAGCCCGGGGAGACTGGAGGGTCTGGGGCATCGAGAAGAGGGAAGGAACCGGACCGGCTGGGAGGAAGGGGCAGTGCATTCCGGCTCAGGGGTGGGTGGCAGTGGTGTCACAGTGGCACAGACGGGAGATCAGCTTTGCTCTTCCTCACGCTACAGAGCATCCCAGCACTGGCTGGAGGCATCGCTATGGAGCCCCCAAATTTGGCCCGTTACTAATACTGGGGTGGTGGAGGGGAGTGGGAGGCATGTATTTCAAAGTCCAGAACACAGCGCTGGGCTGCTATTGCTTAGTTCCAGGGCTCCTTGAAGGGTTCGCAGTGAAGGTTCTTTCGGCTTGAGATTGGGCCCGGGAGGTGCATGTTCCGTTCCTGTCCAAGCGCCTCGTTGGCCGGCAGTGTTCGTTGGCAATGCTATGTTCTTTACGGAATTTTGATGATGACAAAGTGGGCACCATGAGTCTCGGGGCTGTGTGCCCGTGGTGGTTACCTCTTGCTCAGGGCCTGGGTTCCAGGAATGGAAACCCCTCAAGACAAAGCAGAACGTCAAAGTGTTATCTACGGGGAGATAGATGATCTAGTGAGTCTCTTCTTCCCCCTAAAGACTTAGTGTTTTATCTATTTGAAGAGCAGAGTTACAGAGATAGGAGAGGGGAGAGAGAGCAAGTGAGAGAGAGAGAGAGATCAAGATATCTTCCATCTACTGGTTCACTCCCCAAATGGCCACAATGGCCAGGGCTGGGCTGGGCCAGGCCGAAGCCAGGAGCCTGGAACTTCTTCCAGACCTTCCACATGGGTACAGGGGCCCAGGCACTTGGGCCACCTTCTGCTGCTTTCTCAGGTGCATTAGCAGGGAGCTGGATGGGAAGTGGAGCAGCCGGGACTTGAACTGGCGCCCATACGGGATGCGGGCACTGCAGGCAGTGGCTTAGCCCGCTACCCTACAGCACCACCCCAATCTCATGAGTCGTGTGTGCCTGTAGGGCCAGCTGCATCCCGCTCTCAATGCCATGAGTGAGTTTTAGTGAGATGTGATTGACCAATCGTCAATACAAGGCAAGGAACCTTTAAGCCAAGGGAGGGAGCCCCGAGGGCCATGGAGACCAGGACCAGGTGCGATCTGGCAGCGATGGGCAAGGCACTGACCAGGGCTCGGTGCCACTGCTGAAGGGCGGCCCCAGGACACCTGGGAGCAGGGGCAGTGGGGTGGGGCCAGAGTCAACCTTGGCCGTTTGGACAGGAATGCAGCGTGTGGGCGACAGGTTCTGCAGACAAACCTGGCCGACGCTGTAGTTGTGTTGTTTCCCAGAAATTCCTGCTGGCTCCCAGCGCTGTGGCCAGCATCCCGCTGAGAGGAGGCAGCCTTTCCCATAGCACAGTCATTTAGAGGGGAAAGAGAGAGAAAAAAAAACCACACCAGCAAACCTGGGGCGCATCTCCTTCCCGGACCTGTGGCTTCCGCCAGCTCTGACCACCTGGTCTCACAGAAGCAGCTGAACACAGGCTAGACCCAAACGGCAGCTTCCAGGCAGAGCCGGCTTTCGGGAGGGCCCGGGCCCCAGGCCGCAGCCCAGGGGCGCCTGGCCAGTGCCCCGGAAAGCATCTGAGCCTCTGCCCATGTGGCTCAGGGTTGGCTGAGGACACAGCCTGACTGCATCGCATTCCAGTTCCTGGTATTTATGAGCCTCCTTCGTGCCCAGACCTGGTTCAGCGCCATGGTGGAGGTGAGGGAGGGGCCCACCAGAGGGGCCCACCCTGCTCCCCTGCATCTCCCTGCTCCCGGATGACAAGGCCCCATGGTTGGGGTGTGCCTTTGCCATTCACATTCCTCTGTTTCTCACTTCTCGCCTGCCCATGAACTTCCTGAACACGTCCAGGGTTCCATTGTGATGCATTTCTAATATATTCTGAGTTTATCATTGTGTGTAGTTTTCTTAAGGATTGCTCAAGGCGTTGGAGTCTATGTGAGGATACTTCACAGACCCCTGGGCAGTGGAATTCAAAGAGAACTTTATTTCAGTGCAGAGATTGTGCATAACACACACTTGTCATGAACTTGAAGACCCCCTCGTCCACGTGAGTCCATGTGACGTCATTGTCATTGTTTTCCTGCCTGTTTTTACAATTTTTTTTAAAAAAATTATTTATTTGAAAGTCAGAGTTACACAGAGAGAGAAGGAGAGGCAGAGACAGAGAGAGAGAGAGCTCTTCCATCTGCTGGTTCACTCCCCAGTTGGCTGCAATGGCTGGAGCTGTGCCGATCCAAAGCCAGGAACCAGGAGCTTCCTCTGGGTCTCCCATGCGGGTGCAGGGGCCCAAGGACTTGGGCCATCTTCTACTGCTTTCCCAAGGCATCAGATGATGTTAAATATTTTGCCTTAACCATCAAATATGATGTAAGAAGCCTATGAGAATACTGTAGTATTCTTCTTGGTCTCCCATGTGGGTGCAGGGGCCCAGGCTCTTGGGCCATCCTCTGCTGCTTTCCCAGGCCGTTATCAGGGAGTTGAATCAAAAGTGGGGCAGCTGGGTCTCGAACCAGCACCCATTTGGGAAGTTGGCATCACAAATCAGCTATGCCACAATGCCAGCCCATCTGGGAGCAATTTTAATCTGCGCCAGTTGGCAGTTCTGGGTATAGAGAGGTCAATAAGGAAACTCCGAGAACTCAATGCCTGCCATTCCTCCTCTGGAGACTCCCAGGCAGTCTACTGTCTTCATCTTGCCTCTCTGGGTCTCTGCTGGTTTTGGTCTTGGGTTCACGTGTTTTGTTTTGTTTTGTTTTGTTTTGTGTGTGTGTGTGTGTGGTTGTAAAAATGAAGACTGGGAAGGAATGGAGCTGCTTAATCTTGGCAAGAACTGGAAGTTTCCATTCATGAAAGAAGGAAAGTTTGGATGCATTGGGAGAAGTTCGATGCTACAGTTTTTGTGTGAGTCGGTAACTGGGGCAGGGGAAGATGTACCTCTTTTGCGTGATGTTACGATCACAGTGGTAATTCGTGTCCAGCTGAAGAAGTCTCATGGCACGGGGCCAAGGCTTCAACAGCCTAGGGATTTTCTGAAGGCTAAATCTTGCTCTTGCCAATATCGCTTTGTGTTCCTGTTTATGTCTTCCTGCTACGTAGACTCCCTGGAGTCCTTGTGTTATCACAAGAGGTCAAAGTCCATGCCCGGCTGACTGCTTATGAGAGGCAGTGGATTTGATATACAAAAAAATTATTTACTTATGAGGGTGTGCCAGTGTGGAATCAAAATTTCCCAGCAACAAATGGAGCAATAATGCTGGCACTGCACATCTTTATGACTCGAGCTGATACCAAACCTTTGAACTGTGAACTAAAGGATGCAGAATCTCACTGCAGTAATTTGCGCTCTTGGCACAATTCCACGCAGACCCGCAGTTCCTGAGGGAAGACCGTGACTGTGCCCTGACCTCGCTGGTTTTATGCAGGTGGGATGTGCGGACAGCACTGAGACTGAGCTGTGAGGGGACTTCAGAAAGTTCATCGAAATGGCAGTAAAAGATATGTTTATTTTGGTGAAACAGCTTTTTGAAATCCATTCATAAGATTGGTCTTCAAAAAGTTTTTGAAAAACATATATCATGAAACAATTACGCATGGATTTCGAAGCATTTTTGGCATCCAAGTCAACTTGTCTTTTCAATCCATTTTTCCACAAACTTTTTGAAGTCCTTTGTAAAGCTCGGTACAACACATGGTCTATCCAGCTAGCATTGCTCCCCTCTTTTTGGAAAGATTCTCGTAGCAAACCTGCTGGCACTTGGCCTTAGACCGCCGGCCTCCGGAACTGTGCAGGAATAGGCTTCTGTTGTGTAAGTTACTCAGTCTGTGGTGGATTGTTATGGCAGCCCCCACAGATGGATACCGAGGCCTGTTAAGGTGTCTTGTGATATTGTCAGTACTGGGTTTCCAAGCCCTGTGGAACTTCCCCTAGGAGCATTCTGCCATAGGACAGCCACGACTACCTAACGCACCATGAGAGGTAGGAATTGTGGATCTGTTGACAGCAGGGTTGGTGACAGAGGGAAGTCTGGAGCTTGGCCTGTCCAACAGAGCAGGTGTGAATCCTCTCATTGTCCCTGGGGCCAAAACTACCAGGGCGGTGGGTTCCCTACCCTATCAGTCAGATTTTCATGATGACAATGAAATACCTGAGGCAGCTAACTTTACAAACAGCAAAAGTTAATTTAACTCATGGTTTTGGAGCTTCAGATTCAAGTTCAAGTGACCCTGTTGGTTTGGCATCTGGTGAGGATAACAGATGGCAATGGTGGAACTTGTGAGGAGAGCGGATCACATGGTGAACCGGGAAGTGGTGGGGAGAGGGAAAGGGGGAGGGGGAGGGGGAGGGAGGCTGGGATCAAACTCAGCTTTTACAATCAACCTTCTCTTGAGAACTACCTTCCAAGGGCATATTCCCAACAACCACCCACTAGGCCCACTTCCTAAACACCATAATTGGATTCAGTTTTATCTTTTGGTACCATTAACTTATGACTTCAGGGGATTTTCTTTCTTAATATATTTGAGAGGAGAGGGAGAGGCAGAGGGGTAGAGAGAGGACAGAGATAGATAGATAGATAGATAGATAGATAAGAGAGAGAAAGAGAGAGCACCCATTCATTGGTTCACTGTTCAAAAGCCTACAATGGCCAGGACTGCGATAGGCCAAAGCCAGGCCCTGGGAACTCAGTCTAATTATGTGGGTGGCACAGATCCAATTATATGAACCATCACCTGCTACTCCTGGGGTTGCATTACTAGAAAGCTGGAACCAGGAACCAGATCCAGGAACTGAGCCGAGGTACTCCATATGGGATGTAGACAGCTTAACCAGTGCCTTAACCCTTAGGCCACATACTTGCCATACACTTTGTCCACAATGTATACTGAGCACCCAGTAGATGTTAGATATTCTAGGATCTGGGCACATATGAATTTAAACTCCTACATGGGTTTAGGAACTGAATCATGTCCAAATCATAGCACTCACCAAGCACATAAAACCCATTTGTTCTGTCAATAGATAGCCATGATCATCTGGAAACACAAAATATCTACCCCAAATAGGAAACGCAAGAGAAGAAAAAGGGGTCTTTCAAAGCATCTATACATTGTTCATCCATACAGAAGTGTTCAGGATTTCTGTAGTTGGAGATTTTTGTGAAAGAAGGTTTGATAATGAAGATTTATGATATTCAGGGGCTGGTAACATGGCTCAGCAGGTTGAGTCACTGCTTGTGATGTATACATCCTGTATTGAAGCACCAGTTGGAGTCTTGGCTGCTCCACTTCCAATCCAGCTCCTGGCTAATGCATCTGGGAAAGCAGAGGAAGATGGCCCAAGTGCTTGGGCACCTGCCACTCACATGAGAAACCCGGATGAAGTTTCTGGTTCCTGGCCCAGGCTTGGCTGTTGTGGACGTCTGGGGAGTGAATCAAAGGATGGAAGACTTCTCTTTCTCTCTGTCTCTCCCTCTCTTGCTGCCACTCTGTCATTCAAGCAAATACAATAAATCTTTAAAAAAGAGCATTTATGATGATCGTGGTAAGCAGGTTGCACTCTTCTGCACTTGAAGTGTGTTTGTGGTGTCAGGATTATAAGACAGAATGTCCATGGCTTTGACACATTGCAATGACTTATATTCATTTCTGGGATAAGCATTGCCGTACCTCTCTGATGAGCTCCTGTATTTGTGCAAGTGTATAAAATGAATCTGTGACTGAGTTTTCTTTACATTTGGCCCTGTGGAGCCTGTGGAATGGTGTGCAGAGCATACAAGCCATGGCTGGTAGCTGTCATAGGCTTAAAAAGTGCTCACATAGGGAATACGACTCATTGTTTGGTAACCTCACAGAATTAGCAGTATGGCAAGAAGACACGAATTTATTTATTCAGCCTGCATGCCAACATTAGGACAGAGTTTGGTTTCATCCTCAATGCTTGGCTTGATACTGTGACATTTTTACATGGTTAAGAAGCACACAAAACCAAGTATGTCATATTTAGTCATTCATTTTTGTTTAACTGGAAGAAATTCCAAAAATGTACTGAGCATACTACTTTGAGCTGTCTTTCCTTTTTCTAAGATTTATTTTTTTATTTGAAAAGCAGAGTTACAGAGAAGGAGAGACAGAGAGAGAGAGACATCTTCCATCCACTGGTTCACTCCCCAAATGGCCACAATGGCTGGGTCTGGGTCAGGCTGAAGCCAGGGGCCAGGACTTCCATCTGGGTCTCCCATGGGGTTGCTCTCCACTGCTTTTCCCAGGTCATTAGCAGGGAGCTGGATCAGAAGTGGAGCAGCAGCTGGGACTTGAACTAGTGCCCATATGGGATGCCAGCATCACAGGTGGTGGCTTTACCCACTGTGCCATAATGCCAACCCCATGGAATGGTCTTTCAGTCTAGAGAATAACTCCGTAAAGGGCCAGCGCTGTGGTGTAGCAGGTAAAGCTGCTGCCTTCAGCGCCAGCATCCCATATGGGCGCCAGTTTGAGTCTCGGCTGCTCCACTTATGATCCAGCTCTCTGCTAATGCATCTGGGAAAGCAGCAGAAGATGGCCCAAGTCTTTGGATCCCTGCACCCACGTGGGAGACTTGGAGGAAGCTCCTGGCTCCTGGCTTCGGATTGGCCCAGTTCTGGCCATTGCAGCCATTTGGGGAGTGAACCAGCGGATGGAAGATATCTCTCTCTCTCTCACACTCTCTCTCCCTCACTCTCTCTCTCTCTCCCTCTGCCTTTCAAATAAATCTTTAAAAAATGAATAACTAGCCGGCGCCGCGGCTCACTAGGCTAATCCTCTGCCTTGTGGCGCCGGCACGCCGGGTTCTAGTCCCGGTCAGGGCACTGATCCTGTCCCGGTTGCCCCTCTTCCAGCCCAGCTCTCTGCTGTGTCCAGGGAGTGCAGTGGAGGATGGCCCAAGTCCTTGGGCCCTGCACCCCATGGGAGACCAGGAGAAGCACCTGGCTCCTGGCTTCGGATCAGCGCGGTGCGCTGCGGCGGCCATTGGAGGGTGAACCAGCGGCAAAAAGGAAGACCTTTCTCTCTGTCTCTCTCTCACTGTCCACTCTGCCTGTCAAAAAAAAAAAAAAAATGAATAACTATAAGCATCCACATGGAAGCAGGTAATTTTTTACACCTGAGTTCTGTATTCTTGGCCATTGTGGATTGGCTCAGTGATTACACCAGGCTCAAAAGGAGCCAATGTGATTCTTTTCTGACAGTACTGGCCATGGGGGTTGCTAAGCAGAGACGAGATTTCTCTGATGGATAGAGCAACAGATATTGGAACAATGATTTGAGTCCTCCTGACTGTTCCACTTCCAACCCAGCTCCCTGCTAACGCATCCTGGGAAGACAGCAGATGTTGGTACAAATGCCTGTGCCCCTGCCCCCTGTGTGGGAGACCTGGATGGAGTTTCTGGCTCCTTGTCTTCAGCCTGGCTCAGCCTTGGAAAGTGAACCAGTACATGAAACAGCCTCTTTGTCTCTGTCTCTCCCTTTCTCCCATTCAGCCTGTCAAATCAATCAATCAATCAATCTTAAAAAAAAAAAAAAAAAACACAGGCAGACAGGCAGATAGGTTAGCAGACATCTCCAAACACATATTCTTGCTCCTTCCTGCTAAGCCTGACTCTGGTGGTCCCGGTGCTTTTCTACCTTATCCTATTTCAGCTACTGTGCTGATAGAGCTCTCCCGCCATCTAACCAGGGGAGGGCCTCTCTCTGCCCTAGGACCTCCAGAAGGGACACCGTCCTGCCAACACCCTGGGGAGACCCATTTTGGACTCAGGACTTTCAAACCTGTGAGGTTACTACTCATCTTGCCGTCATTTGTTGGTAGCGGCAATAGGAAATTTAATAAAAGCACAACTGACGATTCTTAGGTCATTCATCTGTCACCTATGCTCTTTTTTCAATTGCTTCCAACTTTGGAAGGATACAAAGGGTCATAGGTACTAATCGACAAAAACACCAACACTACTTGCCCCAGTTTTGGGGATAAAGTGCACGTTGGAATCCAAAGGCAAGGGGGCCTATCTGACGGCTCCAGAACTTCAGTGACTGTCTCCATCTGGGCCCCAGACAACTTCCTTCTCTGATTTACTTGCTACTTCACTGTGCTCCCCTCTTTGAAATATATGTTCTGTGTTTTTCATGTAAGTAATACAGTGTGAATAAACAAATATTTTTTTTGGAATTACATGGGAGACAGAGAAACATACAAACCCAGCAGACTTGGTAGAAAAGCATGAGATAAGGGATATAAACCCATGGGGGCACAAAGGCTCAGGAGAGACTTCCGGGGATGGTGGGCCTGGGCCTGCACAGTGATCCTTCCTTCCCTTGATAAAGAAACTGGCACGGTGCTGGGACTCTTCCATTTTCTTGGCATGTTCATGGATGTTACATTAGGAGAAAAAGGTGAAACTAGGAGTTTGTTTCCAAAACTGCTATATCTTTTTCTTTGACTGAATGAAGTTATCTTTTGCAATGGAGTGAGTTTTCCACCTGAAAATGAAATCAGTACCCAAGTTGTATTGACACAGTCTTCACAGTATCTCTCAAATACGTTAGCTTTTCTCTTTCCACTACTGTGCCTCCCCAGGCCCAGGCTATGGAACTATTGTTATTTTCAAATAATTCATTTTGGCTTTATTGGTCCTCTCTCCTTTTTTTATGCATGGGTGGATTTTCTGTATTAATTATCTCCTCTTACCTTCTTTAAAAAGTCACTTGCTTGTTACATTTTTTTTTCTCACTGTTCTTTTAATTCCTTCAGCTAAGTTGAATGCTTAGCTCACTAATTTTCATTCTAACTTCTTTCTGATATGAATATTTGAAAATATGAATTTCTCGGTAAATGTAATTTTAGAGGTATTTTATACCTTTTTTAAAAGTTTTATTTATTTATTTGAAAGTCAGAGCTACAGAGAGAGAGGAGAGGCAGAGAGAGAGAGAGAGAGAGGTCTTCCATCCACTGGTTCACTCCCCTGACTTTTGGTCACATGGCTGGATCTGCACTGATCTGAAGCCAGGAGCCAAGAGCTTCTTCCTGGTCTCCCATGTGGGTGCAAGGGCCCAAGGACTTGGGTCATCTTCCACTGCTTTCCCGGGCCATAGCAGAGAGCTGGATTGGAAGTGGAGCAGCTGGGCCTCAAACTGGTGCCCGTATGAGATGCCGGCACTGCAGGCGGAGGCTTTACCCATTATGCCATAGCCCTGTATTTCATACCTTTTTATGAATATCTTTAGGGCTGTTTAATCTTAAGAATTTTAGTTGATTTAAATGAATGCTTTTTGGCCCATCAATGGTATAGAAGTTGTCTTAACTGCTAGATATAGGATATGTCAGTTTAATTATAATTTTTTTTAAGATTTATTTTATTTATTTGAAAGAGTTACAAAGAGAGGTAGAGCCAGAGCCAGAGAGAGAGAGAGAGAGAGAGAGAGGTCTTCCATACACTGGTTCACTCCCCAAATGACCACAATGGCCAGAACTGCTGGCACTGCAGGCAGTGGCTTTACCCGCTACGCCACAGTGCCTGCCCCTTAACAGTTTCTAAGCAAAACAAAGCAAAATAAAACAAAAAGGATAACGTGAGTGACTTTAGGAAGTGGCTGAGCTAATCTTTTATATATATATATATATATATATGTTTTTTATTTGACAGGCAGAGTTAGACAGTGAGAGAGAGAGGTGCTGCGCTGATCCGAAGCCAGGAGCCAGGTGCTTCCTCCTGGTCTCCCATGCGGGTGCAGGGGTCCAAGCACTTGGGTCATCCTCCACTGACCTCCCAGGCCATAGAAGAGAGCTGGACTGGATGAGGAGCAACCGGGACAGAACCCGGTGCCCATATGGGATGCCGGCGCTGCAGGTGGAGGATTAACGAAGTGAGCCACGGCACTGGCTCTGAGCTCATTTTTGGAGTAGTTAATAGTTGGGCATTACCAGGGTGTAGGTCAGGCAGGGACGTGTGTGTGTGTGTGTGTCCTCTCTCTCTCTCTCTCTCTCTGTGTGTGTGTGTATGTGCATTTGCTTTTGACCTTTGCCTCCAATGGCAGAGACGTGCGTTTACCTAGGAGGCACCGGCAACATACATGAGACAGCCCCGGGAATCTGTGATAAGCCATACAGCCTCACTCTTGTACCTTCTCTGGGAAACGAAACTTAAAGCTTGGTGACTCAGCTGGTGCAGAGGGTGGCACCAAGGCTCTTCCTGAGCTAGGAGGAAGCTCAGCCTGCCCTCCCATGTGTTTGCAGGTCCCACAGCACCCCGTAACTGCTGCTGGCTGTTGCACGTGGAAGGGAGAACTACAGACCACAGGTAGGGGGTTTGGTGCCTGTGTGAAGGAAATGGTGAACAAATGACAGCATGCATTTTGTGACCATTTTTTAAAAAGATTTATTTCATTTATTTGAAAAGCAGAGAGAGAGATATATATATATCTTGGGGCTGGCGCTGTGGAAGAGCAGGTAAAGCCGCCGCCTGCAGTGCTGGCATCCCATATGGGTGCCAGTTCGAGTTCCGGCTGCTCCACCTCCGATCCAGCTCTCTGCCATGGCCTGAGATAGCAGTAGAAGATGGCCCAAGTCCTTGGGTCCCTGCACCCATGTGGGAGACCAGGAAGAAGCTCCTTTAGATCAGCGCAGCTCCAGCCATTGTAGCCAACTGGGGAGCGAACCAGTGGATGGAAGACCTCTCTCTCTCTCTCTCTCTCTCTCTCTCTCTCTCTCTCTCTCTCTCTCTCTCTGCCTCTCCTCTCTTTGTGTAACTCTGCCTTTAAAATAAATAAATAAATCTTTTTTTTTTTTAAGAGAGAGCTTCCATTTTCTGGTTCATTCTCCCAATGACTGCAACAGCTGGGGCTGGGCCAGGCATCCTCCTTAGCAGGGAGCTGGAATAGAAGCAGAGCAGTCAGGACTTGAACCGGCACTCTGATATGGAATGCTGGTGCCACAAGTGGTGGCTTAACCTACTGTGCCACAGTGCCAGCCCCAGGGGCTACTGAACTTTTAAGAAGCACAAGTGGTATTGGAAGATGTGTGGGGAAGGAGGGCTTGGATGGGAGAAACTCAGCTCTTCTGTTTCTTAGCTGCAAGACCTTGGACAAGCTGAAAACCTCCCCGATCTTCTGATTACTTACCTGTAAAACTCAGGACTACAAGAGGATGTGTAGGAAACCACAGGCTGTTCTATTAAAGCAAGAACTGATATGTGCAAAATACCAACTTTAAATGCTTCTTTACCAAAAAGCAAAGAAGGAGACATCAATGAGATTACATGCTGTAGGGTCTTTCCTTAGTTCTATGGTTGGGATAATAGGGGGGAAGGGGCATTTGAGGAAAACTGATTTTTAAGAAATTTTATTTACTTATTTGAGAGGTAAGGAGAGAGAGCGGGAACTCCCGTCTGCCAGCTTACTCTTCCAATGCCTGCAGCGGTCAGCTGGGCTAGGCTGAGGTCAGCAGCTGGGAGCCCCATCCGGGTCTCCCAAATGGGAGGCAGGAACGCGACTACCTGAGCCGCCAGGTGCTGATCCATGGGGTTTGCATCAACAGGAAGCAGGAAGCAGGAGCAGAGCCAGGCCTCGTTCCCAGGTGCTCTATATGAACTGTGGCCATCCCAGGTGGTGGCTTAGCCACTGGGTCAGATGCCCACCCTGGAAGCTGACGATTGTACAGATCTTACAGGTGCAGACCAATGTGGATGTCTGAGTATGGCCACTAGTTCCTTCTCGATGGAATTCATGAGTGGGCTTGATAGAATCATGTTTATGCCTGTTCTATCTGGAGACGAGGGAGGGTTTTGATTCCCTTTTAGAGGCTCACATTGAGCAAGCTTGGGGCAGGTGCTTCGTTCCAACTCTGCCTTCTCAGATCTCCTGTTGACCTCCTAACTGTTGACCTCCTAATGCTGTTCTCTTCCTGGAATGCTTTATCCTGCTCCCACCTACCAACCTCCTAATCCATTCTCAAGCTGAAGTTCAAATATTGCATAACCTGAGAAGTCTTACTCAGCTGTCCCAAGCACTTCCTGATTTAAGCTTCCACAGCGTCAGGTCCGTCCCCTAGCTTATACCACAGCACTCATGCTGCCTTGTGATGGATCTGCTAACTTATCTTTCTACTTCTCCAGACCACGCCCTTTCTGGAGTTGATGTCTTCAAGGCTACTGCCTAGAATAGTGTCTGACATTGTAGTAAATGTCCCCTAAATGATGATTGAGTAAATTAACTAATGAAGTCGGTATTCATCAAGATGAAATTATATTTATAGGAAACTTTACTTTCTGAAAAAAAAAAAACAAGAGCCAGGAAGTGCTGAAAATTTATGGATTTGTGGCAGAAATGGTCAGCACTTTTACATCTTCCCATTTTCTATTTATACGCTTTTGCTTTTAGCAGGAAGCTAGTTTTTAACTTTTTAAAGACAAAGGGACTCAGGCACAGAGAGATAAAATGATTTCTCAGTTATGCAATCGTTGACTCTTCCCGATGATGATAGTATTGGGTGAGGAATCGTAAGATCCTTCCAACGCTCATTGACACGGATGATGGCATAGGACTTCTGTTGAAAGACCAAGAGCTGCTGGGTCACCTTTTAGGAGGAGAGTGATAAAGGCCTGAGGAGGAAAAGAAAGACAGGAAATTGAGGAGAAGAACAGAGGTCGCAGTGGGATTATTATAGGATGGAGTAGCTGTGGCTATATTTAGACACCAAGGGGAAGAAGCCAGGTAAAAAAAAGTGGGGGAGGAGAACATGTGGAAGAGGGAGGCAACCTTTAGACAAGGTCCAGGAGAGAGCAGGTGTGGACGAGGGAACACAAAGGGAACAGTTTATGCAAGACAGAAGCCAATAGAAATCGACTGTGGCTATCAGAGAGGAGAAAGGGAGGGGGTGAAGGCACATGTGTGAAGGCACTTCCAAAACTTAGTGGAAAATGGAATTTCAAATTCACTTTGTTTTGGCACAAGATATTTGAAATCCATGCATAGTTTTTTTCATAATACACATTTCCACAAACTTTTTGGAGATCCTAATGCTTATATATGAAGGATTGTGGCAGGCAATCGAGCCTCACAGAATGTGTCTTGGGATGAGTGTTTAGCATAGTGTTAAGACACCCACGTTCCACATGGGAGGACCTGGGTTTGGTTCCTGGCTCCTGCTTCTGTTTCCAGCTTCCTGCCAATGCAGATCCTGGAAGCAACAGTGATGGCTCCAGTAGTTAGGTCTCTGCCACCCACTTGGGATACCTGGCCTGAGTTCCTAGCTCCTGGCTTCTACCCAGCCCAGCCCTTCCATTGCCCGCATTTGGGAAGTGAACCAGTGGATGTGTGTGCGCGCTCTCTCTCTCTTCTCTTTCTATCTCTCAAGTAAATAAATAAAATAAAAAAAGAACTGTGTCCTAATAGTGCATGATAAATCATCAGTACGGAAAGCCAGCATGATATTCTCTGAAATGTTATGCTGGTCAAGGTACCCGCTGTACTGTGGTAGTGAACAGGAAATTTAACAGAGCCCTGAGAAAAAAGTGACATTCTTCCTAGGTAAATGTGTGCTACTTTCTATCTTCTTTATGAGTAAGAGTAGAAAACAAATGGATTTACCAGTGTGGCAGCCCCATGACAAGTGCCAGAGGCTATAGTGATGTGCTTCAGTACAAAGCAGGTGTGCTCGAATGGGCATCCATTTGTTTGATTTTTTTCGGTAGGCTGTTCACTGCTCTCACGTCCATGACTTCTCCCCTTTAGCCTTATATTTGCTACCGGCATCCCTTGTTTAGCACCTTCGTGATCTACTTGCAAAGGCACCCTCAGTCCTGAGGAAATGCAGTAGCCAGCCCCTCAGTCCCTCTGCCATCTGAGCTATTTCCTCGTGGAGCAGGGACTGCACTTTTCACATAGGCGGTGTTAGGGAGGAGCTCTGGGTGACTGCCTGGAGTCAGTGGAAGGGGTAGGGACAGGTCTCCGGGAAAGTGAACCTCATTTGGTGGCGTGGCTCATGGACGTGGAGCGAGCAGAGGCTGTTATCCCTTGGCAAGAGGGGGCGGGCAGCTTCATCAGCCTAGAGAATTTTTGAGGGATTGGGGGTTCAACATGCATGAGATTGTTGACCTAAATACCCATCCTACACTTTTTTTTTCCTATCAAGAAAAAAAATGGACACCTGCCAAGGCTGTGTATGAGATTCTAAGCATGATTTTCATCACACTGCCCTGAGCAGTAGGGAGAGGAGAGCCTGCCTTCAAATATTTGTCTTGAGGTGTTCTGAATTCAGGACACACCTTAAGTTGGCTGGTGGATGCCCTCTTTGTGAAAATTTTCTGGTGTTATGGATGGAAGAAAATCATTACTGCTCCCATAATTTTTTTTTAGAAATTTATTTATTTGAAAGTCAGAGTTACAGAGAGAAGGAGAGGCAGAGAGAGAGGGAGAGCGAGAGAGAGCAAGCGCTTCCATCTGCTGGTTCCCTCCCCAATTGGCAGCAATGGCCAGAGCTAAGCCGATCTGAAGCCAGGAGCCAGGAGCTTCTTCCGGGTATCCCATGCAGGTGCAGGGGCCCAAGGACCTGGGCCATCTTCCACTGCTTTCCCAGGTCACAGCAGAGAGCTGGATCAGAAGTGGAGCAGCTGGGGCTTGAACCGGTGCCCATATGGGGTGCTGGCATTGCAGGTGGCGGCTTTACCTGCTATGCCACAGCCCCGACCCCTGCTCCCATACTTTTTTTTTTTAATTTTTGACAGGTAGAGTGGACCTTGAGAGAGAGAGAGACAGAGAGAAAGGTCTTCCTTTGCCATTGGTTCACCCTCCAATGGCCACCGCGGCTGGCGCACCACGCTGATCCGAAGGCAGGAGCCAGGTGCTTCCTCCTGGTCTCCCATGGGGTGCAGGGCCCAAGGACTTGGGCCTTCCTCCACTGCACTCTCGGGCCATAGCAGAGAGCTGGCCTGGAAGAGGGGCAACCGGGACAGAATTCAGTGCCCCAACCGGGACTAGAACCCGATGTGCCGGCGCCGCAAGGCAGAGGATTAGCCTATTGAGCCATGGCGCCGGCCTGCTCCCATTCTTTCAAGTGCTGTAGCTAAAGCATTTTTTTCAGTGCCTTACCCTCCAGCTGTGCTTCACTAGAATTAAGCACAGAGTAAAGCATTAGCGACTGTGATCCTGCTGTGTGCCAAGGCTATGGGCACCTGTCTTAGCCCCAGCAACGGGATCACCATGCACCTTCCATCAGGGAGGGATCCAGCTGCAAGATTCAGTCCTGAAGATAGACTCTCAATGACCACTCCTGATCTCAATGCTCTTGGTCAAGGTTCCCAAGAAAGCAGAGACTGAGATCTAAAAAAAAAATGTGCTAATAGTTTATTAAGACGTGCAGTTTCAGGAAATCCAAGGTCAAGAAGAATGAGGTGGAGCAAGAGGAAGAGCCAACACAGAGGTGCAGCACAGAGGTGTTCATGGCTTAGTGTCCAGCACAGCTAATAATTCATTCCCTTGGGGTCATCTTGCAAGAGGCCATTTAAAGTGGGGTGGGCATTTGACCCAGCAATGAAGACCCCAATTAGGATGACCGCATCCCGCAGTTGAGTGCCTGGACTTAAGAATGACCTTCAACTCCCGAGAGCAGGTGTGCTTCAGTATACAGTGACGTGATGAGCTCTTCCCGCCAGCAGACACTGTCTCACTGTTGGCACCTCTGCTGGGGCCGCTCCTGCAGTATTTCCTGTTGAAAGGACACATAAAGCGAGGGCACATACGCTGATTCGAGTAAGAGAGTGCACGTTTCAGAACCTCAGCTGAGGACGTCACGAAAGTCACTGAGTGCGCAGAAACCAACAAATCCCTAATTTTAATTGGATGCTAATTCAGGGTAAGCTGGCTGACTATGCGCTCAACTCTGAGAGAGAATATGATTACTAACACTTCAAATGCTGCGAATTTGTCTTTGGAGACTCTTCCAAAAGGAAGGTGCAAACAGAACTTTCTACTATTTTCTAGATTTCTTGCTTCACATTCTTCTGTAGACATTATTTTTTTCTCTCTGTAAATGTGACTTTCATGCATGAGAGTACTTTAAAAAGTTTGTGGGAAATGTTTATTATGAAAAAACCATGCATGGATCTCATTGCTTTTACACAAAAAAAAGTCCTTTTAGTTCAATTTTTCACAGGCTTTTTGAAGCAGCTTCAGGTATTTTCAGAAGTATTTTGTGCCATGCAGTGGTGCCAAACCATCTTTTTTTTTTTTTTTTTTAAGATTTATTTGCTTATTTGAAAGTCGGAGTTACACACAGAGAGAAGGAGAGGCAGGGGGGGAGGTCTTCCATCCACTGATTCACTCCCCAGTTGGTCACAACGCCTGGAGCTGTGCCGATCCAGAGCCAGGAGCTTCTTCTGGGTCTCCCACGTGGGTGCAGGGGCCCAAGGACTCAGGCCATCCGCCACTGCTTTCCCAGGCCATAGCAGAGAGCTGGATCAGAAGTGGAGCAGCTGGGGCTTGAACCAGCGCCCATATGGGATGCTGGCACTGCAGGCAGCAGCTTAACTCGCTATGCCACAGTGCCGTCCCCACACCATCTTCTCTTGAATGACTTTGCAGCGAACATATTTGGGGGAAGGATTATGAAAAATATCCTCTTGAGTAAATACGAACTGGGAAGATTTAGAGAGAGAAGGAATAAAGCAGATGTTACTTTTGAAAGAGTGAACTATCGTGATATCTTATTTTTAAAGAAATGGGTGATGCTTAATAGGTTTGCTTTTATAGATCATGGCTACTGCACCTGCTGTGGCAGGTGAAAAGTCAAGCTCCAGTGACAGTGACAGTGATACTGAAAATGATAGCTCCGAAGCCAGTGAGACCACGGAGAGCGTGTCCTCCTTTGATCAGTTTGAAGAAGAAGATGACCTGAGCTCAGAAGGCGTCGTAGAAGAGCCGACTTCCAGGCAGCTGCAGTTTGAAATGAATGAAGAGACACCTCCAGGAGCTGAAGCTACAGTTGAGAACAGCTGTCAGTTGGGAGAATCAGGTGAGGGATTATCCATGCATGCGAGTTTCTTACATGCTTCTCCTTCTCTTTGGGAAAAGATTTATTTATTTATTTCCAAGGTAGAATGACACAGCAGAGAAGAAGAGATACAGAGGGGGAGATGGGGAAAAGGAGAGTGGAAAGAGAGAGGTCGATCAATCTTTCTTTCGCTAGTTCACTCCCCAAATGGCCTCAATAGGCAGGACTAAGCCAGGAGTCAGGAACTCCCTCTGGGTCTCCCACGTGGGTGCAGGGGCCTAAGCACTTGGGCCACCCTCTGCTGCTTTCCCAGGAGCATTGTCAGGGAGCTGGATGGGAAGTGGAGCAGCCGGGACTCGAACTGATGCCTAGATGGCCTGCTAGCGCTGCAGGCTGGGACTTTAGCCCACTGCGTCACAGTGCCGCACCGTGGCAGAACTTTTGAAGGTAGATACAGATATTTAGAAATTTATATAACCATTTATTTAACATCTCTCTCTTTCTCTGTCTCTCCATATAAAATATTCACATGAATTGACTTTGGAAGTGGCACATTGTTCAAGTTTTGTTTACATGTGTATTTTTGCAGATTTGTTAAAAAATTTATGTATATCATAAAATTCATTTGTGACTGAGAATTTATGAAAAAACTCATTTCAAAACTGTATGATTTGGCTGCCCTGGCCCACAATCATTCTGTTAGTGAGTGGGGTAGGCAGGCTGTCTTTATGGAGACAGCGATGTGTCTTTGACATTCTTAGGAACGTTCCGTTGATGTGTTTGCGCTTTGCATAAAATACAAATATAGTCAAAGGTATCAGCAGAAATTGTCTTTTAAAACTGAATATGAGGGGTTAGTGTTGTGTCACAGCAGGTTAAGCTGCTGCCTGCAATGCCAGCATCCCCTGTGAGCACCAGTTCAAGTCCTGGCTGCTCCACTTCCAATCCAGCTCCCTGCAAACGTGCCTGGGAAAGCAATGGAAGATGGCCCCGATGTTGGGGCCCCTGCTATCATGTGGGAGACTTAAGCAGAGTTCTGCGCTCCTGGGTCGATCTCTCCCTCCCTCTCTGTTGCTCTGCCTTACAAATAAATCTTAAAAAAATGAATATTAAACCTCTGTTATTTATTTTGAAAGGCCTTATTGAATGTGGGGAAATTCTAAAGAAACTCTCCAGGCTCCTTTGGTACTACCTGTCAAAATCCGAGTAAGTATAACACAAATAGTTCAAAGTCATACATCACTGCATGCTATTTCCCTATGCATGGCGTATTTTATTTTATTTTTTAAATATTCTTCCTTCTAAGTTGTTTTGTGTAACCTTCCAATGGGGCAAAAAATTAATGTTATTAAAAATAGAGAAATCTTTCCTTGGGAAATGTTATGGTCTAAGTCATTCAGGAGCCAGGAGTAAGTTATTAAAGAATTTGAAGAGGGGTGTAAGTGGAGAAAAGACTCAATTTTCTTTTAATACTGCACAATAAAAAGTAGCTGTTTCACTGACATTGTATTCCATTTAAAACACTGCGCAAGTTTCATGAAACTTGGCACAAGTTGACCAATGGTTAAACATTATATAATATCAGCAACGATGACTGCACCAAGCCAGTGTGTTGTGTTGTTTTCCTGACAATCATTTGTGTGTGCTTGTTAATGTGCTAGGGACTTTGCACACCACAGTGAAGAGAGTAAAAATGTCCTGCCACTGGTGGTTTATTGAGTCTAATCTTGGCATTTGGTGCCACATTCCATTTTCTCAATTAATTTACAATAGAATAAGTTTAGAATCAAAATGGAATTTATAATACTACAATACCAATTGTATTCAACTACAAAGTAAAATAAAAACTCAAAACATTCTTTATAACAAGCATATTTTAAGTATAGATTATGGCCTAAGCATATTTTGGTTCTAACCACTCATGTTTATCTCATCAATCCTCACAGCAATTGTATGAAGGATTAGCTGCTCTGAATTCTTTTTTTTTTGCAAGTCAAGAAACTGTAGCACAGGATAGACAAGCAACTTGTCTAAAGTCACATAGGACCAGGCTTAGAATCCAGAGCATTTGGTCTTAGCCAAAACATTATGTGTTGAAATTTGCAGAAAGTGAATTCTGAAAGAATACATAGAGAGTTAACATTTTCCTACTGTGTTTGAGTTTTTAGTTTGAGAGGAGCAGGATGGAAAAGAGAGAGAGAGGGAGAGAGGGGAGAGAGAGAGAGAGAGAGAGAGAGAGAGAGAGAGAGAGAGATTCCACCTGCTGGTGGGTCTCCCACGTGGGTGGCAGGGAACCAGCTACCTGAGCCATCACCACTGCCTCCCAGGGTGTGCTTTAGCAGGAAGCTGGGACTGGGAGCTGGAACCAGGACTCAAATCCAGGCACTTGCATGTAGGTTATAGGCATCCTAACAGATAGGCCAAATGCTTTCCTTTAATTAAAAGAAATTATATCTAGTAATAACCCACGTCCTAGCAGTTCTTGTTTTTATACATCACCAGATGTAGCTGGAATAACTTCTGATACCTGCTAAGCCTGTGTAGCTCTATGATGACTTTGGAAACCGCTTGGTGCTACCCTATAACTTGCAACTCAGTAATTCCATTTGCCTGAGTTCAGTCAAGTGGGCACTGAGGAAACCTGTGTTTCAGGAAGCTACAAGAATAGTCCTTGCAGCACAGTTTGCAGTGTAAAAAAAATGCATAGAAACAAGTCAGATGCCCATGGGAAGGAGGACACAGAATCAATTGTGATGTACACATCACAGTGCAGTAGTTCAGGCATAGCATCCTATAACCACATGCAGGATTTCAATAGTAATTAGTACTTGAGTTAAACAAAGAAATTTCAGAAAAGACGTGGGATGCCTGACAAATTAGGCATAATATACATCGTAAGAACTTAAAAAGTGAAGTGAGACTGAGTAAAATTGAATTCAAGGTGGTGGCTGCCTCTGAGGGGAGAGGCTGGGTAATGAGCTTTGGAAACAAGTCATTGGGAAGATATAAGTTATGAAAAATCTTGGGTGCCGGGTTCTAGTCCCGGTTGCTCCTCTTCCAGTCCAGCTCTCTGCTGTGGCCCAGGAAGGCAGTGGAGGATGGCCCAGGTTCTTGGGTCCCTGCACCCGCATGGGAGACCAGGAGGAAGCACCTGGCTCCTGGCTTTGGATCAGTGCAGCGCCGGCCGTAGCGGCCATTTGGGGGGTGAACCAATGGAAGGAAGACCTTTCTCTCTGTCTCTCAATTTCTATTAATTCTACCTGTCAAATTAAAAAAAATTTTAAAAAAGTTAAAAATCTTTTTGTTGCTGGGTTGAGTGAAGACGTCACAGATGTTGATTGTACATTAGCTTAAAAAGCAAATGCTGGCCAGTGCCGTGGCTCAATAGGCTAATCCTCCCCCTGAGGTGCCAGCACCCCGGGTTCTAGTCCCAGTCGGGGCCCCATATTCTGTCCTGGTTGCCCCTCTTCCAGTCCAGCTCTCTGCTGTGGCCCGGGAGTGCAGTGGAGGATGACCCAAGTCCTTGGACCCTGTACCCGCATGGGAGACCAGGATAAGCACCTGGCTCCTGGCTTCGGATCAGCACGGTGCGCTGGCTGCAGCGGCCATTGGAGGATGAACCGACGGCAAAGGAAGACCTTTCTCTCTCTCTCTCTCTCACTGTCCACTCTGCCTGTCAAAAAATAAAATAAAATAAAAAGAAAGCAAATGCCGTAGTTCCATGCATATAACCGAACAAGGATAATGACTGATTTAGTGTTTCACATTTGAAATACATAACAGTAAGCCTGTCAATCTAAAATGTATATAGAGATGCTTTTTTTTTGCAGCAATTTAAACATACGCGTACACTGAAGTGAGTTTCAGTTCCACTCTTAGGATGTCAGGCTCCAACCAGGGGCTTATTCTATTATCAAAATCATGGCAATGCCCTGGAAAACTGTTAAAGATAACAGAAATTTGTGATTAGTTTTTCTTTAAATTTCTTAGACTGGAAGAAGAGTTGCCCACCCAGTCAAACTAGATTTTCTCTGAGGCTGCTGCTCTGTCCACAGTCTTTGCCTGTTCTGTATTTTATTCAGGATGGTCAGCTTGCTGAAAGACTTTGTTGAATCTGAATTTTTTTTGATTGATGGAGATTCCTTACTCCTCACTTGTGCTCTCCGTGTGAACCTCAAGAGGGGGCAAAACCTCCACTTCTTCTACATTATGGAGCGATTTCTGCACGACTTTATTCAAAAGGAAGCCAGATTTGTAATTGTCTTTTTTAAGGTAACAGATATTTCATTCTCCATTCTCATCTTGGAAAATACATTCAATCATTTCAAAACGTGGCCCCAAATTACTTAATTATTAGCTATATTGCTTCTTCAGTCTGCAACTAGAGGCTCTGCTGGAAGGGCTAATACTAAATATTGTACAGAGCAGAATGGCCAACGAGTGTGTTCTTACCTACTTACACTTGTAGAGGCTGCATAAGTACATGTTTAATCATCTTAACTCTTTCTGTTAGTACAGTAATTCCCAGAAGCTTCACAAAAATAGCTAGACACTCATGTTTTATCTCTAAGATTAACATTTGTTTCCTTTTTTTTTTACAGGATGCAGAAAATATATATTTTAACTTCCCTCATTTTCTGGCCCTTCGTACTGCCTTGATTCAACATTTAGAATACAATACTGATGTCACTGTTCATACCGAGTTTTCCAATTGTTTGTCTCCAGAATGGGACAGATTTCTTGAGGAATGCTACCCGCATTTCTTGGTCGTCTCAGATGAAGGAATAACCGCTCGACAAACAGATTTTTTAAACATTTTTATCATTCATGCTCTTCAGAAGAAAATCAATATAGTACAGCCCTTGGGGCTAGAGTCAGATGTTCTTAGAATTTATGGATACCATACCTCAAGTCGCTTTGAGCACAGACAATTCTTTGAAATGGTAAGTCAGGTTGAACTGCCTAAGAAGTGAGCCGTGTAAATGTGGAAGAAACAACCCTGATAATGTAAGTCCTTGTTCAAAGAGGTTGGGCCTAAGAAGGCTCTGAAGGAATATTTTAACATGGGAAGCAGGAAAGTTTTGCTGTGGCTTTACAAGTCAGGTTAGTGGAAGTGAGTTCTGAGTTTTGGCAGAGAGAGGAATTGTTGTTGGGGATGAAGCCTTTGGGTGATTCGGCGAGATGAGGAACAAGAGTGTGGGCCAAGTTTAAGGGCAAGAGGCAAGGGAGGCTGGTGCCGCGGCTCACTAGGCTAATCCTCCACCTGCGGCACCGGCACCCCAGGTTCTAGTCCCTGTCGGGGCACTGGATTCTGTCCCGGTTGCCCCTCTTCCAGGCCAGCTCTCTGCTGTGGCCAGGGAGTGCAGTGGAGGATGGCCCAAGTCCTTGGGCCCTGTACCCCATGGGAGACCAGGAGAAGCACCTGGCTTCTGGCTTCGGATCAGCGCAGTGTGCCGGCCGCAGCGGCCATTGGGGGGGTGAACCAACGGCAAAGGAAGACCTTTCTCTCTCTCTCTCTCTCACTGTCCACTCTGCCTGTTAAAAATTAAAAAAGAGAGAGAAAGAGACAATGGAGGGGAGTAACCCAGAGAAGCCAGACACGATAGCACCATGGTGGGAAATTCTGTTTCTCCTGCATAAATTATACCAATGTGTGTGCACATGACAGCTCATACAGACACACACTCAGATGTGTACTTGTTTGAATATGTATTATCTAGGAGCGTTCTTCAAAATGTTCGTGGATGATAAGTTTGGTGCAAAAAATCTAACATGCATAGTTTTTTTTAAAATAATTTGTTTGTTTTTGTAAGATGGACAAATTTTATCTACACAGTTTTAGAGCATAGTGATACTTCCCACCCTCCCCTCCCTCGTGCCCATGCTCCCACATTCCCCCCACTTCCTTTCTTATTTTTTTTCTTTTAAAGATTTTTATTTATTTATTTGACAGAGTCACAGAGAGCAGAGAGGGAGAAGCAGAGGGAAAGATCTTCCATCCACCAGTTCTCTCTCCAGTTGGCTGCAACGGCTGGAGCTGAGCTGATCTGAAGCTAGGAATGCAATCCAGATCTCCCACATGGGAGGTGGGAGCCCAATTCCTTGAGCCGTCACTGGTTTCCCAGGGTGTGCATTAGCAGGAAGCTGGAGTTAGGAACTGGAGCTGGGAATCAGATCCAAGCATTCCCGAGTGGGATGTGGGTGTCAGTGTCAAGGCTCAATGCTCATACCATTTGGTACTTTTTAAATAGTTGCTTTTATGGAACTAGATAGAGGTTTTTTTTTTTTTTTTTTTTTTTGTTAGATTGCAATGTCTTCATCATTAGTTCAAGAAGACATAATGGAAGTTTATTTGATTTGAATTAATGGCTTTCTTTTTGTTTTCCTGTAGCCAAATAAACATGACTTTCCACCTTGTATTTAATTTAACTAGGGGTTTGTGATGTATACACATACGTGTTTTGTTTTTTTTTTTTTTGTATCTGTGTGTGTAGCATGAGAAACAGCTGCGACATGCCTTACATGCCCATGTGGTTTCCCAAACGTCACAGGAAGCAAGAATATCTGTGTGTGGTCGTTTGAAACTAAATGTGGAAGACCTGCAGAAAGAGGTAATGACCACGCTCCTAAAACTGAAGTTCAGCGGGCAGGAAATATACCTTTGATGGCTTATTGCTTCTAGCAAACAGCCCTGTCCTACGCTCGCCTTCACGCCCCCTGACTCCCTAGCCTTCCGTCTCTGGGAAGTGTTCTCTTGCAAGCCGCGTTCCTCTGAGGCAGAAAGGGTCTTGCTAAATTGATATCAAATATCCTGAAGTTGGTTAAAAATATTTTCTACAAAATACTTCGTATGCAATGTGTGTGATACTGGCCAGAGGCCAGTGCTGTGATAATGTTAACGATCCCAAGGCTTACTCTTGTGATGGGTGAGGTGGCTCTTGTGGACGCTGGCTTCCTGGAAGACGGGAATTGTTCAGATCTTGAAAGGAAAGGGATCTTTGGGGTTAGCAAATGCAAGGAAGCCATTGGCCTTTGGGAACGTCTCCGGAAGGTAACCGAAGCCAGTGGTTACTCTGTACTTCTGATTTCTTGAATCATGCCATCTCACATGGTTCCACAGTCCATAGAACAGTGTTTTTGGAAGACGAGGTATGACGTGGTGATGAGGTGGGGTTCGCCTGACTGTGGAGTCAGTAGACGTACGAGCATCCAGATATGTAGTGTCCCCTATCCTAAGGTGAACTAAAAGTCCCCACGTCTTTGGCTTCTTCTGGCCATTCTCCCTGCATTCGCTCTCTCACTTAACCATACAGCAATTTTTGTGACACAGATGCGTCGTTCCACGTGTCGTGCTAGGCGCTGGACTTACAGTGGCGGACAAGACAGAAAGGGGTCTTGTTTTCACAGGAATTTTAACCTATGTGAGCCAAGTAACCAGCTGTAACGTTGCAACGGAAGCAACTGCCACGGAGAAGGGTGCAGGTGATCCCTTGAGAAGCTGTGAGAAGGGAAGGGACTGGGCCGTCTAAGCAGGAAGTTAGACCTGCAGTGTAGCGTTCACTGCGGCTCTAGCTATGGTTTTTATTCGTGTCCTCTCTCTCATTCCTGTTTCATTCCTGGGATTTTTAACATCCTGTGCTCAAGTGTTACTGTGTACTTCTCTCCTTCCCAAACTTGTAGCCCTTCCTGGGGCTCAGTGGCCCTCCCCCACTCCTTAGGCCCCCAGGAGCACACAGAGTAGAACTAGGGCTGCCAATTTCATCCTCTGAGCTCCTCTGATTTCAAAGGGCAGCCTATGTGTGCTGGGATCAGACTTCCAGGTGGAACCGTTCGCTCTGTTTTATTCTAGTCATGTATCCAACAGCCTGTTGGATGTCTCCATTGTAGTTTTAGTCGGAGTTGCAAATTTAGCACCATGAAAAGAGACCTTTCTCCCACACCATTTTATCGGAGCTTTCACTATACCAGTTAACAGCATCTACATCCTTTAAGGTGTTCAGGCCAAAAAGTTTGGAGGAATCCTTGATTGCAGTCTTTCCCTCAGACTCCATCGTGTGCTCTTTAAAATCCTGTCACTGTCTATCCCGAATCTGGCGATTTCTCACCATCTTCCCCAGGATGAGATGCGTCTGAGGCTCTATCATCCTTCACATGGACAAATGCAGTAGACCAGAGGAGTGTAAACACCCAGTTGTCTGTCCGCTTCTGCTGTCCTTCTCCAGTGATTTGCTTTCTACATAGTAATCCAAGTGACCTTTTATTTATTTACTTGAGAGGCAGGCACACACACAGTGAGAGAAAGAGAAAGGGAGAGAGAGAGAGAGAGAGAGAGAGAGAGAGAGAGAGCAAGAGAGCGCTTTTGTCCTCTGGTCCATTCCCCAAATACTTGCAATGGGTGGTGCTGGGCCAAGCTGAAGCTGGGAGCTGGGAACTCAATGCAGGTCTTCCAGGTAGGTGGCAGGCACCCCATTGCTGGAACCATCACTCTGCTTCCCTGGATCCATATTAGCAGAAAGCTGAAAATCAGAAGCCAGAACTGGGACTTAAACTCAAGCACTTCAATATGGGAGGTGGGCATTTAATTCCTAGGCCAGATCCCCACCCCACCCCCAGCCCTGCAACACACTCCTTCAAAATATAAATCTGAACCCGAGGCTCCCCTGCTTGGGACTCCCTGGGGGATGCTCTTTTCAGTCTTAGTGTAAAGCCCCCATGAGACCCCACATAGCCTGTAGACACTGAACTGACGTCTTTAAGTGAAAGAATTGAGACCAGGTGACTTGTTCAATGACTGTTTCAAGCTTTTAGGAGGTGTTGAGTCTCCTGGTTCAAATCCTGATGCCTCACCACGGACTCAGATAAACGTCTTCAGTCCCCATGGCCCCCGTCTACTCCTGTCCGCGTCTCTTGCTGAGCGCTGTGATTTATCGCGCCTTTGCAACTTTCCCCCAAATACAAGGGTTCTCATGATCACGCCTTTGGTAGTAGTCGTTCGTATCAGTTTAGGGGAGGAGAGCTGTTGATCGTTAGCAGTGTGTATCCCATGCGTCTCAGTGACTTCACTGGCCCCTGGGAAGTGTCTGGGCTGACAACACTGAAGAATCCACAGGTTAATCATACAGAGACCTGTGGATTTGCCATGGCCTGTAGATCAGCAGGAGAAAGAGTTATTAATATTAAAATGGCACTTAGGACCTTATTAAATACCGGCTCAGCATCATTTTCCAAATTCCGCAGGCCTATCTTATATGTTTTTCTTTAAGTTTTTGAAAGATAAAATTTCAGTATTTTTCTAGAATTAATTACTATGTCAGCTTTGAATCTTGTTTCTTGGAATCACTGTTTTTCTTTTTTTTGACAAAGTGTTCTATTTCAGGTGCATCAAACGCTGTCCTTGCTTCAGGACCTGTGGCCACAAGGAGCTGAAATCCGAGGTGTTGTCTGCTCTGTTTCGTGCTCGGTGGCACTAAAGCTCTACAAAAAAATGTTACTAGATTTAGAAGACCGTGAAAGCCCAAACACATACACAGAAAACCGTGACACACAGGTGAGACTCCTTCAAAACCGATGAGCCGGTCTCATGCCACTTTTGATGATGTGACAGCGCTTGTGGGTGGTGGCCCTATGCACAAGCTCCAGGTCAAACAGAAAATACGACGTGTGGATCACATGTTTGCTGGCTAAGCATGGAATATCATTATGATCTCATGCTTATGAAAGCTGGCAAGACTCTTTATAAGATAGTTGAGATGAAACTGTCATCTCTTTCATCCCTGATCGCAGGACCAATATCTTCTGTCCCCTGGCTCAGAGCTGGTCATCATTGCTGCTCGCAATCTCCTGGGCCAGTTTCAAAGCATACGTGGTGACATTGCACAGAAGTTAGCATTTGTCAAAGCCAATAGGCACTGGGTCCTGACAATGAGCCCACTGTCCACTTTGTGGCTCAGCATCAAATTTTCTGTAATGATAGGGTTGCTCCTATTTGTAACAGTAGTGAGCTTGTAGAGTCTGAATTACTTGTCAATGCTTGCTGTAGCGGGCATACAGTCACCAACTTTTTACTGTTCTTGATGGTCTACTACATGGTAAGTAAAAGTCAAACAGCTACTCGGGGCAGAGCTGGGATGCAACCCATTTTTTCCTTTTCTGTTCTGCTACGTTGCTTTACCATATAGATCACAGCCGTGCTCAGCCCTGGTTCTACATAGGAACAGATGTGACAAGAAGCAGCTTTTCTGCAACCCCTGGTACTTCTGCTCTGAGGACATGAATAACTAGATGCTGGACATGTCCTTAAACAGAGGCCATCCCCTACCATTTTATCAAATGCAAGGTTTAGATACAGTGAATTTCGGAACTCCATGTATTAGGCAAAGCTCTCACTCCTAGGCAACATAGCTAGTTGTGTTGTTTTTCATCCATCACATGCTTAGTAGAATTTTTCTAGAGATAAAATTACCCCCAAAAGAATTAAATCGTCACATGGGAGAATTTTGGGTAAGGTGCCTTAAAATACTGTTACTGCATGTCTGAATTTTTTTTCAAGAAAATTTGACTTCTCGTTTGTATTTTTCTCTTTAAAATTTTTTCTTTCTTTGTTTTTATTTATGTGAAAGGGAGAGCAGAGAGAGAACACGAGCAAGTGCAAGCGAGCCCATCTGCCAATTAATTTCTCAAATGCCCACAACAGCCAGGACTGGGCCAGGCTGAAGCCAGGGCTGTGATCTCAGTGTGGTTCTCCCAGCTGAGTGGCAGGCATCACCTGGGGTCTTAACATTAGTAGGTTGGGTGTTAGTAGGAAGTTGGTCTTGGAAGCAAAGCTGGGACTCCACCCTCGACACCTGTTACGGGATGTAGGTGTCCAAGCAGACTCAACTCCTGCACCAAAGGCCCACCCTTGTATCTGAGTTTTTACATTGCCTACGTGCAAGTGGACATTTTAAAAATTCGTGTTTTTCTAGGATTTGAAGGAGGCACCCACACTCAGTGAAGCAGCAGACCTGTGCCGAATGTACTGTCTCAGTGTGATTTTCCTTCAGTGTTTACCTCTGATCCAAAGAGCTAAGAGTAGAATCATTACTCATAAATGGGACGCCACACTTTTTCCATTTCTAAGAATGGTAAGTGAACCACCTGGAAATTCATAAGTGCTCAAAATTCAATAAGGCAAAACGTGGCCGGTGTAATCCTGTGTCTCTACTGATACTGGTTTGCTTTCTATAGTCATCTTAAAAGGTTCTTTGTTTCCTGTATCCATCTTCAAAATGGCTACCAACAAACAATGCGTGTTTCCTGGAAAAACTGAGTCCTAGGTAAAAGCACTCAATACAAAAATGCAGTCCTCCCTAGTATAAAACAACCCCCACATTGCAGAGTTCATTGAGAAAACAACAACTCTAACGAGTATTATGTAAATAGTGAAGTAATGAATAAGGAGTTTACATTCATTGCATTTCACACTTTGTAGCCAGTTAAAACAGAGAGGACAGGAATAGAAAAGTCCTTTGTTTCATTGCATTTCACACTTTGTAGCCAGTTAAAACAGAGACAACAGGAATAGAAAAGTCCTTTGTAAGTTCTTAGGAAACTTAGGAAAATTTGAAAACCTTGGTTTTTGTACTTAGCACAGTTTGATGCTTTTATGTAGTTTGTTGTGATCTCACTTTTTTTTTTTAAGATTTATTTTATTTCTTTGAAAGACAGAGTTACAGAGAGAGGTAGAGACACAGAGAGAGGTCTTCCATCCACTGGGTCACTCCCCAAATGGCCACAGAGAGAGAGAGAGAGAGAGAGAGAGAGGTCTTTCTTCCACAGGCTCACTCCCCAAATGGTTACAACGGTGGGGGCTGGCCCAGACTGAAGCCAGGAGCTTCTTCCAGGTCTCCCACGTGGGTTCAAGGGCCCAAAGACTTGAGCCATCTTCTACTGCTTTCCCAGGCCATAACAAAGAGCTGGATCGGAAGAGCAGCAACCGGGACTCGAACAGGTGCTCATATGGAATGCCGGTGCTTCAAGCCAGGGTTTTAACCCACTGCGCCATAGTGTGTCGGCCCTTGAGCCATCTTCCACTGCTTTCCCAGGTGCATCAGCAGGAAACCGGATTGGAAAAAGAGTGTCTGAGACTTCAACCAGCATCCATATGGGATGCCTAGTGCAGGCCCCGTGGACCTAACTCTTGAAATGATACCATAAACAACTTTTAATTGTAAATCTGTAGTAAAGAAGTTAAATGCCCACTACTTTTATATATTTATTAGTTCAAATCAATGAGGAAGTATTTATTGAAATTATGATTTGGATGAGTTCAGAAGAAACATTTAATGTTAGCACTGAAAAATACCTCAAAGGTTATACATGGTTATTTCAAAAAGTTCATGGAAAGGGGCTGGCACTGTGGCATAGCGGGTAAAGCTGCCACCTGCAGTGCCAGCATCCCATATGGATGCCGGTTCAAGTCCTGGCTGCTCCACTTCCAATCCAGCTCTCTGCTATGGCCCGGGAAAGCAGTGGAAGATGACCCAAGTCCTTCGGCCTCTGCACCCACGTGAGAGACCTGGAAGAAGCTCCTGGCTCCTGGCTTCGGATCGGTGCAGCTCCAGCCATAGTGACCATCTGGGGAGTGAACCAGTGGATGGAAGGCCTCTCTTTCTCTCTCTCTGCCTCTGCCTCTCTGTAACTCTGCCTTTCAAATAAATAAATAAATAAATATTTTAGTATATGTGCTGCTGAAGGGAGCACAATAAATAAATATTTTTTAAAAATTTCATGGAACTACAAGGTATTGTGAATTTCCACAAACTTTTTGAAGACCCCTTGGATATTGCCCTTGTTATTTTGCAATGGGATGGACTGGAAGAAGGTAACTGGCTCTAGGCTCTTGATCTTCACTGTATGTCCTTTGTCTTTGTATAAGGAGTAGATCGTGCTCAGGGAAACTTAATTGACACAGTCACATTTTTGGAAGATTGTATATCATTAGCACCTGTTCTTCTCTCTCTTTTGTCCTTTTGTATTTTTTTTCCAGCTAAAGCAATGTGAATTTCTCATCCTAAAGCAATTAAAAGTTACAAATAATTGGAGTGTGGATTTCACTGGCCTCCCTGACTTAACTGATAATATTTTATGGAAAAATATTGCTTATTATTATGAAATTGAGTATCATAGAGGTATGTTTTAAATAGCTGTTCATTAAATAGTTTTTTAAAATTCATTGTCCATGCCTGAATGAGAATTGTATCTAGTAAATAATGACAGTGGGATAGTCATTCATCAATTAGGTTGAATTACATAAAAAGTTTCTCTGAAGATATGTTTTATTAAAAAGATTTATTTATTTAAAAGTCAGAGTTATAGAGGGAGAGGAAGAGAGAGAGAGAGAAAGAGAAAATTTTCTATCCACTGGTTCCCTCCCCAGATGCCTGAAATGGCCAGGTCTGGGCCAGGCTGAAGCCAGGATTGAGGAGCTTCTTCTGGGTCTTTCATGTGGGTGGAAGGGGCCCAAGTACTTGGGTAATCTTATGTTGCTTCTCCCAGGCCAGTATCAGGGAGCTGGATTGGAAGTGGAACAGCTGGGGCTTGAACTGGTGCCCATATGGGCTGCTGGCGCCACCCTGGAGATATTTTCTGTTGAAAGTCTGTATTTTCACAAGGTTCAGTTGAGGGTCTTTATGAGAGTTTTTTTTTTTTTCAAGAATAATTATGGGGTAATTGATTTGTTACTTGGGGAAAAAAAGGAAGATAAATGGAAAGGAACTATGGAGTTGTAATTTATTCTGTGTCTTCCATATGAGGTGCTTCAAAGTGTTCATGGATAATAGAATTAAATGCCACATATTCTCTCTTATGTGGAAGTAAAAAAAAAAAAAAAAAGAGGCTATCTGAACTTAGAATAGTGACCATAGTGACCAGTAGTGCCTGGGGGGAATGGAGGGAGGGAATTAGAGGGAGGTTGGATATAGGGTCTAAAACCCCACTAGACAGAAGTAACTGGTCCTAGTGTTGCACAGCACAGGGAGAGACCATAGCCCATAATAATGATTGCACAGTGCGGAGAGGAGCTGGAGGTGGGCATACTGATTTCCTGATTTGATCAGCTTTCACTGTTGAAATATTGCACCATGCATCATAATGGTGTGCAAGTATTGCATGTTAATTAAAAATGCAAGAAGTAAAGTATAATAAAATAAGTTGATTTTGGTATTAAAATTTCTGGAATCTCCAAAAAGTTTGTGGAAAATGAGTATGAAGAACACCTTATGCATAGATTTCAATTATTTTTTGCACCAGAATCAACTTTTAATTCCATTTTTCCATGCAGTTTTTGAAGAACCCTCCTACATCAGATATTGTCTATGTGTTGGAAAATGACAATGTAGCTTTGTTGCTGGCTGCTTCAGATAAGATGTTGTTCCCATGGAAACTGAAGTGGCGTACCAGCTTGGAGCATTTTCTGAAGGATGCTCTTCCCTGGTGCTTCCCTAAGCTCGACCTCAGATCCCATATTAAGACCATTGGTTCATTTTTCATTGGCCCGCTGGTTTTATTTTTGAGTTTTTAGGTTATGTTATTTTATTTGAAAGTCAGAATGCATGTGCGCATGTGAGAGCAAGAGTGAGAGTGAGAGTGACAGCGAGAGAGAGAGAGAGAGAGAGAGAGAGAGAGAGAGAGAGAGAGAGAGAATGTCTTCCATATGCTGGATCACTCTCCAAATAGCCACAATGGTTAGGGCTGGCCCAGCCAAAGTCAGGAGCTTGGAGCTCCACCTGGATCTCCCATGTGGGTGGCAGGGGCCCAAGCGTTTGGACCATCATCTGCTCCTTTCTCAGGAGTGTTAGCAGGAGGCTGGATGGGAAGCAGAGCACCTGGAACTCCTACTAGTGCTCCAATATGGGATGCCAGTATCACGGGTATCCAGGATGGGATGTCAGTATC
Organism: Lepus europaeus; assembly: GCF_033115175.1. Taxonomy (NCBI): domain Eukaryota; kingdom Metazoa; phylum Chordata; class Mammalia; order Lagomorpha; family Leporidae; genus Lepus; species Lepus europaeus. The sequence goes on from NC_084834.1 coordinate 12,369,041, forward strand.
ACAAGTGGCAGCTTAACCCACTGTACCACAATGCTGCTCCCTGCTTTTTTTGTGACAGAAAAATATAACAATAGCAGTATCAATTTTATTTTTGCTTTAGGGGTCTTCAAATATTGAGTACATAATGAAAACATCATATTCTGTCCTGCGTTAAGCATCTAACATTAGAATCTAGTACCTATAAACTTTAATAACTCAGACACCTGTAACACATAAATTCAGACTTTGATTATGAATTGGAATATGTTACCTTCTCCTCCCTAGGACTCGACTTGGAATTGGGTGACGCTCTGATGCACAAATATCACAAGCTGTGGAACACAACGTTAGCCTTGTCAGAGGATAGTGACTTTGGAGACTCCATGCCCGTGAGGACAACTTCCAGACTGTTCCTTACACAGAAGGAAACATTGCCTGAAGGTGCTGACAGTTTGCTAGAAAAGATTTGCTTGTTATTTGAAAGAGAAAATGGCACAGAAAGAGAGGGAGAGGAGAGAGATCTTCGATCTGCTTTTTCACTTTCCAAATGGCTGCAACCTCTGGGCTGGTCCAGGCTGAAGCTAGGAGTCAGAAACTCCATCCAGGTCTCCAACTGGGGTGACAGGGACCAAGCACTTGGGACATCTGTTACTTTTCCAAGAGCATTAGCAGGGAGCTGGATCAGAAGTGGAGCAGCTGGGACTTGAAACAGCGCTTACGAGATGCTGATATTGCAAACAGCTTTAACTTGCTGCACCACAGTGCCAGCCCCAATAGTTTTTTAAAAGTGGATATCATTCCAGGTGGAAAGAGATTAGCAGTACAATCCTTGTTTAGAAAATAGGTCTGGTATTCATAAGTTTTACCTTTTGGCTGGGATAGTCATATTGAATAGCTTCTACTCCTCTAGCAACTCCTTTGCCTTGCGATTGTTTTATTTATTTTTCTATTTGGTTTCCCAATCAACCTTGCTGGTGGTATTATCAATCTCATTTTAGAGGTAAGATCTTGGGAAGGTTGTTGTAGATCAAACAGCAAATTCATGGAAGAGAGAGGATTTGAATCCGTGTCTGTCTGTCTCCATAGTCAGGTACAGAAAACATATTGTCATAGCTTTACTATTTTTTTTTTTACCAAAGGCAACTTTTTCCCTAAAGCTCTATGAAGAAATAGCTTAAATTTAAATAGGTCTTAAGGTGTTGTGATTGACAGATCAGATGAGTTCATTCATGCAGAAAAAGGTTTGGGATTTGAATGAAATATACAAAAGTTCTTTTGAATTTTAGCTAACCCAAGATGTGGAAATAAATCAATGCATTTTGTTGGTTCTGATGTTTAAATTTAAAACATTTTTATTAAACAAATTTATTTCCCGTGGTTCGGCCTATGGAAAAATAAGCAGAGATCTTTCTGTAGTCTAGAATAAATATTTGTCTTTTCTAGGTTACATAGTGATTCTTTGACTCTTAAAATAAATTCTACCTAAATCCATTCAGATATGAGAAGTTTTCAAAAAAATTTAATGGAAAATGAGTATTAGGGAAAAACTATGTGGGATTTCAACAACTTTGCACCAAAATGAACTTATCTTTTAGTGTCCTCACACTTTAAATAGTTCATGGAAAATGGAATTTTAAAACAAACTTACATTTTGCAAGATTTTGAAATCTACGCCTATGAGTATTTACATTTGTGAGTTAATATGTGGAGCAGAAATGTGATTTGAACGTCTACTTTGTAGAAATTCTATTCAGTTTGTATTTATTTAGTAATGAGAGATTACTTAGATTACTTAGGCTTAGTATTGCTATTGCAGAAATGCCTGCATCAGAATGGTGAATTTTAATTAGAGTTTAGTGTTCAAATATCAATTGTATTTCTGAATATTGCCAGGATCAAATCAAGAAATTCCCAAGCTTGGACTAATTCCTCTGAAATCCGAGGTTATAGAAGATTACGCTGGAGATATTTGGTCCGAACTACCTTTTGTAAGCAGGTATTTATCTTGCTTGTGATAGCTCTGTGGCTGTAACCAAATATCTTTGAGTATGATGGACTGCATCTATTGTATCTATTATAGATATGTGGTGAAAATTCACATTGAGAGATACTTTTTTTTCAACTTGATTGATTGGTATGATTTTAAAAACATTTATGTGTTTGCTTTAAACAACTCTACACCGCTTACATATCTTTACCTTTTTCTCCACAATAATGTCAGCATAATTAATAGAATAATGAAAGCAGTGGGTGGTTGAGGTGTGGCTGTAGCAAGGCCATAAAAATTCAAGGCCTGATGTGGGATACATCATCTATGTGGATCTTAAAGTCAGCAAAAATGATCAGTGGTAAGGAGGAAGATGGTAGCTTTGTCTTCAGTGAGAACAAGGAGGTGACAAAGAGAATTGTTGGGTGGCTGGGTTCAGGTTCTTGTCTATAATGCAAGAAAGAATTTGATCTTTAGATGTGAGTGATGTGAGTAAAGGTCGGCAGAGGAATAAGATTTATTATCTGTAAAGTGAAATTACACACTCAACAGGAAGCGCAGGTGTACCTGAGAGTGAGCTGCACCCAGCGAGGTTTGAGTTACCTCTTTTAGATGAACTTGAGAGACGAGAAGGATAGAATATTCATAGGAGGTGTTATGTGGGGCAGGGTTTTCCAGGGGTGGGGGAGAGTTGGTATTTGGGCACCTCCCATTTACTTGCCTTTTTAGGAAGTCTTGGAAGAGTCTGGTGTCAGGTGCGTGGAGGGAGTGAAGTGTCAGCAGTGATGTCATTGTAACTGGTTGTGGGTATGGTCAGCAGTCATAGGTTCCGGGCATCAGTTCTGTGATGATTGTGATTTTGGTTATCTTAGCCGCAGCACAAAAGGGGAGGGATTTGGGGAGTAGGTGAGGTCCTGGGGGAGGGGCTGGTGGCGCTTGGTTCCCTCTTTGTCTGTGACAAAGCTGATTCAGCAGAGAAGGTTATTGGAGTTATTTTAAATTAATTTATTCATTTGAAAGGCAGAGTTACAGAGAGGCAGAGGCAGAGGGGAAGAGAGAGAGAGAGAGGAGAGGTCTTCCATCTGCTGGTTCCCTCCCCAGATGGCTGCAATGGGTGGAATTGTGCCGATCTGAAGCCAGGAGCCAGGAGCTTCTTCCAGGTCTCCCAGGCAGGTACAGGGACCCAAGCACTTGGGCCATCTTCCACTGCTTTCCCAGGCCACAGCAGAGAGCTGGATCAGAAGTGGAGCAGCTGGGACTGGAACTGGCGCCCTTATGGGATGCCGGTGCTGCAGATGGCAGTTTTACCTGCTATGCCACAGCGCTGGCCAGGATTATTGGAGTTAACACTAAAGTAAGGTTGCTTATCTGTGCTCCACACCTTTATTTGCTAAAATTGTCAGTGTCACATTGGAGGCATAGGTTTCCGTGTTATAGAAGTGGGGATGGTGTTCTTGAGACAGCAGTTAAGTGTATTAAAAGCCCAAAAGTAAGAGGATAATTGGTTGAAAAATTAGCCAAACCGAAGAGATAACAAAGGAAGCAGAAAAAATTCCAAATGTAAATGTATATATGGCAGACAGGATAAAGCAAATCCTTGTGAAAGTAGCAAATTACTTTGCAAATGGTATGTTTTAAATATCTATATTTATAAAAAATCAAAGTCTCTCTGTACATAACACCATGCCATAAGTCAAATCTTGGTGGTCACAAATCTAAATGTGAAAGACAACAGTCACATTTTCAGAAGACAATACAGGGAAATATCTTTATGGTGCCAGAGAAGAGATGTCACGGCCTTCAAAGACAGTATAAAACTCCAAGTCATTAGGAAAACAATGATACATTTGACATTATAAAAATCAATAATAACAAAACAGATTTTGGAAGTCATTTAGAAGGTATATAAGCATCACAGGGTTAGCATAAAAGATTTAGGATGAAGATGTCCTAGAACTCATGAGAAAGAGAGGAATGACAGTAGAGAAAGAGGAATAGGGAGGAATAGATCATTAATAGAGAAGCTAGCAGGGAATGGCCTGTAAAACTGTAAAAAGATATCTAAAGGTCCTTGTGGTTTATTCATCTAATAAATGAAAATTAAAGCTACAGAGAGGCCCTATTCAACACTCTTCATTTTGATAAAATTTATGACTAAGTAAGGCCAGAGGTCTGAGGCGGTGGGCACGCTGGTGGCAGAAACAGAACCAGTAAAAGCGACACAGGTTCAAGATGTGCTTTGTCTGCAACCTGCAGCGTCCCTGGAGAAACTGATGTTTGAGTGAGGGTAGTTTGCATCAGTGCCACTGCAGGATTGTTTGTATAGATGCAAGCCATCTGTAGGACAAGGAAAAGAATATTGTGGAACAGAATATAAATTTAAAAAAATATTTATTGAGAGGCGGACACAGACACACAGAGAAAGATACACACACACACACACACACAGCTCTCCTCTATTGATTTATTGATTCACTCCCCAGATACCTGCAATAACTGGGTTTGGACTGGGGCTGCTGCCCACCCAGCGTCTGCATTAACAGGAAGCCAGAGTCGGGAGCTGGAGCCAGGAATCGAATCCAGGTGTTTCCAGTGTGGGTGTTTTAACCGCTGGGCTAAATGCCTGCCCCAGTAGTGGGATATTCTTACAATGCAGTACTCCACAGTACAAATAAATAACTGCATACGCATACATATACACACAGCCATGCACACCTCCACGTGGGTGAATTTCCAAACCACACTGCTTATGCAACTAAGTAAGCTAGAGAATGTTGTGACTCTCATTTATGGGCACGCTACTTGTAATGGTGTATGCACATTTATGTCATGCATGGGCATGATATACATATAAGGAAGAAGCTGCTTTTTAGAACAGAGAATGAGGAGTCGTCTTTGATGCAGCAGCTTAACTCACCACTTGGGATGCCTGCAATCGGAGTGCCTGGTTCAAGGGTTGGCCACTCCACTTCCAATCTTGCTTCCCGCTAATGTGCATGCAGGGAGACCGCAGATGATGGTTAAGGTCCATGAGTCCCTTCCACCCACTTGGGAGACCTGGATGGAGTTCTGGCTCCTTGCTTTGGCCTGTCCCAGCCCTGGCTGTGTGGGCATTTGAGGAGCAATCCAGTGGATAGAAGATTGTTCTCTATCTCTGTCTCTTGTCTCTGTCTCTCTCTCTCTGATTCTGTCTTTCAAGGCAAAAAAAAAAAGACATAAACATAAAAAAAGAGAAAAATAGAATTTCTGAGAAATATATAGGGGGCTTCAAATATATCTACAGTGGTTTATTTTTTCTTTATTTATTTGACAGATAGAGTTAGACAATGAGAGAGAGACAGAGAGAAAGGTCTTCCTTCCATTGGTTCACTCTCCAAATGGCCGCTATGGCCAGAGCTACACCGATCCAAAGCCAGGAGCCAGGTGCTTCTTCCTGGTCTCCCATGCAGGTGCAGGGGCCCAAGGACTTGGGCCATCTTCCACTGCTTTCCCAGACCATAGCAGAGAGCTGGGTCGGAAGTGGATCAGCTGGGTCTCGAACTGGCGCCATTAGGGGATGCCTGCACTGCAGGCAGCAGCTTTACCCGCTGCCCCATGGCGTGACCCCATGACTAGTATCTTGAATCTGCTCTCAGTTGCTGTCTCCTGGGCCCTGTAAACTCACTGTGTGCAATGCCAACGCCCACTGTCTGCTCTCACAGGCACCTGGAGGTCTCTCCGTGCGTCTCCATCATTCTCTCTTCTCTTCCCATGTTTTTCTCATCATCCTTGGCGATGCCCTTGACTTCCCTTTCTGTTTCTCATCTAATCTCGCAGCCAAATCTGTTCCTGTTCCTGCAAGATGCTTCTAGAGCCTGGCCTTCCTTGCTCACCCTGTACTGTGCAATCAACCCCCCATCACCCTGAGTGATCTCCTTCACAGTGGTGTCCAAACATCCGCTGCGGGGAGAGATCAGTTTGTTTCTCCCTGCTCAAACCTACTAAGGAGCCTGACTCCCTCAGATGGAAAGGACTCCAGGGTCTGCTGCTCTGTCCTCTGTCTTACTCTCCCTGCCCCCTTAACCTCATTTGAGCCTAATCTGTCCTCCTCTGAGTACTCCTCCAGGCTGGCCTCCCGGCTGTTTCTTGTACACAATAGCTCTCCCAGCTCACAGCCTTTCTTTCTTTTCTTTTTTTTAAAGATTTATTTTATTTATATGAAAGAGTCACAGAGAGGTAGAGCCAGAGAGAAAGAGAGGGAGAGAGAGAGAGAGAGACCCTCCATCTGATGGTTCACCTCCCAAATGACTGCAACAGCCAGAGCTGAGCTGATTTGGAGGCAGGAGCCAGGAGCCTCCCACGGGTCTCCCACGCAGGCATGGGGGCCCAAGCACCCGGGCCATCCTCCACTGCTCTCCCAGGCCACAGCAGAGAGCTGGATCGGAAGTGGAGCAGCCAGGACTTGAACCGGCACCCATATGGGATGCTGGCCCTGCGCCACAGCATTGGCCCCTTCACAGCCTTTCTGCCTGCAGTTCTGTTGGTTGCCAATGTTCTGAGCCAGACAACTTTGTACCCTCTGCTCCCATAGCTTCTCAGCCAGGCATTCTTCACCACTCTGCTTTAAGTGGCACCTCCTCCTCCTCCTACTCTGTCTCTCTGTGTGATTTTTAATCCGTATCATGTACCATCTACCATAGTGTGTATTTTACCTTTGCATTTCTTTATTGTCTGCAAGTCTCTGTGAATATATGAACTCTGTAAAGGGCTCAGTGTCTGGCCTAGTGTTTAACGTGCTCCTGTGCTTCTAGGAGCACCTAGATTCACTTCCTGGCTCTGTTCCCGATTCCAGTGCCATGTTTCCATGCACCCTGGAAGACAGCAGTGATGGTTCAGGTAGCTGAATTCCTGATACCCATGTGGGAGGCTGGATTAAATTCCTGGCTCCCAGCTTTAGCCCTGCCAGCCCCAGCCAGTAGGGAGTAACCAGTGGTGAGCACACTGTCTGTCCCTCTGCCTTTCAAATAAAATAAATAAATAAACACTCATTGAAGAGATTTTTATTCTAATTTGTACGCTGATATGTTCTCAGCATCCATAAGAGTTTCTGGCATATAATTAGGACTTAATGGATGTCTTTGGAATGAATGCATGGTAGATTCATGGTTATCATTTATTCTCTAATATTTTCTCTATGTTTGAAATATTACACAAATACACATACATACACACAAATAAAAAGCTGCTTTTTAAAAAAAGATTTATTTATTTATTTGAAAGTTGGAGAGGGAGACACACACAGAGAGAAAGAGAGAAAGAGAAAGAGAAAGAGAGAGAGAGAGAGAGGTCTTCCTTCTGGTAATTCACCCCCCGCCCCCAAATGCCTGCAACACCAAGGGTTGGCCAGGTGGAAGTAAGGCGTCTGGAATCCAATCCAGGTCTCCCACATGGTTGCAGATATCCAAGTATACTTGACCCATCATCAGCTGCCTTCCATTGTGGGTTAGCAGGAAATTGCAATCAGAATGGGAGCTGGGACACAAACCAAGGTGCCTGGGTATGGGATACAAGCATCTCAAGTGGGGTCTTAATTGAACACTGACCTACACACGTGTTTAATAAATTATACTCCCTCCCTCCCACCGCAGTGATGACCCAGCTATCACCTGGCTTTCTAAGAAGAGAGAGTTTGATGAGCTCATACATTGGCATTCCTCTCGACCTCTAAGTGATGATTTTGAAAGGACAAGAAACAGAGATAGTGGTGAGTATAATTCATACTAGGGAATGTTTCCAGCAGTTTTCTTGTTTAAACGAGCATCATGTGCAGAAGGGACAAAATTACTCATCTGAGGATAGTGACGTCTCACTTATAGTCTCCTCTCTCTCTACCACTGTATGCACTTCCAGTGGCTTGCAGGTACAGAAATGGGAAAAAGCTAGTTTCTGTAGGATGAAAAATTCTCATAAATCCATTGAGGGGGAAAAAAGTCATTGTGTGCAGCCAAGTCATTGTGTCTAGCTTTCTAATTTTCTTAGATTGTTACAAGTTACTTTATTATGTTATTATTGAAATTCCTTTTGTTCTTTACTGGTTTGCATAAAAATCCCCACCGTATTGTTTCACAGGACCTGGTGTTTATATTAATCAGGCACATAGTGTTGTAATTGCCAAAGTTAATAATTGTATTTATTACTTGTTATAAAACAATGGTTCATAATTGTATTCATTAATAAAAAATATTTAAATCACCCAAGAATTATTTTGGGTGGTAAGGTATCATGGACCAATATAGTTTTTAGACTTGTCTTCTTGGATTTCAAACTGGTGAAGAAAATGGATAGAGGTATGTATACACAGATATATACAGAGAAAAAGACCAGGGCGTGGACACTAGCAGCCTGACTGGTGTTGCCAATCTGGATTTATTCAGTGTCTGAATTCAGGCGTGCCCTGTCCCTGTCCTTGGCTCTGTGCTGGGCTCTGGACTTGCTCTTGTAGCACTCCTAGGGCAGAGGGAGAGGCGGGATGAGAGCAGCCATGAGAGAGGTCCTTACTGAAAATTCTAGGGAGTGGTACAGTCGGGAGCAAAAGGCAGGGAGGGAGGTGTCCAGGTGTCCGCCTGGAGGACTGGGGACGACTCTAGCCAAACTGGAACCATGCGGAGAGTCCTGCCGGAAGTGAGAGGGGCTGTGACCGGAAGTGGGAAGGGCTGTGACCGGAAGTGAGAAGGGCTGTGACCGGAAGTGGAAAGGGCTGTGACCGGAAGTGAGAGGGGCTGTGACCGGAAGTGAGAAGGGCTGTGACCGGAAGTGGGAAGGGCTGTGACCGAAAGTGGCAAGGGCTGGTGACCGAAGCGGCCCGAGAGTCCCAGTGACGTCAGACAAGTCGGGATCCTGAGGAGGTAGGGGTTTCGTCTTTCCCAGAACCGAAGAACAAGGGGAGGCTGCTTAAACGTCTGCCCCGGTGAGCCCGGCGCTCAGGTTGACGTGTTTAAGGGGAAGGATTTTTGCTTCCACCTTCGTCGTGCGCTCTGTGGGTGGGTGGCCCGTCGGGGCCTTGAGCATCTTGAACTGTGTTCTTGGCTTCTGGCATCTTCCGTTCAGTTCTCGCGGAGCAGTCCCAGGAACGGCCTCAGAGCAGTCGGGGAAGTTGACGTGAGAGTGGAGCTGTGGTTTGAACTAGACGTGCCAACTTAGTGCAGTGATGATGTTGAGGGCGTGGGGCTGCCTTCCGAAGGGGGTTCTCAGCGGGGCTTGGTTGTTGGAGCCCAGTTGGACCCCCGTTGCTCTGTAGCTTCCTGGCTCAGCTGCTGTGCAACCCTTCCTCTGCCTGAACTCTGTGCCCTGCCTTGACCCTCAGCACGGCCTGAACCATGGGGCTGCCCAATGCTGGGCTTGATGCAGAGTAAACCTTTTTTCTTCCTGCAGTTAGTTTTCTTTTTAAAGATTTATTTATTTATTTTAAAGGCAGAGTTACACAGAGAGAGGAGACGCAGAGAGAGAGAGAGAGAGAGAGAGAGAGAGAGAGAGACAGAGTGAGAGTGTTTCATCTGCTGGTTCACTCCCCAATTGGCTGCAACGGCCGGAGTGGCACCTATCTGAAGCCAGGAGCCAGGAGCTTCTTCCAGGTCTCCCACGTGGGTGCAGAGGCCCGAGGACTTGAGCCATTTTCTGCTGCTTTCCCAGGCCGTAGCAGAGAGCTGGATCAGAAGTGGAACATCTGGGACTCGAACCGGTGCCCATATGGGATGCCGGCCCTGCAGGCAGAGGCTTTACCCACTGCGACACAGCACTGGCCCCCTGAAGTTAGTTTTCTCAGGGATTTTGTTCTAATGATAAAAGCTGGCGAGAACACCTGCTCAGGCCTCTGATTTTCTTCAGGACGTGGTGTATGTAGTAGGTGTGGATGGGTGAGTGGCTGACACTCACCTTGAGGCCATGGGTGTCCCCAGCTATAAACGCCTTTGAGTTCAGCGCTGCCGCAGGCTTAGAGTGGTCTGGGAACTGGTGACATCTTGTTTCCAGAGTCCATTCTCTCCTAGAACAAGAATCTGGCTGAGTGGTTGTAGCCAAGTGTTTCTGGCCAAATTTGGGTATAGTTTTCAGAAACTCTGTTTCCAAGTTCATGCAGTGTTCATGTGCTTCGTTTTGGATCCTGTGTCCAGAGATAGCAACCATGTCCAAGAGCAGGTGTTTGTGGCTTTGATGCGCTGTAGGATGAGCAGGTCATATGTCACCCTCAACTTACTCTATGGGATGCAGCCATAATGCTTAGTAGTTGTAATAAAATGAATAAGTAAATAACCGATGTGATTTTTAAAAAGATGTGTTTTATTTATTTGAAAGCAGAGTTACAGAGAGGGGGAGAGAGAGAGAGAGAATCTTCCGTCTGCTGGTTTTTTCTGCGAATGGCCACAACTGCTGGCTGGGGCAGGCCAAAGCCAGGAGCCTGCAACTCCACCAGGATCTCCCACATGGGTAGCAGGGGCCCAAGTACTTGGACTGTGTTCAGCTGCCTTCCCAGGTGTATTAGCAGGAAGCTGGATCAGAAGTGGAACTGCCAGAACTTGTACTGGTGCTCATATGGGATGCTGGTGTTACAAGCAGTGGATTAACTCTGAGTCACAATGCCAGCGCCAATAACAGATGTTAATTTGGATCATCTCATGATATTTAAATATGGTTCAATAATTTTACTTTACATTTCCACATCTCAACCTCTAGAATAGTAATAGCTTCTAATTAGAATGTTATGAGTTTTGGCCGGCGCCGCGGCTTGACAGGCTAATCCTCCGCCTTGTGGCGCCGGCACACTGGGTTCTAGTCCCGGTTGGGGTGCCGGATTCTATCCCGGTTGCCCCTCTTCCAGGCCAGCTCTCTGCTGTGGCCCAGGAGTGCAGTGGAGGATGGCCCAAGTGCTTGGGCCCTGCACCCCATGGGAGACCAGGAGAAGCACCTGGCTCCTGCCTTCAGATCACTGTGGTGCGTCGGCCGCAGCACGCCAGCCATGGCAGCCATTGGAGGGTGAACCAATGGCAAAGGAAGACCTTTCTCTGTGTCTCTCTCTCACTATGCACTCTGCCTGTCAAAAAAAAAAAAAAAAAAAGAATATTATGAGTTTCTCAAGGAATTTGTCATAGCCTTTCTCATGAATGCTCTAGGAATGCAACTTTTATATATAAACAGTAGAGTCATGATATTTTAATAACTTTATTTCCCTCAGCTAAATCCAAAGATGCCAAAGAAAGAAGGGATACACAGAAACTGTATCGTTTTTATCATATGTTTGGAAGGTCTTTGGTAGGAAGTAACAGATCAGTAAGGATTACAAGAGCGGGCTCGCTGCCATCTCCAGCAAATTCTTCCAGGCAGAAGAAAAGACAACATCAGGTATGTTCTTGGGCTAGTGGAACTCATTGCTCTGGGGGTCTTGAGACTCTACTCCCACCCTGTGAGACCTGCGTTAACTTTACTCAGCATGACAACACTGGTAATCTCATGTTATTGGAGAAAAAAATTATTTTGTTTAAAAAAATACTCCCAAGTACTAACCATGAATTATAACAGATAAAGGAACTTATTCTCCTTTTAGAACACTGGGAAAATGAAGGGAAGTGTAACAAAGAGAACAAAATCCTAATGGGACCGTCACAGAATTGAGCACTCATAATGTTTTGGTGAATTCCCTCAGTCACACTTCTCTCCAGTGTTATTAAACATCTTTTGAAACATAATTTTGTGGATGGATACTCTTCCATAATATGGCAATGTGATGATTTGTTTAGTTATTTCTTTGTTGGAATATAGAAAAACAAGTAAGGAAAAGAAAAGAAAAGAAACATCCACATTCTCACATCCCACAAGTAACTGTATGAATATTTTGGCATATACCTGTGCAGTCCTATATTGCCTGTTGTTTTTTCTATATGTATTCCACATCTACTAATAGTATAGCTGACTTCTTTCTATATCATTAAATATACAATAAATTCACAATAGCATGTTATTTCCCAAATTTTAAGCAACTTTAATAGAAAAATTGAGCACACACACACAGAGCTAATTCAGGCTATTCAGAAAGGTACTTAAAGTATGAAAAATAACTAACATTTTACCTTCTTCTAAGACTTGGTCCTATTAACTTTGGTGAACATTCTTCCAAATACTTCCAGTCTATACCCACTTACTAACATGCACAGTTTTACAGTTTACATATGGCTTTATACTTTTTTCCCATTGAACAGTGTGCTTTCTAAAACGTTTTATTGCAATGAGTGAAAACTAAACTTTCCCTTTAATATTTGCATAATAGTCCATGTTTATTTTTCTGTGTTTCCTTTTTAATATGTGTGCATTATTTTACTGTTATAACCCTGGTGCTCTTTTCTGTTTAACCACAGAGATACCCAGTATCATTCTGTGAGTGTGCTTGCTTTTTTGTTTAACATCATCTCCACAAGGGATTTTGATTGCAAATTCAAATACCAGTGATATGAGTATTAGTCTATTTGTGTTTTTTCCCCTGTGACTTTCTGTTTGATATCCTTTACTACTTGCCACTGTAGTTGTTATTTTGCTTATTGACTGCTAAAACCTATGATGAGGGTATTTCAGAAAGTTTGTGAGAGAGTGGACCTTTGGCACAGTACTTAAGTTGCTGCTTGGGATGCCTGCATCCCGTATTGGAGTGCTTGGTTCAAGTTCTGGCTGCTCTGCTCCTCATCCAGCTTCCTGATAGCACACACCCTGGGAAGCAGCAGGTGACGACTCAAACACTGGGGTCCATGCCCCTCAAATAGAAGACCCCAGCCCAGCCCAGCCTTGACTGTTGTGGGCATTTGGGGAGTGGACCAGCAGATGGGAGATCTCTCTTCATCTGTCTATCTTTCTGCCTTTCAAATAAAGTTTAAATTAATAGATATTGAAAAGTTTATGTTCAAATAAAATTAGATAACTATTTCAGTGCAAAAATTTTGAAATCCAAGCATTTTTAAAATAATATACATTTTGGTGCATTTTTGAAGCTCCCTCTGTATTTGGTAAAAACACTTTCTTAGTGCTCATTTTGGTGCTTTAAGCAGTGCAGTCGTCGGGCTGTTATCCTGTAGACCGTACTCTGTAAGCATACTTTCTCCTCTTGCGTAGGGTGTGCACTCCCCTGAGGGGAGCTGGTATCATTTGCTAGTGCTCAGATGTTCTTAGATGGCCTGTATTTCCATACTGGGGGTGGAAGGCTGGGCTAAGTAAAGATGAGCCCTGAGAACTGCACAAGAGAGTTAGCCAGAGAATGGCCATGGTGGCATTTCCCATTGCAAGCAGTATTCCAGCTATTGCAATTTTAGGTCTGATTTTTGTCTATTCATAACTGCTTTCATCATATCCTGTTCTCTTGGCTACCACTGCACAAGAGTTGTATTTGATTTATATACAGTGCAATGTGTCACACCCCAGGGAGTTTTTGTAATTGAACCAGTTGGCCTGGTCATATAAAAGATACTTATCCTAATTGGACCTTTGTTGGGTGTTTCTTAGACTCAGCACAGATTTGGACTGCCAAACACTGGCTTTTAGTATAATGGGCTAAGGGATTAACAGCTGAGAAGATAGAAAAAAGGAATAGCCAATTACCGTCTTTGTGTATAAAAAAAGATATTTACATTTAATTCTTTGCAACACCAAAGGTCCAATTTGATATCCTTAAGTGCTCTGAATGCTAAGCTAATAATCCGAGATATTAAATATTTCCTTCCAAATATAAAAAGTATTAATCTGGAAACAATTGCTTTTATGTTTATTTAATTTTATTTCTATTTTTTAGAAGAAAACTGCAGAAAAACTTATTGAAGAAAATCAAAAGAGACAACTAGCTAAACTAGAGAGAAAGGAGGAAGAGAGATGGAATAATTTGTCTCTCTCTATTGAAAAAGAAATTAAAGAGAATCTTCACTCTGGAATCAAAAGACTAGAAGATTTTCTCCAGATATGTGCTGTTAAATCTGTAAAATTTATTGCAGAAATGGTTGGATTGGATGCCTGTTTCAAATTATGGAAAGAATGCTGTCTAAAACCAGGTATATAAGGACATCAATTTTAGAAGTTTCTTGAAATCAGAGATTAATAAGGACAGCAAAAGAGCTGGCATTGATTCTTCTGCGATTATGGAACTCTTTTGAAGTCTTAGAAATTAGAAGGATTTCCTCTTGTTGGATCCACAGTTGTTTGTGTGTGAAAGGCATTGGTGGAAAGAGTCAATTCAAAAGTCAATGCAGCAGACAGTTTTCATAGCCAGCCATTGGTCAAATACCATACACACACACACACACACAATTGTTAAATTCTCACAATTCTTTGGGGTAGGCTTCCTATCTTGATATAATACGTAAGGCCCTAGGAGAACCAATTATGTGCCTGAATGTCAGTGACACAGCAACATTTTTAATGAAAGTCTACTTCACTCTATATGCACAAATTGAATAAGTAATAAATTGGGATATAACCACAGTGTTGTGGCTGAAGGCCAGAGAATGAGCAATTTTGATTGGAGATAAGATAAAAAATATTTATCTCTTAGTTGTGGTCACATAAAAGTAATTATTAGAAGAGTAATAAAAGAGTATAGAATGGTCATGTTCTTAGAAAATTATTGTATCATTTTATGTAGATTATTTTGTTTAATCTTGATAATAGCCATGTGAGGTGGGCCCTGTGCTTAATATCTCCATTATAGAGAGAAAGAAAACAAGGCTGAGAGAAGTACTTTGCCATGTTTCTATGTCAGAAACAGGTGCGTTAATTTGCATTTCAGGTATGTGATGAATTTTGTGAATATGTGCCCTGTAGTTTTTGTCAAAGCAGGCATCCTGTTTTTTGCTTGCTAAGTCTAGCAGCACTTTTAGAATCTAAGAGCCCACACTTTTAATTGTCATGCAGAACTAGGAGTTAGGAGTTCTTTGATTATTGTGAGTGGTTCATGTGAATATGCTTTCTTTAAAATCTTAAAATTAAGTCAGCGCTGGGGTAGAGTGCGGGTTGTTATCACTCTCTTGCTTCACTTAGGTCATGCAATTGTTTTACTTCAACAGAAGCAGAATCCAAAGATATAAATGTGGTAATTCAGATGATGAAGAGGATTCACATACTGCACGAGAAATACTCAGAGTTGTTACAGAAAACACACAGGCAAAAATTAGCCAAATATCTAAAATATATCGGTTTTGACAACTTGGCACACACGTTATGTCCTCAGGTAAATGCCACGGAAGATATTACTTGACATTATTGTGAGTGTGTATGTGTGCGTTTGTGTGTGTCTGTGAAATATTTTATGGGATATATTGAGAATCAATACCTGTCACCAGAACTGTATATTCTGAATATATTGAGAATCAGTATACATTAGATTAAGCTAATAGTTCAGTTAACCATGCATTGTTCTGTGTAGACACAGGTCTAATGTCTATGACTGTGTATTTTTCTAGGAATCATATTTATCCACACAGCTGACTTCCCATCTTACCCAGGACACCAGGGCTATACGCGTCGGGTCCCTAGTTACCTCTGTTACTATTTCCAAGTGGATTGTGTTGAGTGCAGAGAACTGCGTTTGCCGCAGAGTTTTGCGGCAGCTGTTTTCAGTAGTTCATCCCCTCAGCTCATAGCCGGGCTGCTGCTTTTCCCTGTGCCTGTGCCAGATGAATGCAACGCTGTGGCGAGTCTTCACTGGAGAACATCCAGTATTGTGTAGCCGTTCTTCCACTCTTCTCCCTACCCAGGAAGCCACTAAGACATGTCCTTATTTCTCTCTCTTTTTGTTTTTTAAATTTTAAGGTATACAAATTTTGTGTATTTCACATATACAGATTTAGGAACATAGTGATACTATACCCTCCTTCCCACCCATGCTCCAACTGTTCTTCCTCCTCCCTTTCATGTTCCCACTCTCAACTTTTACAATGATATATTTTCAGTTTACTTTAAACTCCTAAGATTAACCCTGCTACACTAAATAGTTCAACAAATAGTATGAAGGAAAAAAAAAAAACACTGTCCCTTAACAGTAGAGACAAGGGCTGTAAATTTTGTAAAAAATCTCAAAATGTCAATTTAATTCCAATACATTACATTTTAAGTACTCTATGAGTTACTACAGATCAGGAAAAACATATGGTATCTGTCTTTTTGGGACTGGCTTACTTCACTAAGTGTAATGGTTTCCAGTTGCATCCATTTTGTTGCAAAAGACAAGATTTCATTTTTTTTTTATCACTGAGTAGTACTCCATAGTGTATATAAACCATAATTTCTTTATCTAGTCATCAGTTGTTGGACAACTGGGTTGATTTTGTAGCTTGGCTATTGTGAATTGAGCTGCAAAGAACTGGGGTTACAGATAACTCTTTCACATATGTCATTATCTGAATTTTTTTGTTTGTATTTTATTTATATGTTCATTGTTTCAAAAATTTGTGTGCAAATTTCATAGAAGTGGAACACTTTTTGGTCAAGGTTCTTGTCATGCCTTATATTTAGTTAACTTTTAGAAGAGAATAAATCTTCCATACACTGATTCACTCCCATAATAGTTGTAAAGCTAGGCCTGGGCTAAGGTGAAGCCAGGAGCCAGGAACTCTATTCTGGTTTCCAATGTGGATCACAGATTCCTGAATGCTGCCTTCCCAGGTGCATTAGCAGAGAGATGGGACTGGAATGTGGATGCTGACCTTGCCGGTGGGAGATTAACCCCTTGAGCCACAATGCTGGCCCCAGAAAAAAATTGTAGATCAAAATATCTCTTCAAGGGGCCAGTGCTGTGGTATAGAGGGTTAAGCCACCACCTGCAGTGCCAGCATCCCATAGGGGCGCTGGTTCAAGACCCGGCTGCTCCACTTTCAATCCAGCTCTCTGCTATGGCCTGGGAAAGCAATGGAAGATGGCCCAAGCTCCTGGGTCCTGGCTTCGGATAAGCACAGCTCTAGCCATTGTGCCCAATTGGGGAGTGAGCCAGCGGATGGAATACCTCTCTGTCTCTACTTCTGCCTTTCTCTCTCTGTAAGTCTGCCTTTCAAATAAATAAATAAATCTTTTAAAAAAAATCTTCAAGTAATGCCTTCAAAATAGTGTATTTAGAAATTATGAAGACATGCTTGGGGTACTGCATGGTCTTAGAGTGGAGATATTTCTGTAAGTAGAGAAATATAAGGATGTGGGAAAAGATACCAGCTCAGGGTGAGAAGCCAAAAAGAGGAGACATAGGTAGCTTTCCACTTTCTGTGCCAAATCTCCCCATTTTAGGCTTTCTGACTTTCCTTAGGCTTCATTGGGACCCCCGTCTTTGCTAGGTTAGCCTTGCTGGGAATCTCAGCAGGGCCTGTGACCCCTTCCTTGGTGTATCTCGCTCTGCTCATCTCAGGAATACTTTCAACCAGTCTTTGGTGATTCTGTAGATTCACTAAGGGTTTGAGGTCAGGTTTCCTATCACGCAAACATGGAAGGAGCCCTACATCTCTATTCCCCAAGTGCCACAGACAAAATTTAACTATCCCATCTAATAAGTCTTCTATCAGGAAGACTGACATATTTTACAAGGCCTTTGAAGCCATGAGGATAGAGAAACTAATTTCATTGGAGAGAATTATCTTAATGTAGGATGTGAACATCAAGAGTGGAAATTATGAGTCTGTCGCACGAATCTCTTCCTTTGGTTATTCTATTCCTACCTTATGTTGCACAGGTGTAGGGTTTGTCTGAAGGGAGGAGAGCTGTTCCTCACTTCTTTAAGAGACTTGGGGACCTATAAGCGCTAGGAAAGCAACTCTCTCTCTAAAAAAATAAAACAAACAAAAAAAAAACCTTGATGGTGATGATCAGAACAGGAATCTAGCTATTTCCAACAGCTGTAGATTTGAAATAGGATATTTGCTTAAACATTGAATGACCAAAACTGCTGTTACTTTTTAATTTCTTAAATGAGAAAGTAACTAAATTTTAAAAAGCTTGTTTTTAAACATTTTCAATTAATGTTTTTGGCAATTTTTAAATGAAGTCTTCTCTGCTCCAAGCCATCATTGTATCCAAACATGTCTTGGTGTTGATTGACAACCAGAACACTTTGGCACGGAAGTTTTATGTTTTCCATGCATGGCTAATATGATCATAATCCAGTTTTGTCAGAACTCCAAGAATGGAGGCTCAGCCAAGCACGTGAATTTCCTGTGATGTTGAGGCCCTGTAGTAAGAGCTGTTGACCCATTGGGTGGAATTCTCTGAGTAAAATAGTTTGACTTGTAAGATGATAGGTACTTATTATATAGATCTTTACAGAAATTTATTTTTACCAAAGATGCCTTTTTAAGGTCAGAAAAAAAAATTCCTTAAAGGAAATACAGTTTTAGTGTGTGTATGTGTGCATGAGTGTGTGTGTGTAATAATTGTGGAACAGTTATCAAAGATTTTACTAATTTGTAACAAAAGATCAATTTCATATTGTCTTTTACTTATATGCCATGGAAAATGATCTTGCCATAAAAATATTTAAAAAATTATACTGAATATAGCCTCAGTGTTCCCTGTGCCATTGTAATGATATATTAAGTTGAGTGGCACTTTTACCCTCTGGTAACTCCAACATTGGGTTATCCAGTTTTAAGATTTGCAGCTTATTGAAAGAACATGAAACAATAATCTCATTGAGGCAAAGCAAAGTACAACAGGATTGGGAATGATTTCTGCACGCCCAGGTTAAGAACTGTAAAGTCGTACAAAGGTCTAATGCACCATACTTGTTTTAGGAGAAGGAGTCAGGTGCTGAGAAGGATATTTATAAATACTCAGTTCACATGGGAGCAGCTCGGTTTCAGTTAACGCACATGGGCCCTTACTTGTTTCGAGAAGAAAGAAGTGATCCAGATCCCCGGGTGCATCATTTTATACCAGACACATGGCAGGTATTTCTCTAAAAGATCTGTCATATGGAAAGGCAAAGACGCTTTGGTAAACTGTGTGTTCAGAGCTCATTGTGTGCGACAAATTTTGAAAATGCCTGTTGTTCTAGAAAGTGACTTAATGACAAGAGAAGTAAATCGTGTCTTGGCCCAATAGATAAAGCAATGCAGTGAAGAGTCAGTTGAGTGACAGATACACTGGTTCTCTTAAATGGAGTGTGGGAAGCAATGCATTGAGAAGCAGCAGTTTGACCTGGTTGTGAAGCCATTGGTCAGGACGCCGCGTCTCAAACCATAGTGCTTGGGTGTCACATGCAGCTCCTGACTCCAGCTCTTGCTAACGCACGCTAGGAGGCAGCAGTGAAAGCTCAAGTGATTGGGATCCTGCCATGCACAGGGGAGACCTGGATTGAGTTCCCAGTTTCTAGGCATTTGGGGAGTGAACCAGCAGATGGGACCTGTCTTTGTCTATCTGTGTCTCTGCCCCTCAAATGAAAAAACAAAAGCAAAAACAAAACAAACAAGAACCCAGCTATACACTCCAATTCTGTGCAGCCACTTAATTCACATAACAAAATAGGTGCCTGATGTATAATTGGCAAAAATATACTGTTTTTTTTTTTTTTCAAAGTAGTGTTGCTTTTGGGTTGTCCAATTGTTCAACCACAGAGTCACTCATAATACATCATGATATGTCACGGATCCTATTATGTATTTGCATACATTTTTTGAAAAACTGCCTTTCCACACCTTAATCATTCACTGACCATAATTAATGAAACATGCAAATAAAAAGAGCAGCAGGTTTTGGTAATTCTGTATCAGCATGAGGTTTCCCTAATCTATGAACTAAAAGAACTCCAAGAGCCAGGCTACAGACCCGTGGCACTGTCCTCTGCTGTATTAGAGGGTTTTTCATCTAAGTTTCAGTAAGGACTTTCCTGTCTCCAGTGATTTGGGTTATTTGCACATAGCCGGAAGTGGTGATTCCTGCCATCTTGAGCACTAGCAGGTCTCAGAACTGTAAACACTAGTCTAAGAGCTAGTTGAAGCTAACTTAAAAATGGACAGTAAAGGTGCATTTTCCAATGAAAGGTGATTTTTTTTGCCCTTCAGAGGGAACTCCTGGATGTCGTAGATAACAATGAGTCGGCTGTGATTGTTGCTCCAACCTCATCAGGGAAAACCTACGCCTCCTACTACTGCATGGGGAAAGTCCTACAGGAGAGCAATGATGGAGTGGTCGTGTACGTTGCACCCACAAAGGTATCGTGCCCTGCGACACTGCGCTGTTCTAGGGATGTTCCTCTGCTGTAGCTGTGTGTCCCACCTGGTAGTGCCCAGCCTCCAGTGTCACACAGTCGTGGACTTGGGTGCTCATGTGCTGTGTGACCTTGGCCAGTTTCCTGGCATGTTTTCCACCTGCAAGGAGACCCAGCACCACTTACTTTGTGCTGTTGTTCCGAGCATGACCTGAGACGAGGCACACCAAGCATCCAGTGTACTGTCTGGGCATGAATAATGATGCGTAAATGGTGCCATTCACAAGCATTTGTTTATTCGTGTTCTCTCATAAATCTCCCTAGGGCCAGCACTTGTGAAAGACAGGGCTGGACACTTCTGAGTCTTGTCAATGGGAACCATTTGGTGTTGGTGCCAGGCTTGTGTACTTAAGAGAGGACAGACAAGTTCATGAGAGAGAGAGAGACACAGAGAGAGAGAGGGCGAGAGAGAGAGGGAGCAAGAGAGAGAGAGAGAGAGGCGCTTCTCCCCTGTTTTACCAGCTCTGCGGTTGGGCAGGTGCCTGATGGAAGAGCCCTGGATTCTTACAGGGGCCGTGGGTTTCTTCCTTTGCAGCAGCCTGGGTGAAGTAGAGTTAAATGGCTCTTGCTGAAATAAAATATGTTCTTTTTGTCTTGAAAGGGGTTTTGGGGTACGCTCCTTCCTCTCACTTTCCCTAGCAAAATACTTAATTCCCAGGCTTACGGCTGCACTGCGAGGAAGCCAGTGTGGGGAGGGGCCCTGTGTCCCACAAGCCACATCCTTCACTGATGAGGACGTGGAAGTTTAGTGAGCTTCAGCGCTGTACCCATTACTGTGCAGCGTTGTAAAATACAGGCGCCGTCTGATTTTACCTGTGTCAGCACATATCACACTGACGGGACGAGGAACCACTGTTTGTGTTTTTGTTGCTGGCTGTCCCATCAACAGGCACTGCATTGCATTGTGTAACATTTAGAAAACTTAAATGGAATCGGTGGAAGGATTTGCTGTGAGGTATTGCCTTATTAGGACAGAACTGTTACCAGTTCGGTACTGCATTGTTGCGTATCAGTGGTTCAGACGTGGGTTTACTTGAACCAGTTTTTTCAGCGTTGTTGATAATTTACTGAGTAGCCGCTCACTCTGTCTTTTGTGACTCCAGGCTCTGGTTAACCAAGTGGTGGGAACTGTCTACAATTTGTTTACTAAAGCACTGCCGAAAGGCTCAGTGGTGTGTGGAGTTTTCACAAGGGATTACCGCCATGACACCTTGAACTGTCAGGTACGTCACAGCTGTCCGTGTGATGAGTCGTAGTGTGAATGTGGCTCTCTGGGAGACACGGTGGGGTTTTAATGGGGTAACATGAAACCCACAGCTACCCTGATAGATGTATTGGGCTAGATAGTTTGTGTAATTTTTCTTATCTAAGAATTTGATCACTGATGATATTTTAATTCAGTATTAATTATTAAATGTTTACATTACATAAATGATACGTAAAGAGAATGCGTTACTTTTCTGAAATTTTAACCTCAGGAAGCAACTTCCTCTTTAGTAGTGATGGTTACAGGGCATGGTGACTTTTGTATTCCCAGAATACTGTGCCAGAGATATTTCTTTTTTTTTTTTTTAAAGATTTATTTATTTATTTGAAAGAGTTCTACAGAAAGAGAAGGAGAGGCAGAGAGAGAGAGAGAGGTCATCCATCTGCTGGTTTGCTCCCCAACTGGCCGTAATGGCTGGAGCTGTGGTGATCCGAAGCCAGGAGCCAGGAGCTTCTTCCTGGTCTCCCACATGGGTACAGGGGTCCAAGCACTTGGGCCATCTTCTACTGCTTCCCCAAGCCATAGCAGAGAGCTGAATCAGAAGTGGAGCAGCTGGGACTAGAACATGGGATGCTGGTACTGCAGGCAGCGGCTTTACCTGCTACATCACAGCACCAGCCTCAAGAGAATGTTTCTTAATGAAATAAACTTAACTGTTTTTGAGTGTATCAGTGGCAGCATATGTGGGGATCAGTTGTACATATTCATTTTACTTTTACATTAATGAAATATTTTTTTGAACATGGAAATGTAAGATGGGTATAGTGTGTCATAAAATTTCTTATTAATGTTTGGAAATTAAAACAGCTTTTCTTTTTTTTTTTTTAAAAAAAAACCAGATATTAGTAACAGTGCCTCAGTGTTTGGAAATACTCTTGCTATCACCTCATTATCAGAAATGGACAGAAAGAATACGATATGTCATATTTGATGAGGTATGTTGCTTTTTATTCCTTTTATCTCAACAGAATATTTTATGTCAACCAAGACCACATGTACCGTATGTACTTTAATAAAGATGGCATTCATATGGTTAGTTACTAAAATAAATATAAGTTGTTTATAGAAGGGTTTACCGATAAGATCTGGGAGAGTTGAGGCTGGGTTAAATCTACATGCAGAATATAGGTGGTAGGTGTTGGGTACCGTGATTTGGATGCCACTTGATATGCTTGTCTCATATCAGAGTGCCTGGTTCGAGTCCTCACTCCATTCCGAAGTCCATCTTCCTGCTAAAGCCCCCACCCTACGAGGCAGCTGCTGATGGCTCAGGTACATGGGTCCCTCTCCCTGATGAGAGAGACCTGGATTGAGTTTCAGGCTCCTGGCTTTGGCCTGGCCCAGCTGTGGCTTTTGCAGGCATTTTAGGAGTGAAACAACAGATGGAAGATCACTCTCTCTCTCTCTCCCTTTCAAATTAATAACATAAAGAAATAATTTTTATAAAAGAATATATAATGGTGGCAGAGAAAACTGTTGGACACACCAATAACTAATAGAAAAGACTTTCTGATTTTTTATTAGGCAAAGAAATTTATCTGAGTGAACAAACTACCTTTTTTTAAAAAAAAGGTTTTATTTATTTATTTGAGAGGTACAGTTACAGACAGTGAGAGGGAGAGACAGAGAAAAAGGTCTTCTTTCCATTGGTTCATTCCCAAAATGGCTGCAATGGCTGGAGCTGTGTGATCCGAAGCCAGGAGCCAGGTGCTTCTTCCTGGTCTCCCAGACACGTGCAGGGGCCCAAGCACTTTGGCCATCTTCTACTGCTTTCACAGGCCATAGCAGAGAGCTGAATCAGAAGTGGAGCAGCTGGGACTAGAACTGGCACATATATGGGATGCCAGCACTGCAGGCAGAGGATTAACCTATTGCACTGTGGCACTGGCCCAATAAACTACCTTTTTTTTTTTTAAAAAAAAAGATTTATATATTTGAAAGTCAGAGTTACACAGAGAGAGGAGAGGCAGAGGCAGAGAGAGAGAAGGTCATCCATCCAATGGTTGATTCCCCAATTGGCCGCAATGGCCGGAGATGTGCCAATCTGAAGCCAGGAGCCAGGAGCCTCCTCCGAGTCTCCCACTTGGGTGCAGGGGTCCAAGGACTTGGGCCATCTTCTACTGCTCTCCCAGGCCATAGCAGAGAGTTGGATCAGAAGAGGAGCAGCCGGGACTCAAAGCAGCGCCCATATGGGATGCCAGCGCTTCAGGCCAGGGAGTTAACACTCTGTGCCACAACACTGGCCCCAAACTACCTTTTTAAAGAAAAGATTTACTTGTTTGGCCAGTGCTATGGTGCAGCGGGTTAAGGCCCTGGCCTGAGGTGCCGGCATGCCACGTGGGTGCTGGTTTGAGGCCCAGCTGCTACACTTCTATTCCGGCTCTCTGTTGTGGCTTGGGAAAGTGATGGAAGATGCCCCAAGTCCTTAGGCCCCTTTACTCGCATGGGAAACCTGGAAGAGGCTCCTGGCTCCTGGCTTCAGATTGGCATGGCTCCGGCCATTGCGGCCATTTGGGTGTGAACCATCGAATGGAGGACCTCTCTCTCTGCTTCTCCTCTCTCTGTGTAACTCTGACTTTCAAATAAATAAATAAATCTTAAAAAAAAAGAAAAAAATGAAAAGAAAAGATTTACTTGTTTATTTGACAGGAAGAGTCAGAGAGGGAGCAACAGAGAGATCTTTTATCTGGTTTACTCCCCAAGTAACTGCAAGGCTAGGGCAGGGCCAGGTTGAAGCCTGAACCCAGGAACTCCATCTGGGTCTCCTACATGAGTGGCAAGGGCCCAAGTCCATGGGTCATCTGCTGCTGCCTTCCCAGGCACATTGGCAGTGAGCTGCATTGGAAGCCAAGAGCCAGGACTTGAAGTGGTGCTTTATTGTGGGCTGCCAGTGTCCCAGGTGGTAGCTTAACCCATTGTGCTTCAGTTCTGGCCCCAGAACTAATTTGTTTTGTAGGTACTTTTCTCTTCACCTGTCACCAGGTATGTACAGGGCAAGATTAGTCATATTTGCTCTATTGCCGATTTAACTTCCAGTTAGCACTATTTTGATGCAAACTAATGGGAAGGAAATAAGAAGCAAACTACAAATGGGCAAACCAAACAAGCAAATTTAAAATAGGGAGGCTGCAGAATTAGGAAGATGACTTGTAATTTGAATTCAGTTGTTTTTTTTTTTTTTAACACATGCACAAGCACTGAAGTTTATACATAAAGTACTGCTTTAGGAACCGTTCTTTCTTTTAATAATTCAGTTTAGAATGACTTTTTGTTTTCATCATGATTTATTTTGTGTCTAGGAGTTATCTAGCAACACATTTCTTAATTTCTAAACCTTTTTTTGTTTCAGTATTTAAGTTTTACAAGTTCCATGCATTTCATATATACAGATTTAGCAACATAGCAGCACTTCTCCCTTGCCCCTCCTACCCATCCACTCTTAGTTTTTACAAAGGTCTGTTTGCCGTTTACTTGATGATCATGTAGTTAATTCTACACTAAGTTAAATATTTCACCAAATAGTATGGAGAAAAACAAAAAGAAAAAAAGCCCGAAAAGCACTGTTTCTGAATGGAAGAGACAAGGCTATAAACAATCATCAAGTCTCAAAATGTCTATTTCTCTCTAATACATTACATTTCAGGTGCTCTGTTAGTTACCTCAGATCAGGGAAGACATATAATATCAGTTTTTTGGGACTGCCATATTTCACTAAGTATAGTGGTTCTAGTTGTGTCTACTTTGTTGCAAAAGACAAGATTTCATTTTTTTTTTACAGCTGAGTAGTAATCCATAGTGTATGTGTACCATACTTTCTTTATCCAGTCAACAGATGATGGACATCTAGGTTGACTCCATATCTTAGCTATTGTGAATTGTGCTGCAATGAACATGGGGGTACCGATAACTCTTTGATATGCTGATTTTATTTCCCTTAGGTTAATTCTCAAGGGGGATGGCTGGGCCATATGGTAGGTCTATATTTAGATTTATGAGGTATCTCTATACTGTCTTCCACAGTGGCTGCACCAGTTTACATTCCCACCAACAGTGGACCCAGGGTATCTTTTCCCCTACATATTGCCAGCATTTCTTGTTTGTTGATTTCTGTATGAGAGCCATTCTATCCAGGGGTGAGGTGAAGCCTCATTGTGGTTTTGATTTGCCTTTCCCTGATGGCTAGTGATCTTGAGCAGTTTTTCATGTGTCTGTTGGCCATTTGAATTTCCTCTCTTAAAAAATGCCTATTCACATCCTTTCCCATTTCTTAGTTGGATTGTTTTTTTTTAATTGAAATTCTTGAGCTCTTTATAGATTCTGGATGTTAACGCTTTATCAGCTGTGTAGTTTGTAGAAATTTTTTCCGATTCTGTCAGTTGCCTCTTCACTTTGCTGAGTGTTTCTTTTGTAGTGCAGAGGCTTCTCAGTTTGATGTAATCCCATTTGTCAATGTTGGCATTGATTGACTGTGCTTCTGGGTTTTTTCCAAGAACTCTTTGCCTATCCCAATGTCTTGCAGTTTCTCCAGTGCTCTCTAGTAATTTCATGGTATCAGATCTTAGATTTAGGCTTTTGATCCACTTTGAATGGATTTTTGTGTGAGGTAGAAGGTAGAGGTCTAGTTTCCTACTTCTACCTATGGAGATCCAGTTTCCCAAGCACCATTTGTTAAAAGAGACTGTCCTTGCTCCAAGGATTGGTTTTAGCTCCTTTGTCAAAGATAAGTTGGTTGTAGGTGCATGGACTGATTTAGCAAATTTCTATTCTGTTCCATTAGTGTACAAGTCTCGTTTTGTGCAAGTACCAGGCTTTTTTGATTATGTATGTATGTATGTAGTATGTCCTTTTTTTTTTAAGTAGCCAGACCATTTTTTGTACTTGGTACATTTTCTTTTTTCTTTCTTTCTTTCTTTTTTTTTTTTTTTGACAGGCAGAGTTAGACAGTGTGAGAGAGAGAGAGAGACAGAGAGAAAGGTTTTCCTTTTTCTGTTGGTTCAACCCCCAAGTGGCTGCTACAGCTGATGCGTTGTGGCCAGCGTGCTGTGCCGATCCAAAGCCAGGAGCCGGGTACTTCCTCCTGGTCTCCCATGAGGGTGCAGGGCCCAAGCACCTAGGCCATCCTCCACTGCACTCCCAGGCCATAGCAGAGAGCTGGACTGGAAGAGGAGCAACCAGGACTAGTAACTGGTGCCCCAAACAAGACTAGAACCCAGTGTACCAGTGCTGCAGGCAGAGGATTAGCCTAGTGAGCCGTGGCGTCAGCCCTGTAGTATGTCTTATAGTCAGGTATTGTGATGCCTCCAGCTTTTTTTTTTTTTGTATAAGAATGCTGTATTATTTGGGGTCTCTTGTGTATCCATGTGAATTTCAGCATCATTTTTTTCTAGAGCTGCAAAGAATGTCATTGATATTTTGATTGGGATCACAGTGAATCTGTAAATTGCTTTTGGTAGTAAGGAAATTTTGATTATGTTGATTCTTCTAATCCAAGAACATGGAGGATTTTCTCCCCATTTTTATTGTCCTCTTCTATTTCTTTCTTTAGTGTTTTGTAATTTAAATCATAGAGTTCTTTGACAACCTTGGTTAACTTTTTTCCAAGATATTTGATTCTTTTTGGAGGTACTGTGAATGGGACTGATATTAGAAATTCTTTTCCAGCTGTGACATTGCCTGTGTATACAAAGGCTATTGACTTTTTCTTTGGTAAAGCAGCAGGATATAAAATCAGCAAACTCTTTTATGAGTTCCAATAGTCTCTTTGTGGAGTCTTGGATTCCCTATATGTACCATATTTAGGATCATGTCATCAGCAAATAGGGATAATTTGATTTCCTCCTTTCCAATTTGTATCCCTTTGATTTCTTTTTCTTGCCTAGTGCCTCTGGCTAAAATTTCCAGAACTATATTAAGTAGCAGTGGTGAGAGTGAGCATCCTTGTGTGGTTCTGGATCTTCGAGAGAATGCTTCCAGCTTTTCTCTATTCAATAGGATACTGGCCATGGGTTTGTCATAAATTTCCTTGATTGTGTTGAGGATTGTTTTATCTGTACCCGATTTGCTTAAGGTTTTCATCATGAAAGGATGTTGTATACTATCAAATGCTTTCTTTGTGTCTATTGAGATAACTATATGGTTTTTGTTTTCATTTTTTAATGTGATGTATCACATTTATTGACTTGTCAGTGTTGCATACCAGGGATAAATCCCACTTTGTCCGGGTGGATGATGTTTCTGATGTGTGGTTGGATTTGATTGGCTAACATTTTGTTGAGGATTTTTGCATCTATGTTCATCGGTGCTATTGGTCTGTAGTTCTCTTTCTCTGTTGCATCTTATTCTGGCTAAGGAATTAATATGATGCAGGATTCATTGAAGGAGTTGGGAGGATTCCCTCCCTTTCAGTTTTTTTGAATAGCTTAAGAAAATTGGAGTTAGTCCTTTTTAAATGTCTGATAGAATTCAGCAGTGAACCCATCTGGTCCTGCACTTTTCTTTGTTGGGAGGGACTTTATTTCTGATTCAGTTTCTTCTTGGTTATGGGTATGCTTAGGTTCTCTGTGTCTTCATGACTCAATTAGGTAGTTGCATGTGTCCAGGACTCTGTCCATTGCATCTAGGTTTCCCACCATGTTGGCATACAGCTCTTTGTAGTGATTCCTGATTATTCTTTTTATGTCTGTGGTGTCTGTTGTTACATTTCCTTTTTCATCTCTGGTATTTATTGATTTGGGTCTTTTTTTTTTTTTTGGTTAGTTGCACCAATGGTCTATCAACTTTGTTTATTTTTTCAAAAAACAGCTCTTTGTTATGCTGATCTTTTGTATTGTTTTTTGGTTTCATTTTTAAAATTTCTTCTCATTTTTTTCTCTAATTTTAATTATTTGTTTCCTTCTACTAGTTTTAGGTTTGGTTTGCTGTTGTTTTTCTAGATCCTTGAGATGGAATGAAAGTTCATTTATTTGGTGCCTTTCCAGTTTCTTGATGTAGGCACCAATTGCTATCAATTTTCCTGTTAACACTGCTTTTGCTGTATCCCACAAATTTTGGTATGTTGCATTGTTGTCTTCATTTGTTTCCAGAAATTTTGTGATTTCTCTTTTGATTTCTTCTATGACCCACTGTTCATTCAGGAACATGTTGTTCATTCTCCATGTGTTTTCATATAATGTAGAGATTCTTGAGTTGTTGCCTTTCAGTTTCATTGCATTGTGGTCCAAGAAGATGTATGATATGATTTGGTTTGTTTGAATTTGCTGAGACTTGCTTTATGGCCTAGTATGTGGTCAATCCTAGAGGAAGTTCCATGTGCCAGGTAGAATAATATGTACTCTGTGGCTGTAGGGTGGAAGGCTCTGTAGATAGCTAATAGGTCTATTTTGTCTATGGTATTGATTAACTCTGTTATTTCTTTTTTGATATTCTGCCTCATTGATCTGTCCATTGCTCAAAGTGGGGTATTGAAATCCCCCATTACTATTGTATTTGAATCTATATCTCCCTTCACATTTCTTTTAAATAACCAGGTGCCCTGTTATTATGTGCATATACATTTATAATAGTCACATCTTCCTGTTGAATTGATCCTTTAATCATTGTATAGTGCCATTCTTTATCTCTCTTAATAGTTTTTGTGTTAAAGTTTATTTTGTCTGATATTAGGATGGCCACACCAGCTCTTTTTTGGTTTCTGTTAGCGTGGAATTTCTTGTTTCATCCTTTCACTTTCAGTCTGCATGCATCTTTGTTGGAAAGATATATTTCTTATAGGTAGCAAGTAGATGGATTTTCTTTTTTAATCCATTCAGCCAGTCTGTGTCTTTTAATTGGTGAGTTCAGGCCATTTACATTCACCATGAGTATTGTTAAGTACCGACTTTGCCCTGCCATGTTTCCATAAATAGTTCTGTTTTTGTATTTTGTTTGTACTTTTGCTGGGTCATTTTCTGCATTCAACTACTTTTGTAGGGATGTTCCTGTTTCTTGTTTTTGTGTGTAGCACATCATTGAACATCTTTTTAGGGCTGTGCAGGTAGTTAGAAATTCTTTGAATTTCTGTTTGTTGTGGAAGATCCTTATTTTTCCTTCATTCATAAATGAGAGCTTTGCAGGGTACAGTATTCTGGGTTGACAATTTTTTTCCCTTAGGACGTGGAGTATGTCTTCCATTCTCTCCTTGTCTTTAGGGTTTGTGATGAGAAGTTGGAAGTGAGTCTAATTGGGTTTCCTCTGAGTGTGATTTGTCTTTCTCTCCTACAGGAGAGATCTTTTGTTTATGCATTACCGAGGAGAGCTATGCTACAATGTGTCAAGATGCAGATCTTTTCTCTTCCTGTCTGTTGGGAATTCTGTGTACTTCCTGTACTTGGATGTCTCTTTCTCCAGATTGCAGAAGTTCTCTGTTATTATTTCATTAAGAAGGCCTTCTAATTCTTTCTCTCCATGCCTTCTGACAGTCCTAGGATCTGTGTGTTGGGTTGTTTGATAGAATCTTGTATATCTCCTACCATGTTTTTCAGTTTCCTAATTTCTTCTTCTTGTGTTTGGTCTGACCTTATTATTTCCAGAAAACTGTCTTCTAGTCTGATATTCTTTTTTCTGTCTCACTTATTCTATTGTTAAGACTTTCCACTGCATTTTTTATTTGAACTATGGAATTCTTCATTTCTAGTATTTCATTCTAACTTCTCTTTTTTTAAACTTTTATTTAATAAATATAAATTTCCAAAGTACTTCCCTCCCACCTGCAACCCTCCCATTTCCCACTCCCTCTCCCATTCCATTCGCATCAAGATTCATTTTCAATTATCATTATGTACAGAAGATCAATTTAGTATATATTAAGTAAAGATTTTAACAGTTTGCACCCACACAGAAACACAAAATGTAAAGTACTGTTTGAGTACAAGTTATAGCATTAATTTGCATAGTATAATACATTAAGGATAGAGATCCTACATGGGGAGTAAGTGCACAGTGACTCCTGTTGTTGACTTAACAATTGACACTCTTGTTAATGGCATCAGTAATCACCCTAGGCTCTTATCATGGGTTGCCAAGGCTATGGAAGCCTTTGAGTTCACCAACTCCAATCTTATTTAGACAAGGTCATACTGACTTCTCTTTAATATCTCAATTTCTTGGGAACACTTTTCATTTAGATTGTGAGTTTATTTCTGATTGCTTCTAAGTAATCTGGTGATTAATTTTCTGAATTCCATATCTGGCATAACCTCAGTCTCTTCTTCAGCTTCTATTATTGAAGAGTTGTAGTGTTCCTTTGGGGGGGACTCATATTGTCTTCCTTATCCTTATTAAGGTTTTTTCTTTTTTTCTTTTTCTTTTTTTTTTTCATTTCTGGTTGCTTTTCTCTTTAATATGTGTCTTGGTGCTTGTGGTGATGTAACCCGTGAATGGCAGGATTCTTGTCTTCATAAGAAAGAATTCAGGCGTGAGACAGAGTAGTGGAAAAGTAAAATAGCAAAGTTTATTAGGGAAGGGACATCCGTAAGAACGGATGGGCACCTCTCCAGACAGGACCTGAGAGAGAGTGCCCAGTCGCTTGGACTGGGGGGGAGGGAACAAGGTTATATTGTTGAGTGGAGAGATTACACCTGGCCAGGCAGGCGGGCGGCTCAGCAGAGAGGCAGAGGGCTGAGCGCACCGTCCGGTGGAGGCTGGGGGTTTTTAACGAGATGAGTATTTGTCTTCACACATCTCCTCCTGAAACAAAGGATTTTATGGATGCAAATATTAAGAAGCTCCTATCTGAGTTTTCCTCTGAAGGTATCAGACAGGAGGCAGCCTAGCTGGCGCCATCCTATCCCAGGATCTGGAGCAGGGTGTTTAAAATGCAGATACTGGGCTGCGATTGTGGAAGATTGTCAGGCAGAAGGGGCGGGGACCCCCACCTGGCAGATTATCGGGTAGGAAGGGGCAGAGTAGGATGCAAACACTGGGCTGCCCCTGAAACGTTATCGGGATGACTTTGAGATGCAGATGCATATGCTGGACATAGATGTCTTCTCTTTAAGCCTTTGTGTCATACACACATAAGCTCATATCTGACTTCCTACCTAACAGTGAGATTTCCCACTGCTATGAGCTGCTATGTGTCTGTGCGTTGCAAATGGAAGCACGCAGGGCCTCCTCCAGGAGTCCTCCTGTTCACTTCTTGATCTTGATGGGGGCAGGTACGAGAGCTCTGATGCACTAAGCCCTGCCTTCTGGGGTTGGGCTTGCTTCTCACTTGTGCATGGAATGAGCCTGAGATTTCGATATTTAGGACTTCTCCTTGTTGTACAGCCTGCTGGTGGTGATGGGGAAATTACTCTGGAATGTTGTGATCCTGTTCCTGGGGTCTTGTGAAGTGGCCCCCCCAATTGATGGGCATGAGCATGAGCAGCAAAGGCAGCAGCCCCCTGCTTACATTTGAAGATGTAAACAAACAATATGGCTTCTCCCAGCAGGCTGCAGGTCTGGTTGTGGGGCAGGGGAGACATGGATGGTAGGGGGTGCCCAACCTCTCCATTTGTTCCCCTGTTCTTCCAGCTTGGAACTTCAAACACAGTTCGCCAGGCTCCTCCGCCCACTTCTACCTGCAGCTCCGTGGACTCGAGACCTCGTGTCTCACCTGGTCTGCTGGGGGTGGGGGTGGTGTCAGTCTCGAGGTTCGGTTTCTCCACTGCTCTTCCACCACTTTTTGCTCCCTCAGTGTGGGCCTGCTCAGTCTCTGTTGGACTCCTGGGCTTCTCTGCAGGAAATTCTCATGGCTCTGTCACCACTGGCTATATCCCCTTTCCTTATTAGCTATTTTGCCCTGTGTGACTCGTCCTGTTGCCTTGGTCTGACACCCCCCCCTTTAGATCCATTAACATTTCTTTAAATAACCAGGTGACCTGTAACTAGGTGCATGTACATTTACAACAGTCACCTCTTCCTGTTGAATTGATCCCTTAATCGTTACATGGTGCCCTTGTTTGTCTTTTTCAGCAGTTTTCACGTTGAAGTTTATTTTGTCTGATATTAGGGTGGTATACCAGTTCTTTTTTGGTTTCTGTTTGCATGGAGTATCTTTTTCCATCCTTTCACTTTCAGTCTGTTTGTATCTTTGTTGGTGAGAGGTGTTTCTTGTAGGCAGCAAATAGATGAGTCTTGTTTTTTAATCCATTCAGCCAGTCTGGTTTTTACTGGAGAAGTGAAGCCATTTACATTCAACATGACTATTGATAAGTAACAACTTGGCTCTGCCATTTTTCCATAATATTCCCATTGTTTACTTTGGATTTCTTTTGTACTTTTACTGGAGGATTTTCTGCCTTTATGTTCTTTCATAATGATGGCTATCTGTCTGTGTTTCTGTGTGTAGCACAGAATATTTTCTTCAAATAATACCAGCTTTGATTTTTTCTTTAGAATTTTTGTATATTTCCCTCTTTCTTTTCGCATTGTATTAGGACAGGGGTGCCTAGATAATTCTTATTTTCTGGTTTTAATGGAAACTTGGGGCATAATGAACCACAGCAGTTTGGTAGGCTTTCAAGTTGTGTAGTCAACTCTTGTTACTCCTGGTATTTATTCTCTACAAAGTTGCCGTGAATATTGAATTACTGAAAGCTGCAGTTCTCTGGTTAGGAGATATATATATATATATTTGGTCAAAACTGAAGTGCTGGACTGACATTGTGGTGTAGCAGGTTAAGCCACTGCCTGTGACACCCACATCTCTTATCTGAGTGCTGGTTCCAGTCCCGACTGCTCTGCTTCAGGTCCAGCTCCCTGCTAATGCACCTGGGAAAGCAGCTCTAGAAGGTGGCCCAAGTCCTGGACCCCTGCCTCCCACCTGGGCTACCCAGGTAGATTCCAGGCTCCTGGCTTTGGTCTGAATCAGGCCTGACTGTTGTGTCCATTTGAGAAGTGAATCAATGGATGGAGTCATTCTTTCTCTCTCTCTCTCTCTCTCACTCTTGCGCTCTCTTCCCCCCATCCCTATCATTCTGCCTTTCGGTTTGATAAAATAAATATTTAAGAAAATCCTGAGTATAATTTGTATTATAGATTTGTTTGCCAATGTCCTTGGGAAGTAACCCTAATTCTAACGCTAACCCTAAACCTATTTAGGTTGGGGTTAGGGTTTCAGCATTGAAAACCTATTCTATATATTCTTTTCCTGTAGCGCCGAGGAGCTGTTTTAAACACTGTTCTGCTCCCCGTGATCTGCAGTTGTCTCCTCTGTCAGCCAGCACTACTCTCAGGAGAGAGCTGGCCACTCTGCTGCTTTCTCAATGTTCTGTTATTATCAGGTATCACCTGATGAACCCGCACAGCTGCTTTTTTCATCCTTTGCATCGCTTCACCCCATAGAGTGGATGTGGCTTGAACATTTTCCAGGCAGCCCCCTGTACACATCAACGGATGCTCTGTTCTTTCTGATGTGCTGTATTATTAATTTATTAACATAAAACTCCTGGCCAGCAACCGTGCAGCTCATGCCTCTAGCACACCTATTTTCTCCAAATACTTCACTTTGCATTTGTGTACTTTTTTGTGTGTGTGCATAGGAAACCAATCAGTATTTTACCATTATTCTCAAGGCCATTTTTACTTTTTCAGAAATCTGAGGCTGCTGGTTTTTAAAAATACTTTATTTATTTGAAAGGCAGAGTTATGGGTCCTGGGGAGTAGGAGAGGGAGAGGGGGAGAGAGAGAGAGAGAAAGAGAGAGTGGAGAAAGAGAGAGACTCTTCCATTTGCTGGTTCACTCTGAATGGCTACAGCAGTTTCTTTCTTTCCTTTTTTTTTTTTTTTTGCTTGGGGACATTTTAAATGGTAAAATCCCCAACAAACACTATCAAAATTGCAAAAACAATGGCACTTATAATAGACAACAAAAAGAACATATATTTAATGTATGAGTACTAAAAGAAGAAGGCATTATGTGAAATTCTATGATCTCTATTAGGATTATACATCCTAGTGATTCTGATTTTTTTTTCTTTCCACACATGTCTGCAAAACACCATAAAAGCACTACAAGTATTGATTTTAGGGCTATAAACGATTTTAGCAAGTAGATATATTTGTAAATACAGAATCCATGAATAATGAGGATTGGCTGTATGGTAAGATAGTTAAAAGTTGTCTACCAGGAAATAAAATAGTCTTGAATAAAATGTCCAATACTTTTAAACAGCACTGGGTGGTCCGCGATCATTTAATTTTAAATGTAAAGGCACAGATAGGTAGGGAGAGCTATGCCCTGTGAATATAAACAGAAAGCTGGAGTGGCTGTGTTAACTTTGACAAAGACTTTAGAGCCAATAACTTTATTGTGGCTAAATTCCTATTAAGGTGAAGGAGTGAGATCTCCAGTGTGTATGCACCAAGCACGTGTTAAAGTCAGCCAGAAAAGGAGTGTGAAGGCTGACAGGTGCACCCGGTGGGGCGCCATCAGCAACCGACTGAGTCAGCAGAAAGGAAGTCGGTGAGGACACTGAACGGAGCAGCACTGTCAGTAAACCAGACGTCACGGACGCCTGTGGAGCAGTTCATGCAACAGCAGCCGAACACACGTGGACTGTTCACCACATTCTGGACCGTAAAATACACCTTCACAAACTGAAAGTAATGGAAACCATACAGCATGGGCTCTCAGAACACACTGAAGCAGAGCTAGAAATCTAAACAGAAAGAAAGCTGGAGACGCCCCAGAAGACGCGCAGACCAAACCGCAGACTTCTTAGTAACAAATGGAGCAATCGGAAGATCTCAAGAGAATTTAAAAGTTTTTCAATGAAAACACAGCTGATCAAAATTCTTGAGAAATAGTGAATACAATGCTCAGGGAATGTCTATCATACTGAGTTACGCATGTGCAATAAGAAAAAATAACTGAAATCAAGACTCTAATCTTCTACCATAGAAAACTGCACAAGGAAGAACAAGTTAAACAGAAGAAAAGAAATAAAAAGTGGAGCATAAATCAATAGAATTACTGTAGGAAGTCAACAACAAAAATCTGATTCTTTGAGATGATCAATAAACCCTATAAGGCTGTAGCCAGAGAGACAAAAATACCAACATCAGAAATGAAAGAGAGTCCATTACTCATGCAGGGAAAAACACAATCTGAATAGATCTACGTATATCCATTAAAGAAATTCAATAATTAATTCAATAATTAATACCATTCCACAGCAGAAATCACCAGGCTCAGATGGGTTCGCTGGTGAATTTATCCAATTTCTTTTTCTTTTTTTTTTTTTTTTTGACAGGCAGAGTGGACAGTGAGAGAGAGAGAGAGAGACAGAGAGAAAGGTCTTCCTTTGCCGTTGGTTCACCCTCTAATGGCCGCCGCAGTAGCGCGCTGCGGCCGGCGCACCGCGCTGTTCCGATGGCAGGAGCCAGGTGCTTCTCCTGGTCTCCCATGGGGTGCAGAGCCCAAACACTTGGGCCATCCTCCACTGCACTCCCTGGCCACAGCAGAGAGCTGGCCTGGAAGAGGGGCAACCGAACCGGGACAGGATCGGTGCCCCGACCGGGACTAGAACCCGGTGTGCCGGCGCCGCAGGAGGAGGATTAGCCTAGTGAGCCGCGGCACCGGCCATACAAACATTTCTTTTATGTTGTCTATGTTTATCTTTGGGCACACCAAAAATTTTCTTTACACAGTTTTCTTTTTTTAAAGGATGATACATGGATGTTTAATACCTCCATATTATTTCTTAAAGATTAAATCTTTCGGGGCTCGTGCTGTGGCACAGTGGGTTAAGGCTCCAGCCTGCAGTGCCAGCATCCCATATGGGTGCCAGTTTGAGTCCCAGCTGCTCCATTTCTGATCCAGCTCTCTGCTATGGCCCAGGAAAGCAGTAGAAGATGGCCCAAGTCCTTGGGCCCCTGCACCCACGTGGGAGACCAGGAAGAAGCTCCTGTATTGGATCAGCTCAGCTCTGGCTGTTGTGGTCATTAGGAGAGAGAACCAGCAGAATGGAAGACCTCTCTCTCTCTGGCTCTACCTTTCTCTGTAACTCTTTCAAATAAGTAAAATAATTCATTAAAAAATAAAAGAAATCTTTTAAAAAAAGAATCCCAACTTTTTTCTTCTTCCTTTTTCTTTAAAAAATTGCGAATTTTTCATATTTTTAAAAGGTGTATTTTTCTTCATTTGAAAGAGTAACAGAGACAGGGAGAGACAGAGAAGGAGATCTTCCATCTGCTCATTCACTCCCCAGATGGCTGCAACAGCTAGGACTGGTCTGGGCTGAAGCCAGGAGCCTGGGACTCCATCTGGGTCTCCCGGGTGGGTGGTGGGGGCCTAAGCACTTGAGCTGTCTTCCTCTGCTCTCCCAGGTGTGTTCGCAGGGAGCTGGCACAGAAGCACAGCAACTGGGACTTGACTTGGCTCTTGTAGAAGCAGTAGCTTAGCCCTCTGTGTCACAGTGCCGGCCCCTCCTTTCTTCTCTCTAAGTCCCTTTTATAAACTATTAGTCTCATTCATTGAGCATCCATTTATTAAACACCTGTAGCCAAACTCCAGTGTCTAGGAAGTCGCAGTCCAGCAGTCGGGAGAGAAAACTCAATAACCATGCAAATGAGATAGTGGAAGCCAGGGCCTGGTTGAGTTTGGAGGGCTCAGAGAGAAAGTCTGACAGAGGAAGGCTCATTTTTCACAGAGTGTTGCAGGAAGAGAATTTGGATAAAAACTAGGAGAAATCATTGTCCAGGTAGGGGGATGATTTGGGCTAACAGAGATATGAACAAACGGAGCCCTTTGGCAAAATAGGAAGGCATCTGATTTGACTGAAGTAGAAATGAAACAGGGCAGGCAGCAAACCAAGGCAGAGGCCAAGAAGGGTGCTCCATCCAGAGTCTGTGGTGTTTAGTAGTTAGCGGTGAGGCTCTGGAGGGTTTCGGACAAACATGCTGAGCTCAGATCTGTCCATTGCTGTTGTCCATTTTGGTGATTTTTCTTGTCATTCTGCTTGTTTGCCTCATTAAAACAAATATGCTATTTTACAAACACAGGAGAGTCTTAAAACAAGGGGAAGCCAAAAAACATTTTAGTAAAATGATTAGACTTACCAAATCCCTGGAGTGCTCCCCCCAGCATTTGGGCATCCATCATGGGGTTGAAGTTAGGAGCTGGGAAGATGGTCCCTTGCACCTGGTGGGAGAGTCCATAAGAAAGTGAGTGTGATAAGTTGCATGAAAGGTTTCAACATTTTTTTTTGCCAGGTAAATAACAGTGGAAATCTACTCTTTTTAAAATTTTTAAAAAAAATTTATTTAAGTTATACAAGTTTCATGAATGTCATAGATACAGAAAACCTATTCTTTTTAATTAAACATTTAAAAATATTTTGACTTGTATTTTAAAATATTTTAAAAGCAGAGAGGCAGGAGAACTCATAAGTTTATCCTCCAAATGCCTGCAACATCCAGGATGGGGCCAGGCAGCAGCTGGAAAGTTGGAACTAAATTCGAGCCTCTCATGTGGATGGCAGGAATCCAAGTACCTGACCCCATTACCTGCTGCCTCCCAGAGCATATTGGCTTGAATCTGGATTGGGACTGGAAGAACCAGGACTCAAACCAGGCCCTCAGGTATGGAATGCAGGTGTTCAAATGAAGTTTTAACCAATGTGCCAAACACCAGTCCCTTATTTGTTTTAATTAAGACACACACAAGTCTATTCAATGAAAGCCCTAATTATATGTTAGTTGTAGACAGCTAATTTGGTTGTGTTTATTTTACCTATTGGCTTTCATAATGTTGACATCTACTATTTTAGACAAGAAACTGATGCACCCAAAACCAAGAGTAGAAAAATATAGGAAACAAATGAAAAATACTTGTCTTGTTAACAGCAAGAATCATTTTCTTAGGAATTGGAGAGTACTTCACAGAAAGTGAAAAGGAAGCTTTTGGGGGGAGAGTTCATGCCATTTACACAAATTATAAGCAGTGCAGCCTTTTTTGCACATAAAGCACCCTAAAATCACATTAGGGGAAATTGAAAATGTTTGAATTTGGGTTATGAGAGTTATACACATGTGGGTCATCTAGGTGGGCAGGGTTATTTAGCTTGCACTCATAGCTGCAGGGGCAAACCAAAACCAGAGTGACAGGCCCTGGGAATTCTCCCTCTTGCCAGCAATAAAATGGCAGAGAAGTGAGGGCAGGCTTTGGGTCCACATGGCCCATTTATTTTAGACAGAGCTGGCCCAGGCTGGGCACCATAGGATCACAGTCAGACCAGGAGAGCTTTCAGCAAAAAATGTGTTATGAAGAAAGGCAGCTCTCCCGGATGTTGTCAGCGTAACCAGAATCATTGTGAAAAAAAATATGCCTTCCCATAGCAAATGAACCCAGGAGGCCGTGAGAAGGGCTCATTCGCCATGCTGTTCAGCAATATCATCTTAGCTGGAGACAAAGCTTTCAAACAGTAGAAGGTTGGTTAATTAACGAGAAAGGACTAGACCATAATTTCTACTTAAACATACACACGCCAATACCCAAGTGCTCACGGGAGGATTAAGAACAGTGTTCGCTAGCTCAGAATTCAACTCATTTTGAACTCGATTTCACTGATGCTAAGAAACATGGAGTTCGCTATTTGAAGGAGGCCAAAAGCCTCATGATGATTGTGAGATGGCCATGTTTTCATATTTAGAAGTACAACGGTGTTAGTGGAGTGAACTCTTAAATGCCTGTTTGGAAAGGTACATGTAATTAAGGGAAAAGCACAGTCTGTATCTTACAGAGTTCAAGTACATTCATGTACAAGTGCTCCTGAATCCCATGACAAAGCTAATCTGCCTTGAGCTCTTCTCTCACTAACATCCTCGCACTCACGACGTTGTTGTTTGTAGTTAGTACCTTATATTTTCCCAGTTTGGTACCTGTTCCTCAAATTGGGACAGATTGTATCATTTTATAATGCATTGTTGTGCCAAGTAATTGTTCTAGGGCTTCATTCTTTTATCTTTCAAATTATATTTTATGTTCTTTGTCTGCATAAGTTGTGTCAGAACTTGACCAAGATTGTCTGTGTACTGAATGTTCTTTTTAAACTATTCCAATTTATTAGTGATGTCACTTGTATTAAATGGTTGATTTAAAAATCATTTAGTGAAATTTTTGGCTGAATAAACTGGCTTTACATATGATCTAATAGAAGTTTAAAAAAATTTCTTTTGCAAATACAGAGCATATATGAATTAAGTAGATTTTTTCCATCATTATATTTATCATATTGGATAAGCAATAATAAGTAAATAAGAGAGAGAAAAATTAGCCTGAAAAATAAGGTTGGTGAAGAGCTTTTCATAGTTGACAGAGCAGAAATTTCTTCCTTATGGGTGTGTGAACAAGCAAGTGATCTGGAAAGTGAGGGCACAGGCATGATTTGCTCGTTGTATATTGAGTAGAACATAGAGTTGTGGGTGGCAGGTACAAGATTACTACGGGATGTTAAAAGTCTTAAGCAGGATATTGATAGCTGATTTGAGTTCCAGTGAAAGAAAAAAAAAACAGTGCAGTTGGCAGGGCGACTCGTTGAGAGTCCCAGCTGACATGTAGTGCGGACCTGGACCCAGGCAAACAGTGCGTGCTCCAGGAACGCAGCTGCTCCGCTAACAGCATCTGATCTGACCTGCTGGTTTTCACAGTTTAACTTACCCAGTGAAACTGAGAGAACCACAGACGGTTGCTTCAGGTGTGTATTCAGAATGTAACACCGCTAAAGCAGCGCCCTTTCCATGAAAAGGTCTTACGTTTTTGTGGTCATAGGGCCAAGTGGAAAATTTGAAAAACAAGTACACTGTTCAGCATGACAGTGAAAAATACTATGTGTGTGTGTATGCGAAGATTTTATTTTCCTTGATTTGAAAATGGACAGGGTTGGAAGTAGTATCACTCATCTAAGGCAAAGTAGGATCTAATGCCTGTCGTTTCAATTTGAATTCTTATTTATTTATTTAATTTATATAAGGTGAACAGATTTCATGTATTTCTTATATATGGATTTAGGAGCTTAGTGATACTTCCCACCCTATTCTCCCTCCTGCCCATGCTCCCACCTTCTCTCTTCCTTCCTTTCTTATAATTCCTTTTGATTTTTGCAATGACATTTTCAGTTTATTTTATAATTGTAAGCTTAACTCTCTACTAAATAAAGAATTCAACAAGTAGTAAGAAGGAAAAAAACACACTGTTCATTCACAGTAGAGACAAGGACTGTAAGCAATAATTCTCAAAATGTCCATTTTGCTTTATATACATTACATTTTTTATGTTACGCTATTAGCACAGACCAGGTAAACATATGATATTTGTCTTTTTGGGACTGGCTTATTTCACTAAGTATAATGGTTTCCAGTTGCATCCATTTTGTTGCAAAAGACAGGAGTTGATTCTTTGTTATGGCTGAGTAGTATTCCATAGTGTATATATACCACAATTTCTATATCTAGTCATCGGTTGATGGACATCTGGATTGATTCCATATCATACCTATTGTGACTATAAATGTAATCCAAATACAAGTTTTGCTCCTAGTCATATATAAATTGGAGTTTTGATAGAAGAATAAATAGTCCATTTTTAGCAAACTGAATCAACTACCACATAATCTAACTGTGCAAAACAGTAGGAATGATTTGGATGTGTAACATTGCTTTCTTCTGAGAAGCCACCGCTCCCTGGCAGTGGAGTGGTATAGCAGCTAAGCAAGCTGATCCAGTGGTCGACTCCCCACAGAGACACCAACATGAGCAGCGATTCACACTCAATTCAACTTCACAAGAGCTAAGGAAGCCAACTGAGAGACCGCAGGGCCTGGTTTGCACATAATAGTGAGCAAAGAGCCACTAAGGAAGTCAGGAAGGAAAGAGCTGACACGGTGCCTCTTCCCCAGTTCTATGAAACATAGCTCCAAGTCTCTCACCTGGGGGAAGGAAAGGAAGTTAAGTATACCCCTTAGACTTGAAACCCAGTGCTGGAGACAGCCTATGGCCTGTGCCTCAAGACTCACACATGAATTCCGAGCCTTTGGACCTCCATAGCCAGGCTGGCAAAGGAGTGACTACCTGTATCACCTCTCCCCCAGCCTCCAGCAGACAGTGGAACAAGAGTCCAGTCACCACCAAAGAGTAGGGAATGAAAGGAAGCTTAGGGCTTTGCTTTTTTTTTTTTTTAGATTTATTTTTTTATTTTTATTTGAAAGAGTTAGGAGAGAGAGGGAGAGAGAAGGAGAAAAGAAGAGAGAGAAAGGATCTTCCAGTTGTTGGTTCACTCCCCAAATGGCCACAATGGCTGGGGCTGGGCCAGGCTGAAGTCAGGAGCCAGGAGCATCTTCCAGGTCTCCCAAGCACTTAGGCCATCCTCTGCCGCTTTCCCAGGCACATTAGCAGGAGCTGGATAGGAAGTGGAGCAGCTGGGACATGGACTGGCACTCATATAGGATGCTGTGTTGCAGGTGGCAACTTAACCAACTATGCCACAATGCTGCCCC
This sequence comes from Lepus europaeus, assembly GCF_033115175.1. Taxonomy (NCBI): domain Eukaryota; kingdom Metazoa; phylum Chordata; class Mammalia; order Lagomorpha; family Leporidae; genus Lepus; species Lepus europaeus. The sequence goes on from NC_084834.1 coordinate 12,411,030, forward strand.
AGGGCTTTGCCTTGAAGCTCAGTGCTGGCCCTACTATGATGAGACCTGGCACTAGATAAAGCTCAAAGGCCTCTGTCCCTGGGACCATGCTCACGGTCACAGCATGTAGGTCTGCCCTGGTGTCAGGTGAGATCTGGAACAGGCTCATTTCTGCCCTTAACACCACCCAGCATTGAGGAGACATGGTGTCTAACCTGACACCATGCAGTGCTGGGAGATTCAGAGTTCTACATGTGATGCAATTTAGTGCCAGCCTGGGTGGCCAAGGGGCTGCCCCACCAAACTATCCCCAACTGTGGGCAGAGAGAAAGCAGCAAGACTCCAGCAGCTGGGAAGTAGGGCACCAAAGTGAACACAAGATTGTATCTTGGAAATGGTATAAGCACTGGGCAGATACCAATTGTCCTTGTCCTAGGCCAGTGCCTATAAACAGAGCCCTGGACCCACCTGGATCCTGGTGGATACTTGTGGCAGTAGCAAAATGAGACATATACCCCCGTCAGCATCAGCTGTGGTTGGTTGCCATAGCCTTGGGCTGCAAGCCCACCGTAGCTGCAAAGAACCCTATGGGAAAGTGGGCTTCGGCCCTGCTCCATGTGTACTGGTCTCAGCAGGCTGTGGGCTCCAGGTGTGAAGTAGTATCAGGGCACAGGCAGCCCCAGGATTTGTCACTCCTTCCTTAACCTCAAGCAATATAACACTGAAAAAAATAATTGTCTGCATGGGGGAAGAAAAAGAAGACAAGTCCTGAAACATTTCATAGAAACCTAGTGCTGACACTATGGAGATTCATGTGTCCCTGCCGGACTTTAGGCTTGGTGGTACCATGACTCTAGCCATGCCCTTGGCAATGTGGGGTCTTGAGTGGCTCCTCCAGGACTCCAGGCCAGTGCTTCCAAATCTCAGCCATAGTGGACTAAGAACCAGTGCTCTTGCAGCCGTGGCTTCTGCCCCACAGACTACTACCAAGACCCACACATCCCTGTGGAGACTGAGAAGAGCAGCCATGCCCCCAGTGCTCTGCCGACAATTGCTGTGAAAGATTTAGGGAGACTATACCACAGCATCCAACTGGAGATGAAGCCAAAATAGCCCACAAAACAACACCTGAAGACCCATATTCAGGAAAAAGTCTTTTACAAAGAAAGCCGCTCAAAAATGATAGAAAAAATTGATCTGACACATGTGCAGATATTGACAGACACAGGAAGATGCAAGGCAGTATTACTTCTTAGGGGAATACAGTAATGTTTCATAAACAGACTAAAGAAAAGGAGGTTGATGAGTCAAAAGCATGATTAAAAGGATACTCATGGAGATACAAGAGAATACATACAGACATTGAACAGAATCAGCAAAGCAGTGAATGATATGAATGAGAAATCTAGTGAAGTGATAAATCTTGAAAAAGAACCCAGCAGAAATCTTGGAAATGAACAACTTAGTAAGTAAATAAAAATACAAATGAAACCTCAATGAAAAACTAGTTCAGACAGAAGAAATATTTGAAACTTGAAGACCTGTCTTTTGAAATACCACAATCAGAAAAAAAGACAAAAAAATGAATTTCACTGAGAGCTTTGGGACATCATTAAATGAACAAATGCTTAGATTATGGGACTCCAAGAGGGAGTAGAGGCGTAGAAAACATAGTCAATGAAATAATAACTGGAAAGTTCTCCAATCTTGACAAAGATTTAGAATCTTAGAAGGTTCTTGAGACCCCAAATAGACATGACTAGAAAACATTCTCGCCACAAGACATCATAGTCAAATTCTTAAAAGTACAGCACAAAGAGAATTCTGAAATCCACAAGAGAAGGGCATCAAGTCACACTTAAGGGGAGCAGTAGAAAAGCAGCATGGTAGGTAGCAGGAACTTCACAGACCAGTAGGGAATGGAGTTTCATACCCCAAGGTTAAGGAAAATCAACCTGCCAACCAAGACTGACATACTCAGAAAAGCCATCCTTCATAAATAGAGGAGGAATAAAGGCTTTCTAAGGCAAGCAAAAAACATCACCACCTGCCAGCCTTATGGTAGATGCTTAAGGGACTTCTACAAATAGAAGCAAAATAAAGGTAACTACCATCATGAAAAGACATACAAATTTAAAATACACTAGAGAAAGGGTAAAGGATATTCAACATGAGCAGAAGAAACATCAGAGTCATATCCTTGAATGTAAATAGACTAAATTGCCAAACTATAAGAGATAGACTGGGGCTAGCTTTGAGGCACAGCAGGTTAAGCTGCTGCCTGCAGTGCAGGCATTCTCTATGGGCACCGGTTCGAATCCTGGTGCTCCACTTCCTATCCAGCTCCCTGAAAATAGGCCTAGGAATACAATAGAAGACAGTCCACATGTTCGGGCTCCTGCGTCCACGTGGGAGACCTGGAAGAATCTCCTGGTTCCTGGCTTCAGTCTGGCCCAGCCCCAGCCATTGTGGCCATTTGGGGAGTGAACCAGCAGATGGAAGAGCTCTCTCTCCATCTCTCCTTCTCTCTGTAACTCTGCCTTTCAAATACATAAATAAAATAAATCTTAAAAAAATTTAATAGAAAAACCAGACTGGCTGAAAGGATTAAAAAAGAAGACTCAATGACACTTTGCCTGAAAGAAACTGATCTCACCAATAAAGATATGCAGACAGAAAATAAAAGGAGAGCAAAAGATAGCCCATGTAAATGGATAACAAAAGTTAGTAGGAGTAGCTACACTTTTATTAGACAAAATAGACAAAAACTATAAAAACAGGTAAAGAAGGTCACTATGTAATGAAAAATGGATCAATCTAGCAAGAAAATACTACGGTTGTAATGTCCAAATGTCCCTTGGCAGAATGTGCCCCCACCCCCCACCCCCCAACTGTTAGATTCATCAGGAAAAGAAGACAGAAGACTCAAATCTGAGAAGTAGATCAGAGAAGAAAAAGGTGATATTACAACGGATACCGCAGAAATACGAAGGTCATTGGGACAAATATTAAATACATCAACAAACTTCAAAACCTAGAATATATGAACAAATTTCTGGATGCGTATAACTTACCAAAACTGAACTATGACTACACAGAAAACCTGAATGGACTACCAGTGAGTAACGACATTCAATCAATAATAAAAGACTTCCAGTGCAGAAAAGCCCAGGACCAGAAGGCCTCACTATGAAAGAACTTTTAAGGAAGAACTAGCACCAGTTCTTCTCACATTTTTGAAAAGGTGGAACTCTTCCAAACTCATTCTATGAGGCCAGCATTACCTGGATTTCAAGACCAGACAAGGATACAACAGAAGAAAATTACAGCCCAATCTCTCTGATGAACACAGATGCAAAGGTTTTCAACAAAACAGTAGCAGGTTGGATCCAACAACACATGAAGCAATCAATCGCCCTGGCCGGGTGGAATTTACCCCTGGGATGCAGATGATGCAATATACATGAATCCATTAGCATGATACATCACACTAACATAATGAATGTGGGAAAGCTGAGGACGTTTTCTCTAAGATCTGGAATTGGACAAGGATAGCCACTCCCACTGTCCTTATTCAGTATGGCACTAGAAGTTTTAGCTAGAGCCACTAGACATGATAAACAAACAAAGGCATACAAATAGGAAAGAAGTAAAAATTTTGTAGATAATGTATATGACCAAGAGACTGCTAGAACTGATCAACAAATTCAGTAAAATTGCCAGACAATAAATTGACACAAGAGTCAGTAACATTTTTATATTCTAATAATAATAATACACCAGTAATAATAAGCCAGGGTTGCTTTCCAATTACAGGAAGGCACACTTCAGATTTTTCAAGTACTTTTTTTTTTTAAAAGATGTATCCATCTATTTATTTGAAAGGCAGAAAGAGAAAGAGAGAGAGAGAGATTGAGATCTTCCATCTGCTGGTTCACTCCCTAAAGGTTGCAAACAGCTGCAGCTGGGCTGTGTTGAAGCCAGGAACCTGGAACTCCATCCGGGTCCCCCAGGTGCTCCCAGCCACCATGCTATGCCACAATGCCAGTCCCTTCCTGACTCTTCTTATAAGTGTCTAAGAGGTTGTACCTTGTTTCCTGAGATCGTTTTATAGGCTGACACTCTCACACTCTTTGCTATTTCCATCTCTTCGTCCTCATCACAAATATAAATAGTACTAAATGCTTGGAACTAAGAGGAGAACAAAAGATCTGTGCGTTAGTCTTTTATATGAAGGACAATACATGTATCAGTAGAAACAATAGGTAAAAATATAGCTATCAATGATTGAATATAAAACAATCATTATAGAAATATTTCCAACTTACAGAGTTGCTATGATCTTTGTTGCATAAAATATTGTTCTTTGTTACCCAGATAATTTAGAATTAATGTTATAAAATATAAGTGCAGAAAGACAGGAATAACAACTTTTGCTTCTTGACATTTTTTCTTACTCCAAATCAAGAATGAATATGCCATGCAGGTATCCTTACACATTTCAGCAATACTTTCAGAATTGGTTCCTTCCCAGTTAAAAACATATACACATACATAGTTTTCCTTTTAAGCAATTCTCTGAAATTCTTCCACATCATGAAATCGCATTGAAGGAGAAACCCCCTACAGTACAGAATATATTTTAGGAGGCTTTAAACACCCTCAGCCAGGTTCTCAATAATTTAGGCAATAACTACCCATTCACTCCCATGACTGATTAGGAAAGGGAACAACAGTGGTTCTCCCTGGAATCCCCACTGCTCTGAGAGAGCAATCACATTACAGTCACCCTCCCTCGGCTTGGTCTAAAGGATTTTTCAGGCGCTGAGAACAAGGCATAAATCAAAGTGAGTAAGAACCTGCAGCGTTCAGATAGCTTCCTCCCCACTCGGACACCTCTCGCCATGAGGCTGATCATCTCAGCCAGAAAAGAGGGAATGCATATGACTTTAAAAAATTGTTATTTCTTTATTTTCATTTTATTTGAAATGGAGAAAGAGGGAAGGAGAGAGTGAGGGGTGGATATGTATATATGTATATATATGTATATATATGTATATATATGTATATATGTATATATATGTATATATATATGTATATATATGTATATATGTATATATGTATATATATATGTATATATATATAATATCAGTGTTTGAGTTGAGTTGTACTCATGATTGGCAACAGACTACTTAATAGTGATTTCTGAGAGACTGAGAGAGAGTGAAAGAGTGAAAACCCAATTCCCATTAGCTGGTTTGCTTTTGGGAGCAAGGTGTCTAATACTTCAAGTTTTATACAGAGTACACAGAGAAACCCCTGTATTGCCATGAAGGGATCAGAGTTTTGTCCACAGCGGGGTTGTCTAGTGTCAAGAAGGGACAGGATGCATGGCTGGCTGGGTGTTTCTTGTCATCATCAATTAGAAGAAATGGCAACCAAGCCTCAGGTGAGTTAGAGACCCTTTGCCCTTGGCTCCTGTGCACTTCTGCTCTCAGGAAAGAATCTTTCCAGAGACAGAATCACTGAGATAGGATTTTTGTGAATTTAGCTGGATTCTTAAAGGAAAGTATGACTTTAGTTTATAACTGTATTATACTTGCAAAGAAAATATCTGTATTATCTAATCAAAGTAAAATTTAATGAAGTGATGACTAGCTCATTAGGAATAGTACAGATAGTGATATTAAGAGGTTTAATTATATTAGTTTTCAAATTGTTGCAGAGTGTATATAAATAGGAATCAATTATTAAATTAGTTGCCATAAGATTTTCACTAGTAGATAGAAGTTAAGGAGCTTAAGAAATACATGTAGGGGAGCCAGCACTGCAGTACAGCAAGTTAAGTTTCTGCCTGCAGTACCGGCATCCCATGTGGGCACTGGGTTCAAGTCCTGGCTGCTCCACTTCTGATCCAGCTCCATGCTAATGCACCTGGGAAAGCAGCAGAAGATGGCCCCAGTCCTTGGGCCCCTGCACCCATGTGAGAGACCTGGAAGAAGCTCGTGGCTCCTGGCTTCAGCCTGGCCCAGCCCTGGCCATTGCGGCTATTTGGGGAGTGAACCAGCTCTCTCTCTCTCTCTCAGTCTCGACTTCTTTCTCTGGATCTCTGCCTTTCAAGCAATTAAGTAAATCTTACAAAAAATAGATACAGGAGAACTTATTTCACCTACCCAGCCTTTTACAATGAAGAAACAAGTCAGTCTTCTCTAACATCATTTTACTATTTTTGGAAGCAATGCTTTAGGAAGATGCTTAAGTTTAACTTATGAAAGAAAAAAAAATTCTCACATCTTGAATTTTTATGTCCTTTTTTGGTATCTCAGTGAACAAAGATGATTTTAAACTTACAAAGTTTTTCTATTATCTAAGTTAAGAAATATTAAATGAAAGTTATTAATTTTGAAATGTTTGCAGGTCCTCTTAAAACCTTGTCATACTTTTATAACCAGGAGATTATAATTGATTTTGTACTAGAATCGACTTAGGTAAGGAAAAACGTATTTTGCAAAAATAAAATCACTTCCCAGTATGCTTGACAGAAACAAGCTCTCCATTTTCATTTGTGTGCCATTGAAGACGTGAGTGACATCTGTCCAGCGGTTTATCTCCAAGCAGTCCACTGCGGAATTCCTGGGAAGGTCTTAGGATTGGGCACAGCTGGAGTTCCACCTTCCATTTGGATCCTGCTCTCCTTCACTGTTGGGAGTTGATTTTGGGTTTACCCTCCTATAAGAATCATTACCATCTCTCCTCTCATCAAAATGCTTCCACTGTTCATATAGTTTTAAAATAACCTGATAATTTCCAAAATCTTCTCGGTATCCCCAGGAAGCTCAGCAAACCACTGTCTGGCATTCTGTTGTACAACACAGGCCACGTGGAGGTGAGCTATGGACAAAGTGCCCTTCTGTAGGCGTCTCTCACTCTATCCAGCAGGGGGAAGCCACGCGGCTTCTTAGCCCATGCCCTGCACATACTGGAGCAAAGGTCTAGGAGGGTGATAAAAACTGAAGCAACAGCCCATTAATTCTGGAATATGGAGTTCACATTTCAATATAGGATTCATCCCATGAGCAAGTTCCTTTGGAAAAGTATCTGCAAATCCACCTTTCCATACAGAAGTAGCAGCAGAAACCAATCTTGCATTTGAGACTACTCCAAATTCCTCTCCTTGGGTGCCAAAAACACAGAGGTAGAAGCCATTCATACAAGATTTATGCTTTTCCGAGAATATCCGGCATAGAATGTCTCAGAATAGACTGTAGCAGTGGCAATAACTGGTCTTAATTTAAGATGTTCATCTAATGCCTAGACAATATCTGTAAAAAATATTTGTAATTTTCCAATACTCTTCTTGTGAGAGAAATTTCAAGTTCTTTTGGCACCCCTTCAACAGCTCTTGTTTATCTTGAATCTGATGCAAATAGTGGGAGCTGGGCCAAGAGTGCCCTGCCGGGAACACAGCTTGCCCTGATAAAAAAAGCACCAGCCCATGGAGCTGCCTGTGGAGCCCCCATGGACCTGCTAAGCTCTGCTCAGCTTTTCTGATCAGCTTCTCCAGAATCCAGAGTAAAAGCTCTAGGATTCAAAAGTCTTAAAGCCAGCAAACAACCTATAATTTAAAAGAAGGGAAAAAGGAGAAATGTCCTCTCTGCATGCTTTCCCAAACACAATACTCAAGAATGATTCCAATCAAATGAAAGCCGAAACCATATAATGAAGTAAAGGGGAGAACAGAAGTAGTTCAATACCCGTGGCACCAGAATCCCCAAACAGAGACCAAACAGCACTTGCTGAGTTTTCAACGTGAGCCAAGAACTGTGCTAGCTCATTTATGTCACCTTGCGCTCCAGTGTCGTGTCCCCTTAAAAAATGATGCTGAAACCTAATCAGCATGTGTCTGCGCTCCTGACTGGGATGGGGTATTCTTTCAAACAGCCTTGGCAGAGGGAGGGTTCCCATGTGCCTTCTGCACATGACAGCCACCCAAATGAGAGGACATAGGAGTGGGAAGCATTGAAAAATCATTGGATAATTAATATATACTTAATGTCAACGGTGTGGCAAATGAGGATGCCTGTGACAAAAAAGCTGAAGAAAAGTTATTTGTGATCTCTCTACCAATTATTGTCAGATATTTTCTTTTTTTTTCATTTATTAAACTTTTATTTAATGAATATAAATTTCCAAAGTACAGCTTATGGGTTACAATGGCTTCCCCCCTCCCATAACTTTCCTCCCACCCACAACCTTCCCCTTTCCCGCTCCCTCTCCCCTTCCATTCACATAAAGATTCATTTTCAATTCTCTTTATATACAGAAGATCAGTTTAGTATATATTAGGTAAAGATTTCAACAGTTTGCCCCATATAGCAACATAAAGTGAAAAAACTACCATTGGAGTACTAATTATAGCATTAAATAACAATGTACAGCACATTAAAGACAGAGATCCTACATAATATTTTTTAAAAATTAATTAATTTTCTATGCCATTTCCAATTTAACACCAGGTTGTTTTTTTTTTCATTTCCAATTCTCTTTATATACAGAAGATCAATTCAGTATATAATTAGTAAAGACCTCATCAGTTTGTACCCACACAGAAACACAAAGTATAAAAATACTGTTTCAGTACTAGTTATAGCCTCACTTCACATTAGACAACACATTAAGGACAGATCCCACATGGGGTGTAAGTACACAGTGACTCCTGTTGCTGACTTAACAATTTGACACTCCTGTTCATGGCGTCAGTAATCTCCCTAGGCTCTAGTCATGAGTTGCCAGGGCTATGGAAGCCTTTAGAGTTCGCCGACTTTGATCTCATTCCGATAGGGTCATAGTCAAAGTGGAAGTTCTCTCCTCCCTTCGGAGAAAGGTACCTCCTTCTTTGATGGCCCCGTTCTTTCCACTGGGATCTCACTCACAGAGATCTTTCAGTTAGGTCTTTTTTTTTTTTTCCCATGCTATCTTGGCTTTCCATGCCTACTATACTCTCATGGGCTCTTCAGCCAGATCCGAATGCCTTGAGGGCTGATTCTGAGGCCAGAGTGTTGTTTAGGACATATGCCATTCTATGAGTCTGCTGTGAATCCCATTTCCCATATTGGATCCTTCTCTCCCTTTTTGATTCTATCAGTTAGTATTAGCAGACGCTTGTCTTGTTTGTGTGATCCCTTTGACTCTTAGACCTATCAGAGCCATCAATTGTGAGCTGAAATTGATCACTTGAACTAGTGAGATGGCATTGGTACATGCCACCTTGATGGGATTGTGTTGTAATCCCCTGGCACATTTCTAACTCCACCATTTGGGGCAAGTCCGATTGAGCATGTCCCAAATTGTACATCTCCTCCCTCTCTTTTTCCACTCTTAAATTTAACAGGGATCACTTTTCAGTTAAAATTTAAACACCTAAGAATAATTGTGTGTTAAATACTGAGTTCAACCACTAGTACTAGAACAACAACAACAACAAGAAATACTAAAAAGGATAAAGTATTACATTGTACATCTAAAGTCAGGACAAGAGCTGATCAGTTCATTGTTTCTTATAGTGTCCATTTCACTTAACAGGTTTCCCCTTTGGCGCTCAGTTGTCACCGATCAGGGAAAACAAATGATATTTGTCTCTTTGGGACTGGCTTAATTCACTCAGCATGATGTTTTCCAGATTGCTCCATCTTGTTGCAAATGACCGGGTTTCGTTGTTTCTTACTGCTGTATAGTATTCTATGGAGTACATGTCCCATAATTTCTTTATCCAGTCTACTGTTGATGGGCATTTGGGTTGGTTCCAGGTCTTAGCTATTGTGAATTGAGCTGCAATAAACATTAATGTGCAGATAGTTCTCACAAGAGCAAGTGGTTTGCAATTTCTCTTCTTCCATTGCCCATATCTTTTGACATAGTCGTAAGACATTGCTCCAGATAGAATCACTCTGACTTACTACTTGGTAATTTACCTTTCCATATGATCCTGCAGGGTCCTTGGTGAAGCCTGTCGTGCTATTTTCTTATCTTTAAAGTAAATGCAAGGTGTCAGGTGCATAACAATAACATGAGCAGATCTAAAAATACTGCTCAGCTTTCCTTACAGACGATCTAATTAATACTAAGATGCTGTTACTCCCTTTTTATTTCATCAGTAGTATATTATTTATAAATAACTGATATGACATTTAAATATAATAAGCATAAATGCATTATTTAATAACTGATACATTTGAGCCTAACGAGCATATTTAAGTACCAACTAAAATAGTGTGTAAAATTTGCAAATCATGTTTTTTGAGGTGAGGGAAACTACTAGGATTTGAATAGCACCTTTATATACTTTATCTAATTTGGTGGTATCAACAAGACTGTATCAGATAAGGTAAGTTTTCCTGGTTCTCTATTATATATGAAAAATGATGATTCAATATTTATACAAAACTACTGGCTTAATAATTGGCCACCCAGGTTAACAGTGTTATTCTGACTTTAGACCTAGGACTCCACTGGTGTAGCTGTTAATCTTTTGAAAATATTCTTTGTTTGCTATTATTCTCATATTTCAAAAAATTAAGGAAACTTTATATTTGCATATGAGCTAATAACCTTTTAAGCTGTTGAAAGGCCTACTACACATGAATTAATCTAGGGGTGATAAAACATATAAAGACTTAAAATTTTGAAAAGGTTATATGTGAGGCAAATTCAGTACAGGCTCTAAGTGAGTTCTGGTGTTTGGGAAATGCACCCAGCCCCGCATTTCACATGTAAGGCAGAGATTATGCTGACTGTTAATGTGTGAAGAATTTCATTCCAGAGATAGATTAGAATAATTTCTACAAAACGATGTTGTTGTCTCAGGTGAATGGTGATTCTAATATTGTAGCACCTTTTGTCTAATTTGATATTTTTAGAGAGGTTGGTCGTTAGCACTCTGAAAGCATAGTAATCTGTTTCACAAATAGAACCAGACTGCTGGTGATTACAGATTCTTCAGGTTTCAGTAGCAGACATCAATGATATCGCTATGCAGTGTGAACTGTATGTTCCTGAGGTGTTAATGAGGAAAAGAGTGGTTCTTTGCTTTATCAATTTTTCTTCCCTTTTGGACACTGATAAAAGACAATGGAAAGTATCATAAAGTTCTATTTGCGACAGATTTTTACGTTTAAGAGAATACCTGGTTGTGGCTAGTTTTACTTTATTTTATTTTTCCTTTCTCTGAGTGAATACTGGCTACAGCAAGATAATATGATTGCAAGGAAAGTCGATATTCAGAGAAATAAAACCTTGACTGGGTGATCCATAAGTAGGTTGTTTAACTGCATAAGGAGTCTTCAAAAGTTCATGAAAAATGTGTATTATGAGCAAACTTGGCATGGATTTCGAATAGTTTTGACCAAAAGGAGCTTATTTCTTAACTTATCTTTTAAAAATTTTTTCACAAAATTTTGGGAATACCCTTGTATAATAAAGATAGTGTTTATTTTCCTGTTAATGAAAACACGAACAAAATTTAGAATTTACCTGGACAGACATGATTAATATTTATTACCAAGGTAAGGGCAGCTTTATTGAGAGTGCTTTTTACCTTTAGCTGTTTTAAATAAGTGTCTTGCATAGTGTTTCTATTCTATTCAGTGAATAAAAAGATATAAAAACCTGTAAAACAAGAATTACATGGGAAAAAAAAAACCCTCGAGGTATCATTAACATGGGTTGAAGGCATTCCATTGTGAGAAGGTGTTTTATAGACATTGTTTGAACATCTTCTATAATTTACTTGGGGCATGGAGACAAAAGCAGCACTGCTAGTCTTGATTGGTTTTATATAAGTTGGTGAACAGGTTTCTACTTATAAAATGAGGAGTATTGATTACACGATAGGAAAATAAGATAATTTAGATAATTTAGTTGCATGTAGCTGTAATCATTTTAAAAGTTTAAAGTATTTGAAACTAAATTTTGATTTCTCAAGGGTACCTTGTTTTATATAGACATAGATTTGCAGTGTAAATGTTAATCAATGTTCTAATAAATATCAATTAATAAGTGATCTCATTATGAAGTACATGTATCAGAAGGTATAGGAAGGAAAAGATGATTCAAAAACATTGATGGTCATCAAATTATGTGATACGGAGTCTTTCTCTCTGAATTTTCAATATTTAAATTATTCTTTCATCTATTTGCCAAATCATACAACAATGCCTGAAAAAGATGATCACCCACTCAAAGAGGGCATTGCACTGCTTTTTTTTTTTTAAATTTGACAGAGAGTTAGACAGTGAGAGAGAGAGAGACAGAGAGAAAGGTCTTCCTTCCATTGGTTCACTCCCCAAATGGTCGCTACAGCTGGTGTGCTGTGCCAATCCAAAGCCAGGAGCCAGGTGCTTCTCCTGGTCTCCCATGCGGGTGCAGGGCCCAAGTACTTGGGCCGTCCTCCACTGCACTCCCGGGCCACAGCAGAGAGCTGGACTGGAAGAGGAGCAGCTGGGACTAGAACCTGGTGCCCATATGGGATGCGAGTGCCGCAGGCAGAGGATTAACCAAGTGAGCCACAGCACTGGCCCTCATACTGTTTTGTTTTAAAGAATACTCAATTGGCTACTTATTTTTATACAATGAAGCATTGGGAAGGCCCCTAAATATTTTTTATATGAACTCAAGTCCAACTTTATCTTCAGCTATAAATTACATTTGGGGTGCTTTAATATAATTTTCTTCATTTAAAAAAGGTATTAGCTGCAATGATGGACAGAGTAACATTTAAATTTTGGTACTTTACCAAAAATAGAGATCATATGCCTAAGAGATGAAAGCTCATCAAAATTCATATGGTACTTTATATTAAAAGGAAAACTTCTGCCGTGTCAGTATGCTTTGTTGAATGGGAAGCAGTTATGGATAGGCACGCACACATACAAACTCACACACACATACACATGCACACATAAGGATATATGGTTTACTTTCTATAAAGTGAGCATTAGAAGTGTTCACTTATAAACAGTAGAAAGAAAGGGGTTAACGATTAGAAATGTTCACTTATAAACAGTAGAAAGAAAGTGGTTAATGATCAAGAGGGTTATATAACAATTAGAAAATGAAATTATTAATGTGCAGAGAGGTATTCACTAGGAAAAAAAAACTATAAACACTTAAATTGCTCCATTTCCTTCACTAAAACTGATGCTTTTGCTTCACTCTAATACTCTCCTTCACTGATTTTTCTGTATATGTTCATTTCACCCCCAAAGATCTATTTAACAGATTTATAATCAAGCAAATCAGTATTTTCTCCTTTGCTAGATGTGCTTATACTATTGTCAATAGAGTCCATGTGAAAGGAATCTCAAGGAGGTGATGGTTTCCCAGCACCCTTTGCTCTTTTGAAGAGGCTCTCTTCTTTCTTTTTCTTTTGTGACTTGGGGGATGCTCCCTCTCCAAACTCCATGAAAGTGTCAATGCTTAAATGTGACTAGCTTCAGTTCCTCCAGCCCATGGGAAATACATCTACAAATAACAGCCACTTCTATGTCCATTGCATCTTTGTTCTGCATGGTTGGCCATATTCTGACTGGGAGAGGAAGGGTAGGAAAAGAAGCATGCGTCTAACCCAGTGAGTGAAAGTTGGAGGAAACAGCATGTGACCAGGAATGGTCTGGTGTTTGCCTGCTTCCAGCGCTGGGATAAACAAGGGGCTGGCAGTGAAGACTCCTCCTCTCCTTTCTGCCCCTTCTCTCCAGATGAGGAGCACATCTCACTAGCAAACGGCAGGCCTGATTTCAGCTCATTTTTGTTCCTCGCTGGACATTGCAGCAAGTCACCTAGAGTCTCCTGCTTCATACTTTGTGAGTTAATTATTTATTGGTATGTTGCAAGCTTGAGTTATTATGAGATGCATTCAAGTCCTGGCTCCACTCCTGATTCCAGCTTCCTGCTAAAGCCTACCCTGGGAGACAGCAGGTGATGAATCAAGTACTTGAATCCCTGCTACCCATGTGGAAGACCCAGACTGAGTTTCTGGCTTCTGGCTTTGTCCTGTTCCAGTCCCAGCTGTTGTGGGCATTTGAAGAGTGAAGCAGTGGATGGGAGTTCCATCTTTATTGTCTCTGCCTTTCAAAAAACTTAGATATATATATATATATATATATATATATATATATATATATATAATTATATACATATATTTTAATATATATATTTTAAAATATCCATCTGCAAACTTGGAACCTGGAACAAACCCAGCTGGGGATTTCATTGCCCACAATAGTAGAACTGAATGCATTCATCTCCCTGCTCCCCTGCCCTAAACTGGGAACAAGGCAAGAATGGCCCCTCTCAGAACTTCCTTAGTATACTCCTGAAAATCCTAAGCAGTGAAACAGGAGAATCAAAAGAATTAGAAAGCATACATATTGGAAAAGAAGCAAAATGATGCCAACAGTAAGTAAAGAAGGCCCGTAGAAATGAAGCCATATTATTTCCATGCCTGGAAGGCTTTATATTGTTATGATGTTGAGTCTCCATAAGTTGGTTGATGGTTTCTGCAAAATTGCAGTCACAATTCCACTTTGTAGATCTTGATAATTTTATCCTACTGTTTTTTTTTTTTTGTGGAAATATAAAGTACTTTGAATAGCTGAAACAAATTTTAAGAAGGAAAAAACTAAAGGAATAATGCTAATTGATTTTAAGAAGTATTATAAAGCCATGATGATAACAAAAGTGTGGTATTGGTTGGAAATCTGTAAAAATAGATTGGTGGAACAAAAAAGGAAATTCACGATTGACATGTACAGATAAGAAATTCTTGACAAAGTTTGCAATGACAATTCAATGGAGAAATAATAGTTTTCCCCCAAAATTACACTAGAATAGTTGTCATCACATTAAAAAATCAAGCTCAACAATATCTTATACCTTACACAAAATTTAACGTAGCTATCATTGACCATGTAAGTAGAAATGCAAGTCTAGAACTTCTAGAAGAAAATATAGGAGAAATTCTGATATGTGTGATTTGGGCTAGACAAAGAATTTTTAGACATAACAACAAAATATGAGGTATAAGGCAAAATAGATAAATTGGGTTTTGTAAAAATTGGAAATTTCTGCTCAGTTCTGCTAAAGGAATGAAAAGTTACAGAATGGGAATAAATATTTGTAAATTACATTTCTTGTGGACAAATTCATCTAGGATATGTAAAAGGCAATAATTATTAAAAATGTCAAGCTTTATAGACACATCCCCCAGAAAGGTATGACAAATGAGCATATAAAAAAGATGACCAATTTCATTATCCATAAAGAAATGTGAAGTAAAACAATAATGAGATGCTACTTTAACACATTGATTGTAAGAATATAAAATTATACAGCCACTTTAGAAAAATTGTTGGTTTCTTTTTTTTTATAAAGATTTATTTATTTGAAAGGCATAGTGACAGAGGGAGGTTGCTGGTTTCTTATAAACATACTGTTGCCTTAGTATGAGTATGTTACTGTTAAGTATTTACTCAAAAGAAAAGGAAGCTTATCTTTATTCAGAATTTTTCTTATGAATATTTATAGGAGCTTTATTCTTGATCACTAAAATCATGAAACAACCAAGATATCTTTCAGACAAAATAGATAAATTATATTACATCCGTAGAACAGAAAACTGCTTAACAATAAAAAAATTATGGGCTAGTACAGCAACATGGATAAGTATTAAATGCATTGTACTAAGTTAAAGAAGCCAGATTCAAAAGTTTTCATTGTCTCTGATTTCATTTAGATGACATTCTGGAAAAGCTGGAGCTACAGGAAATGAAAATATTCAACATTTGCTAGAGTTTCGAGTCTGGGGACAGTAGGTGAGTGCAGATGTGGGATGTGAAAGGGTTTTTGGATGATGGAAGTCTTCTATAAGAGAATGTATTGGACACATGACTCAAAATTCAAAATTGTATACTACAGGTAATATATTTTATTACTAGGAACTTTAACAAAATCAGCATGTATGTGAGGGGAACCCGACAGGGCATGAAATTTGAAGCAAATTATACTATGCTAGAAAATTACATATTGAAAATGAATATCACAACCACAATAAAGTCACTGAAGGGAAAGGACAGGTTGTAGCATTTTGATAGAATATTGTAAAATTAGAAATGAAAAGCATTCAGAAAATGTGCTCTTCTGAGTGAAGGTGTTTCTCATGGGGCCATATCTTAGTGAACTTTAAACTACTTGAATGGTAGCGTTGAAAAAATAAGAAGGTGTATTTCACATATTGGTAGTTATGGTTTTATTATCAAGAGAGAAGTTATAAATAATGAGGAAGTTGCTGGAATTGTGATGTCCATTAGGTCAGAGTTATTGGAATGAAGCTAGAGGATAGTGATAGAAAGATATAGTTACATACATTTATATGAAAATACATATAGGTGGGTAGAGATAATTGGGTTAGTGTATAAAAATATTACTTCGCTTTGTACCCTGAAGGGACTTATGAGCAATGACATCCCAGTAACAATGAGTATACCTAACATTCAAATCTTGATCTTAGCCTTCATCCAAAGGAATCAGAGATCCTTGAGAAGTAGTTAATTCCAGGGTTGGGGTAGGAAAAAATACTGGATGAGACTAGTGTATCTTGTACCAGCTCAAAGTTAGGAAAAGCTTACACTAAAGGCAATGCTAAAAATAAGAGTCATGGTGGAAGTGTTCCCAGTGGCCAAAGATAGAAACATTTGAGCTACTCAACTATTAATGATGATAATGGATTATAAACTCAAGAATGAAATACATACCCTCTTGTCTTTGCAGTACGGATAAATACATCAGTAAAAATGGTTTAAAAAGACATCTCTTCCAAAAAGAATAATTTTTGGAAATTAGTAAGAGAAAATTTAGAAAGAATAACAAAGTTAGAAAAATATCATCATACAACACCACAGGAATAATCCTGCAGGTAAAATCCACTGTAGATATTCAAATCGTGATAGAAAATTTAAAGAGCAACAGGATGACTGGATGTCCTCAGAGTGTTTGCACTCAGTAAATATTTGTTAATTGCAAAGAGAGTCATACCATCTTCACGGTGAAGAAATCTGCAAAACACAAGTGAGCTAAGTGCATGGTAACTAAGTGATCCTCACCCTCACCAGGAATGACATGTCCACTTCATGTCTCCTCTCCTAGGGTGCACATTAGAGGGGTACATTGCACACATGTTGTCCCTCCTAACAAGATCCATTCTGAACCTAATCAAGAAAAGTATACGGTTCCGTATTGAGGGACATTCTATATACAATTGATGTGGCTCTTCATCAATCTCAAGATCTTAAATCAAAGACTAAGCAACCATCACCGATTAGAAGAGATTAAGAGACCTGGAAAATAAATGCAGTGTAGAATCCTACATTAGTTCTTGGAAGAGGAAAACAAAAGAATACTTCCAGAAAACCTGGTGTAATCCCAATAGTGATTCAGGAATAGCATTATGATTAGTATCCTTGTGATAACTTCAGTATCATCTTATAAAATGTAAACTGGGAAAGCTGGAGAAAAAGCCAGTGGGAATTTGACTTATTTTTGTAACTTATCTGTAATCTGAACTTTTCTCAAAATAAAAAATTAGGGACTGATGCAGTGTAGGGGTTTAAGCCATGGCTTGAGAGGCCAGCATCCCATATCAGAGCCCCAGTTTGAATACCAGATGAATTCTGATCCAGTTCCCTGCTAATGAGCCTGGGAAAGCAGTGGAGGATGGCCCAAGTGCTTGGGTCCCTGCCATGCATGTTGGAGACCTGGATGGAGTTCCTGGCTCCTGGCTTCAGCTTGGTCCAGCCCTGGTGTTTGTGGACATTTTGAGTTCACACTCAGTCCCACTGGTTGGGGCCATTTTGGGAGCGAACCAGTGTATGTAAGATTTCTCCTTCTCTCTTTTTTTTTTATTTTTGACAGGCAGAGTGGATAGTGAGAGAGAGACAGAGAGAAAGGTCTTCCTTTTGCATTGGTTCACCCTCCAATGGCCGCCGCGGTAGCGCGCTGCGGCCAGCGCACCACGCTGATCCGATGGCAGGAGCCAGGTGCTTCTCCTGGTCTCCCATGGGGTGCAGGGCCCAAGGACTTGGGCCATCCTCCACTGCACTCCCTGGCTCTCTTTTTCTCTTTGTCTCTTCTTCTCCTTGTCACTTTGCTTTTCAAATAAGCAAATATGTTTAAAAAGTTGAAACTGTGTTATTTATAGGTGCAAATCAAGTCTCATGAAACCAAACATTGGAAACTTTAAATCAGAAATTATTACATTGTCTTCCATTTAGCTCTAAACAGTGGTTAAACAGGATACCACAACAAACAAAGCTGGAGGATTAAGATACAGGTTCAAACATGAGACTAATCAGGGGGTGTAACAGAAAACACATCCCCTTTGTGTTTTGTTTTTAAGATTTATTTATTTATTTGAAAGAGTTACAGAGGGAGAGGGAGAGTAGAGGGAAGGAGGGGAGGGGAGAGAGCGAGAGAGAGATGTCATCCATCTGCTGGTTCACTCCCTCAGACATCCACAAGGAACCAGTGTGCCTATATGGGGTGCTAGGGTTGCAGGCCATGGGTTTACCCACTTAGCCACAACGCCAGTGCCTTCCATAAGTTTTTTTTTTTTTTTGACAGGCAGAGTTAGACAGTGAGAGAGAGAGAAAAACAGAGAGAAAGGTCTTCCTTCCGTTGGTTCACTCCCCAAATGGCCGCCATGGCCGGCACACTGCGCTGATCCAAAGCTAGGAGCCAGGTGCTTCCTCCTGGTCTCCCATGCGGGTGCAGGGACCAAGCACTTGGGCCATCCTCCACTGCACTCCCGGGCCACAGCAGAGAGCTGGACTGGAAGAGGAGCAACCAGGACAGAATCCGGTGCCTCAACCGGGACTAGAACCCGGGGTGCCGGCACTGCAGGTGGAGGATTAGCCTAGTGAGCCGTAGTGCCAGCCCTCCCATAAGTTTTTAACTCTGCTTGGAAAAGCACCCATTACAAGGGGGAAAAGCAAAGCTCTCAGAGCTACAAATGAGTCAAACTGTAGGGGTCTCAAAAAGGGATGGCGTTTGTGAGTAGGGGTTCACGGTCATGATGGCTTTGTGGAGTGGGTCTCACATGTTAACACACTCAAGTGCTACAAGGTCTCACCAGGGAGTGTGATCCTGTAGGACTGTCTTCTGTCCCACTCTGAGCCAAGAAGTTTCTTGCAAATCCAAATGGGGTGAGAGGAAAATAAACTGCCACATAGCTGAGGAGCTTCGGACCTTGGATTTATCCTTTCTACCTGTCTGTCTAAACCACAGAGAAAAAGAATCTCAAGTGAGAAGTGAAATTGACACTTTCGGTGCGTTGACTTTGAACAGCCCTTGTCTCGACTGTTGAGGAACAGCTTTTTTTTTTTCTTCCATACTATTTGTTGAACTCTTTACATTTCCATGCATATAAAGTGTCTTCAAAACATTTGTGAAAATTGAAAATTATAAAAAAAAACTATGTATGGATTGCAAATGTTTTTGCACTGAATAAACATATCTTCTAATTCTATTTTCCTGTGAACTTCTATGAAGTATCTCACATATAAGAAAAAGACCATGTCCATCAAGTCACGAAATCAGAAGTCATTGAGGATCTTGAGGGAAAAATCCGGCATAGTCACAGTCATCCTGGCATTCGCAATACTCAGGATCAAATAAGACCAGAACTGTAGAGGCGTGAGATGCTGAAGATGTTCTACTGGCTGTCTAAGTTGTGACAGGTTCAGTTGTGACTCCCCGTTTCAAAGCTAGTAATTCACATATCACTGAGCATTCGATTCTAACCCTTTTTGCTGAGAAGAGATTACTTTATTAGCTGTGAATATTTACTTTCCTATGTCTGAGCTGCATGCCTGATTAAACACCAGCAGTCAGAACAGCAGGTGATGGAAAGTACACAAAAGGTGTGCCTGCCCCCAGGTACGAATGCCTCTACTTGTTACCACCTGTGTCTGTTTTCCTACTTACCCTTTATAACAATGATATTTTGAGCCTGGTATCTAAGTGATTGCCTAGAGGAGCATGAATGAATATTCAAAGTCCCTGAAAAACTGAATGATTATTCAAGAAGATGCAATTGTGACCGGGTGACCACAAAAGAATGATGCAGCTTTAATTACAGTATGATCTATGTGTCTTTAAAAACCATTAGTAGCAGATATGTGTCTGCTAGGGTTAACATGCTTTCTTTTTTATAACTTGAAAAATATCATTACATTGCTTTTAATTCTGGCCTATTTCAAAATAAAATAGCACAAATGTTTCAATTAAAGGCTAGGATGATAACACATACTGAGGCATCCTGTTACTTTATTATCTATTGCCACAAAATAAAGAGGAATAGTCAATCCATTGTAGTTGTGAGTGAAGTTCATCCAACTTTATCCATAATAGGAGTGCAGAGAACACATTATCTTGTCTACAAATTACTTTTATGTTTTGTACATGAGACTTGTCATGGACTGTTAATTTTTTTCTGGGTCCATCTAGTATAATTACCCGAATGTCTGAGGACATAAATAAAAGAGTAATCGAGAAAGAATGTATTCAAAGCTATGTATTGTGCTTATGTGTGAAGCTGGTCAAGAAAATGGGCCCTAAGAAGCACTTTGTACTCCTCCTGGGACAAGAAATACTATAAGCTATCAGCAAAGCTTTATGAATCATTGGAAATTATTCAGAAGAGACTGAGACTGGGAGATTGACAGCACAAACCCTAAAAAAACTTTAAAAAATTCAGTAATTCCTTCCTTTTGGATGATTCAGGTTGAGCTACTTCTGACTGCAAAGATTTTCTGCTGATGGAAGAATTCCATAGGAGAGAGAAGTTCGATTTGCCAAGGAGGCTGACCTCCAAAATGAGACATCCGTGAGTAATGCCCTGTAAATGGATTCTTTTCCGCATTTTCCACGCCACCTAATTACAGAAACACATGACTTATTAAAAAGAGTGTGACTCATTGCTCAAACATGATTTCTCTTATCTTATGATTTAATGAAAGACGTATGGTTTTTGAATTTGGTAAACTGATCATCTAGTGATTTCCTTTCTGTAAGGTTTGTTAAATGCATTGACCAATTAGGATAAATAATATAAAAATACAGGTAACTATCATTTCTTTATTCATTGAGGATTTTAAAACTCTTATGCTGTTTAAATTCAAAGAGAGTTCTAGGTTGAAATTTATGATTATTTGAAAGAATATAATATATTAATGTTACTGATAGAGGTGAAACAACAAAAATAGTTTTCCAGATAGTTCTATAATCATCTAGAAAATTCTAGCATTCCAAAGAAACTAATAAGTCTAGAGAGATGTCTTATTTCTACAATATCTCTGATCTGCATTGTGAAAGCATGTGGGAAAATACACATGCTACTCCTAATTTATTTCTTACTACTGTTCTTGCTATTTCTCAAAGAAATGGTGACCCTGGACCAAAGGCTCTTGTCAAAACCTCCTCTTGGGTGATTTTGCTTCCTAGTCCATTACTTTATCCAATTTCGAATGTATGATGGTTCCTGTACATCAGTGGAATGCGGGTCTCGAGAGGGCACCATTTTTGACAGTCATCTTCACAGCTGGATCCCCAGTGCTTTGAAGGGCAGCAAAGCGTGGATCAGCAAGACCAGGTAGAAGCCACTGCATAAATTTGGTGGGTGATGACTATGTAAGGTGTGAGAGAAAAAGGAGAGTCAGGGAAGCTGTACACTTTTGCTCTTGCATCCTCCCCACCCCCTGTACTAATAAGAATGAAGTTTCCACTCACAGAGTATGTAGGTACTTAGTTAAATGCATTTGGGGGTCAGGAACAAGTGCCAGGTTCAGATACAAATTCAACAAAGATTATGATTAAAACCATTATATCTGATGCTATGACCCAAAGAGTGACTATAAGTAGAGAGGGGAAGAGTTTCCAAATTGTAGTTCTGTATTAGTAGTTTATGTGTCCAGTAAGATGAGCAGTGAGATTTGGGTATGGAATTCTGCCATGTGGAGATCACCACCTACCATAGTAAGAGGAGTTTAGGTGAGGGTTGATGGGAGATGTCCAGTTAGGGTGGATTTAGGGAGAGAACTGGAGGAAACAAATCAGATATAATGAATGCAATACAGTTTTTAGTTTTTTTTTTTTGCCATAAAAAAGCAAAACTGGCAGTACATTGATGAAGGAAGTAAGTTTATAAAAATTTTTACCATGCTAGAGTCTATTTACAAATAAAGATGATGCTGAGTTTAAGATTAAATAAATTTACATTCATGAACTTTTGATATTCAAATTTATTCATGAAATTTGGGATAATTATAGAATAAATTTATAATAAATTTATTCAAATGTATTCATGAAATTTGGGATACTTATACAACCACTCACACACATGCACACACACGTATGTATAGTCATTTGTAATCAGTGGAAATTTCGCCCCCTCTCTTAAGAGCAGTTGTCCTGGGCTGTGAAGCTGAAGGCTTCTGAGTTAGAGTTGAATTCAAGTTTTGGCTTTGGTGCTTAATAAAACTGAATAACACCTCACTTTTGGGAGCTGTTTTCTAAGCCCCTATTTCTGTTCTTAGTGATTTATCTGCCAATTAATTCTCAAGAGACCCTCAAATGGCAGGAGCTATTATCACACCCTCTTAATAGGTAGGAGAATTGAGATGCAGGAAGATGAAGTCGCTTGTGCTTGGTCAGGTGGATCCTGCATGCTGAGTGTAGGGCTGACTGTGTGGGTCACCTCTGCTCCACGGCCATGCTGCCCAGATCCTATATTAAAAGCCATAGTGGTCATTATAATGGGAGTTTTTGAAAAGATTCCAGACCAGAGCATGCCCATATGTCACTTCAGTGAAGAGCGAACACCTTTAATTTTCCAGTCCAATACTAGTTAAGCGTCACAAAGCTTCCGTAAAGGTTGAAGCCATGGCCAGTGTGATTCATAACTTCTGTTGAATCAGTGTGTAAAGTTCAGAAAATGTGGTCTTGTGATAGTGAAAAGCAATCTGAAGAGTGAATAATAACCTTTTAATAATATTTGTTCAGTAAGTCATAATGCAGATAAACAATCAAAGTTAGATTTCGTGGATGGAACTTTTCCTCCCAGGAATACTTGGCCATAGAAAAAGTCTGCTTTGAAAATAACCTGGCTTTCTCAGCAGCCTCTGCTCCCAGGTGAGTTTCCTCTCAGCCTACAATCACTGTGGGGTAATACGAGAGGTCTTGAAAAAGTTCATGGAAAATGGGCATTATGAAAAAAAAAACAAAAAACCTATGCATGGATTTCAAAATTATTTTTGCAATAAAATAAATACATCTTTTAATTCCTTCTGCCATGAACTTTTTGAATTGCTCTCATATGCCCTGAATTTGTTTCTTTCCTTAAAGAATTGTTTGTTTAGGGGCCGACTCTGTGGCATAGTAGATGAAGCCTCTGCCTACAGCGCTGGAATCCCACTTAGGCACTGGCTCAAGTCCCAGATGCTTCTCTCCCAATCCAGCTCTCAGCTAATGGCCTGGGGAAGCAGTAGACGATGGCCCAAGTGCTTGGGCCCCTGCACCCACGTGGGAGGCCTAGAGGAAGCTCCTGGCTCCTGGCTTTGGTTAGTCCAGCTCTGGCTGTTGAGGCCATCTGGGGATTGAACCAATGGATGGAAGACTTCTTTGTCTCTCCCTCTCTGTTGGTAACTCTGCCTCTCAAATAAATAAATAAATCTAAAAAAAATGTTTATTTAAGACTCAGACAAAAGGAGAGCAGGAGTGAGAGTGAGAGCAAGAGAAAGCTCCAGTGCCCTGGCTCACTCTGCAAATGCCTTCAAGTGTCTGGGACAGGGCTTAAGTTGCGAGTGGTGAGTGCAGTCCAGGTCTCCCATGTGGATGGAAGGAATCCTATGATTTAACCCATCACTGCTGCCTGCCAAGGTCTACACTAGCAGGAAGCTGGATTAAAGAGCCAGAACATTGTACTGAACCCAGGTGTGCCAGTGTAGGACCTGAGAGTCTCACGCAGCAGGCCAAATGCCTGCCCTGTTTCTGATTCATGGAGTGCTTTTCCATCACTACGTGAAATTCATTGTTGAAACCCAAGGCATCTGTCCTTCCTAATTGGGCCTAAATGCTCTTGAGCCATTCTGGAGGCAAACTCATGAGTAGGAGCATCTTTGTAAAGATACTGCTGCTAATATGACGTCTCTGATTTGTGTTCACAAAGAATCTACTCTGCTTCCAACATGAAGCTGGAAATTACATAGCGTGAAAATACTTAGGTGCTTCTCCCTCTCTGTCTAGTGCTTGGCATGATGGTTTTGGAGTTTTACAAAGTTCTATATCTGCACTTTCTGGCTTTTTGCCATTGGGAAGATTATTTAACCCCTTCAAGTCTCAGGGTTTTCATCTGGAAAATGGGGATGACAGTACTCTCTCGGAAGGCTTTGAATACTAAAAATTATGTAGGTAGAAGCACCGAGTAGAATTTCTAGAACCTCCTAAAAAACCTTCAAAACCTTTGCGTGTTAAATGGTGTTCTTGCAAATCAATTTTCTGTATCACGTTACATAAGGCAGGCAAAACCCCAGTTGTATAGTGAGTGCTCAAGAAATCCTAATAATGATTTTTCTTCATGTAAAACAATGCAATTTCAGGTGTGGAATATGGTCAAAACGTTAGCTTGCTTTTAACACTACTATGATTATCATTTTTCTGTCAGTCATTGATAAGAGAGCAGGCATTGTGGCACAGCAGGTGAAGCCACTGCATGGGACATCCCCCTCACATGTTGGAGAGCCAGTTCCAGTCTGGGCTGTGCTGTTTCCCATCCAGCTTCCTGCTAGTTCACATTCTGGGAGGCAGCAGATGATGGCTCAAGTACTTGAGCCTCTGCCACCCACATGGGAGACCTGGGTGGAGTTCAGGTCTCCTGGCTTTGGCCTGGGCCAGCCCCAGCTGTTGCAGGCATTTGGTGAGTGAACCAACAGGTGGAAGATTCTCTCTCTCTCTCTGTCTCTGCCCCACCCAACCCCCATCATTCTTCCCTTTTAAATGATAAATAAATAGGGGACTTCTGTCCTAAATTGTATAACACGGGCATAAAGGTAATTTAATATGTAAAAATTGGCAGAAGTAGGAAAAGGCACAAAGGAATAGAAGAGTAAGTAGGATTAAAGTTGATTTAGAGGACAAAAGGATTTCATTACATTAATAATCATACAGTAAGTAAAATGCTAATATTCCCAAAAAAAGGGTCTCTGTTGATAATGAAACAGGACAAAATTAGTCAAAATTTCTCTAGAAGAAACAATATGGCTAATGAGGCAGTGTGTTTTAGTAGAATACAGTCTGAATTCTAGGGACCCATGGATGCCTGGATTTGGATGTTGGCTTGGGCAAGTTTTTTTTTTTTTTTTTAACACACTTTAATGAGATTTTCTCCATTCTAAGATGGAAAGATGGATATTACAATAACATCTTCCTGAAATGTAATTTATATCTAATTAATGAACCAAAATATTTCCATGTTTGCAGAAATCACTTAAAATCCTGCTTTCAATAAGATGGTTTTACATTCCAGCAAATAAAGTAGATCTTTATATGTAATAATAAATATATACTTCTTGGGGCTGGCACTGTGGTATAGCGGGTGAAGCCGCCGCCTGCAGTCCCAGCATCCCATATGGACAGTGGTTTGAGTCCTGGCTGCTCCACTTCCTGTCTGGCTCTATGCTGTGGCCTGGGAAAGCAGTAGAAGATGTCCCAAAACTTTGGGCCCCTGCACCCACGTGGGAGACCTGGAGGAGGCTCCTGGCTCCTGGCTTCGGATTGGCACAGATCTGGCCATTGTGGCCAGTTGGGGAGTGAGCCAGTGGATGGAAGACCTCTCTCTCTCTGCCTCTCCTTCTCTGTGTAACTTTGACTTGCAAGTAAAATAAATAAATCTATAAAAATAATAAATATATTTTTTAAGTAAATAATAATCTATAAATAATGTGAATTTATATGGAGTGTATAATAATAAAGTAAATTTACCTTCTTTTTGAGGATTTATTTTATTTATTTGAAATGCAGAGTGATAGAAAGAGAGGGAGAGACAGAGAAAGAGAGATCTTCCATCCACAGGTTCACTCCCCCAAAATGGCTGCACCAGCTGGGCCCAGGCCAGGCTGAAGCCAGGACCTGGAACTCCATATGGGTCTCCCACATGGATGGTAGGACACTAGGCATTTGGACCATCTTCTGCTGTTTCTCCCAGGCACGTTAGCAGGCAGCTGGATTGGCAGTAGAGCAGCTGGGACTTGAACCAGTGCTGTGATATGGGATGCCAGCAGAGAAGGCGGCGGCTTAACCTGCTGCACCACAGCTCTGGCCTCTCTATTTACCTTCTTAATGTCAGAAGCTCACTTAAACTACCTTAATCATTGGTGACCATCTGACCCCATCACTGCAGAAAGTAATTCTAAATATTAATTATGCATATTTCTAACAGAAATGTAACAACCTTTCTGTGGTTCACACCTCTTGATTATATTGAAATTTTCTGTATTTTGCAATAGACAGTAAATAAATACCTGGGTGACTCTCAGAAGTGATAGCGCTTATATCAAGTGTGTACATTCAGATGTCATATATACTGAGTTAGAACAGCTCAGTAGGGGTCTAACAAGAAATACAGTTAGTAGTTATCTGCTGTGGGACATTTCTCTCTAGCGAGGAGTTGTCTCTTGTTGAGAACACCAGATCCCAAATAGAGATGAAATAGATGAAAATGGCCTGAAACATGGATCTCCTTAATACCAAACTCCAATCACTCAGACCTTATGTTTTAGATAGAAAATGCTTTATAATTAATTATATTGATGATGTGAGACCATTTTACCATATACAGTTGCTGAGAACATATGCAAAACATAATATTTATGCAAATATAGACAGCCAAGAAGACTTAAATTTTTAGGAATGCTCAAATCCAACTCTTTAATCCTCAGTTTCCTGTATGTGCTCTAGAATAATAGCAAATCATTACAACTGTTAAAAAGTTTTCTATCATAATCTATAATAATCCTGGAAATGTAATTTAAAAATTCTTTAAATATTTATTTTAATAAATAGACATAAATAGTAAGATTAGGCTATCTAGCACATAGAATAATATGAATTTGTTCTAAATTATTTTACTTGAATAAATGGAAAGAGAAAACTACATGCGTTTACAAATTTAATCATTTACTACACTGACATTTTATTTCTTTGTTGTAAAATACAACTCTCTTGTAATTAATAAAACAAAAATGGGAACTTTCCAATGCAAAATGAGATCTAGCAATCTGAAGATGAAATTAGTATTGCTAAAACAGTGGAATGTAGCCACATTTGAAGCCTTCATTTCAATATTTAATTTGAAGCAAAATAAATAAATAAAATTTTGTAAGAATTAATACTTTGTGACTGAGTGAATTGTATAATACACATACACACATAATTTTTTTTTGCCAAAGCTTATTTAAATAATAATATGATTTTTTTTGACAGGCAGAGTGGATAGTGAGGGAGAGAGAGAGAGAGAGAGAGAGGTCTTCCTTTTTGCCGTTGGTTCACCCACCCAATGGCTGCTGCGGCCAGCACACCACGCCAATCCGAAGCCAGGAGCCAGGTGCTTCTCCTGGTCTCCCATGGGGTGCAGGGCCCAAGCACTTGGGCCATCCTCCACTGCCTTCCTGGGCCATAGCAGAGAGCTGGCCTGGAAGAGGGGCAACCGGGATAGAATCCGGCACCCCAACCGGGACTAGAACCCAGTGTGCTGGTGCCGCAAGGCAGAGGATTAGCCTGTTAAGCCATGGCACCAGCCAATATGATTTTTTTATATAAAAATTTCCTGGAGGTGCCGGCACTGTGTCATAGTAGGCTAAGTAGGCATCCCATATGAGTGCCTGTTTGTTCCAGGCTACTGCTCTTCCAATCCAGCTCTGTGCTTATGGCCTGGGAAAGCAGTAGAAGATGGGCTAAATTCTTGGGCTCCTGCACCCACGTGGGAGACCCGGAAGAAGCTCCTGGCTCCTGGCTTCAGATTGGCTCAGCTCCGGTGCTGTGGCCATTTAGGGGGTGAACCAGAGGATGGAAGACTTGTCTCTCTATTTTGCCCTCTCTTTCTGTAACTCTACCTTGCAAATAAAGAAATAAATCTTTAAAAAAAAAGTTTCCTGCAAAGCCTTTTTCCATAATATAGATTAAAAATCAACATGTAGATTTATATTTTTGAGGTCATGTGAAAAGGATACATGTTCAGTTAATATATATTTAGATGTCTTTTTCAATTCTTTTATTTTTTTAATTTTTTTTTTTTTATTTTTGACAGGCAGAGTGGACAGTGAGAGAGAGAGACAGAGAGAAAGGTCTTCCTTTTGCCATTGGTTCACCCTCCAATGGCCACCGCGGCCAGTGCGCTGCAGCGCACCGCACTGATCCGAAGGCAGGAGCCAGGTGCTTCTCCTGGTCTCCCATGGGGTGCAGGGCCCAAGCACTTGGGCCATCCTCCACTGCACTCCCGGGCCATAGCAGAGAGCTGGCCTGGAAGAGGGGCAGCCAGGACAGAATCCGGTGCCCCAACCGGGACTAGAACCCAGTGTGCCGGCACCGCAAGGCGGAGGATTAGCCTATTGAGCCACGGCGCCGGCCTTTTTCAATTCTTAACATGTTTGTGCACTGTTAGAGTAGTAGTATGAACTGATTTAGGAAAGGGGAAATATGAAATTATTAAACTGAGGTAACCATTGCTCATATTCAATAGGTGATTATTCAAAATCA
The DNA here is from genome assembly GCF_033115175.1 of Lepus europaeus. Taxonomy (NCBI): domain Eukaryota; kingdom Metazoa; phylum Chordata; class Mammalia; order Lagomorpha; family Leporidae; genus Lepus; species Lepus europaeus. The sequence continues at coordinate 12,439,863 of NC_084834.1, forward strand.
ACCCAGGTAATTAATCTTAAGAGAACTTTGGGTTAAAATAAAAAAAAAGATGAGAATTAGTCTAATTTCTTAATTTTTGTTAAAATGTTCTAAATAGACATATAAAAATATCCTTATTTATGGGGTACTGTGTGATGTTTCTATATTTGTCTACTTTGTGTAATGTCAAATTAGGATAAATTTGTCATCTCAAACATTTAATATTTCTTTATGATCAAAAAATCAAAAATTTTGTTGGCTAGTTTTTTTGAAATAATAATCTTATATAGCGAAATTAAACTGGAGACAAAAATCTTAAAACCTTTGTTTGAATTCTGAGTCAAGCTAAGTAGGAGAGTGCACACAACCAAATTGCTTCCATGGGATAATATACTAGTACAGAACTGAAATTTAGTAATAGTAACTCTATTTAATCATTACATTAAATACCTACTGATTAAAAAGTTAATGAAAACATCCATATTTTCTGTAGAAAATATCAAGTAACACAAGTGAAATTTTATAGGTAAAGATCAGATCTTGAAAGATTAGAAATTTTTACAGAAATAACCAGTATACTTACATAGTCCCCACAAAACATTTTGATGACAATGGCTAACTTCAAGGCAGATAACAGGACTCAGCAAGTGTTCAGTTGCATAGACGAGTCTCACTGTGAAGCCAGAAAGAACTGAGGGTCACGACTCCCTCTGACTTATAAGCGTCAGGCAAGACAATGGAGGCATGGCTGCGGATAGAGCATGACTCAAGATAACAGTGCTCTGGTTAGCCACCAGTTGTGAGCAGGCACAATTGCACAAAATAAATAGAACCATTAGCCTAATCCCTGGTTGTGTGTTGATTTAAGAAATATAAATTAGCCAAACAGTGAAGGAAGGGTAACCTTTGGAGAAAGCCGATGACTCATGGGAAGGCAAGCTGATTAACCACAAAGTTAATGATTTATTTTCTGCTCGGTCATTGTTAACACCCAGACTCTTTTAGGCGTTCTGGCCCTGGGTTCATATTATAGCTTGCTGGATATGATGTGCATCTATACTATTTTTTTCCCTAAAGATTTATTTTTACTTATTTGAAAGAGTTACAGAGAGAGGTAGAGACAGAGAGAGAGGTCTTCCATCCACTGGTTCACTCCCCAGATGGCCGCAATGGCCGGAACTGCACCCATCTGAAGCCAGGAGCCAGGAGCTTCTTCTGGGTCTCCCACATGGGTGAAGGGACCCAAGGACTTGGGCCATCTGCTACTGCTATCCCAGGCCACAGCAAAGAGCTGGATTGGAAGAGGAGCAGCCAAGACTAGAACTGGTGCCCATATGGGATGCTGGCACTGCAGGCCACAGTTTTAACTCACTGTGCCATTGCGCTGGCCCCTCTGTACTATTTTTAAACATTTCAACTACTGCAAATTTGGCCTTATGTTTAAAAGCAATGTATTTAGGGCAGACGTGCTTGCCCAGGGATAAAAATCTTGGAGAAGTATATTCACCACTGTTTTTCACATTTAACTTTCAAATGTATTATTTTCATGTTTAACTTTATTATGTTTTGAGGAAAAAACTAACAAACAAAAACCACTTTCAAAGTCCAATATAATGTTGGGATTCGCTTGTCCTCCTAAATTACATGCATCATTCCAAAAATAATAAAAAGTGTGTTACATTGCTATGGTTTGAACAAGATTTGGCTCCTGAACTCATGAGATCTTTAAACCCCCAAATTGTAAGTTAATGATATGAAGAAGGTGGAGCTTAATCCAGTTATACTGTTAATCCAGGGTGGAGGTTGCTCGTGGGAGACCCAAGGTTGCTGGGATAGACCCTGGGGAGGTAGCTGTCATGAGAACCTTTTGGAAAAGCAGAATTGGGCTGAGCCACTGCCTCTGCCTTCTGACTCACCACACTGTGCTCTGTCATTGCCACCTGCCAGTCTCACAAAACACCCAATCCAGGAGGCCACCCAATTCTGGACTTGATCCACCAAAACCATGAGCTAGAAATATGCCTCTCTGTCCTTCATAAATAGTTTGTCTCAAGTATTTCATCGTAGTAACAGGAAACTTACTGATTATCTGTCTATCTATCTATCTATCTATCTATGTCGCTGAAGTGCCACTTAATGAATAATGTAATACTCATTTAGTCTATATAAATTCTTAAAGATTTTGAAGAAGATTTAAGGATAAATATTGGTTAAAATAACAGAATATTGCAAGATAAATATTAAAATTGATGAGCATCCACAATTCTAGAACTATTTTACCGAAATGGTGTTAGTTTATGGATAAAAATCTTTAAGCAAGATATATTCACACACACCTATACACATGTATCTTTTATACAGACACAGATACACACACATACTTACACATACAGTGACAAAATATCTAAGTTCTGCAGCATCCATTTCATAATAGGGGATCGGATAAGCACAGACTGCTCAGAGGCACTTGGTGTCTAGCCAGGCTTATTGGAGTTAATAAGGTTATGTAATGTACGAACATAAGACTTCAGGGTTTAATATGCCTGCATGAGTTTGAGGAGCCAAATAATCTTTAATCCATAACAACTATTAGGAACGATTATATGCCAATGGATTGGATCATCTAGAAGAAACAGCTAAATTCCTCAACACATCCAACATACTAAGGCTGAATCACAAAGAAATACATTACGCTCCTTACTTCAGTGAGAAATTTGACTATTCTTTTGAAATCCTGTCATGTGAATCATGTATCTTCATTTTACTAGGCTCAGCTTCTAGAGAGCTGTGTTGTTCCTTTATTGAGAACATTCCTCTTGTTTCTTTGTCTCCCTTGTAGCTCTGTGTTGATTTCTGAACACTAATACAACAAACTCTCTCAGTCTTGTCAGATCTGTCTCATGTAGGACTTGTTTCTCCCCAGTCAACCTGGCTAGAGATTCTAAGTACCTCTGTGCAATTTTCTATCATCTAACTCAGTGATTTTTATTCCTGGTTGCCTGCAAGAGATTAGAGAGTATCTGGTATGTTATTAACTTGAGGGTTGAGATAGAAGCCAGTCCTTTGGTTGCATTTGGAGAGACTGGGTTATTAGACGTGTGTTCCAGTTCCTCCTTTCCTTGTGGAGTACCTGAGAGCCAGAGCTCATTTCCCACCTGTTTAGGCTGCTTACTGTGGACCTAGGAAGACAGCCACTGAGCCTTTACAAGTTTAAAGATCACAGTTCTGTTCTCTGTGGTCTAGGAGACTCGGGAGTGTGCAGCCCTCTCACTTCCTTCAACTCCTCAAGCTAGGCGACTTAGGGGCCAGTCCCTTGCACAGGAGATATAGCAGTTGAGGTGCTCTGTGTGTGCAGAAAGTACTTTAGGGGGGATCTGCATGGAGTAAGACATTCAACCAAGCCCGAGTCTCTTGCCGCTTTGCTTGGGGAGACTTCTGATCTGGAGTTTCAGATTGGAGCAAGCTAAGAGAGAAGGAGTAGGGAGTGCCTATTTTCTTATTCAGGCATGGAGAAGCATCCTAACTTCCTTCCAGTGTGAGATTGCCTGGATTTATCACTGCAGATCGCTGAAGTGAAAGGTCTGTTGAGCTTATTGCTTTTTTGTGTTTAGGCTCAAGGAAGTTTATTCTTTATGTGCTGTGTTGGCTTCCAGATACAGGCTTGTTAGAGGCCAGAACCCCAGGGAGCACCTGGAAAACTGTGCAGACAAACCCTTTGCGGGGGAAAGTTGGTGACTGGATTGATCCTAGGGGCTACGTCTGCTGGGAGCAGTCACACAGTTTATCTCCTCCTCAACTCCCTACTCCGATGCCTTTGTTCATTGTGCTCAAAGGAAATGTTCCAATGCCCAGGTCCTGCCAGTCTTCAAGCAATGTGATGTGAGACAAAACTCTGCAGCAAGCAGTGCATAAGGTGGGCATTGTATGTGTGGTACAGACCCTGCCCACTCGAGATCCAAGTGGATGTTGGAGACTCCTTCTCGATCATAAGGTGCAGTGTTGCTGGTAGACTTCACGATCCAGTTTGTCTTTGCTTTCCCTACCCATATAGCTGTGGACACTTGCTCAGTTGTCTGGTGTGTAGAACTCTTTCAAATAGAGTCTGGCTTTCTCCTGGAGAAATTGATTTTCTTAGGGAGTTGATTCATGTTTTGATGTTTACTTAGTGTGAGAAGAGGGACCCTCAGGAGCCTCCTGTTCTGCCATATGACTGATAGCAGATTCTAGGTTAAACTCAAATTCCCGTGTGGTGTACTATAGTAAATAGTAAACTCCTTCACAGAGGAGTTCTGTGTTAATAGGCTAGGTGATGCATATAGTATCAAGTTCGATATAAACTCTGGTAGTTGGCCTTGATGTAGTATTTTATTTATAGCTATGTCTTCCTTTTCTTAATTTTTTATTTTAGTTTTTTGAAGATCTTATTTATTTGAAATTCAGAGAGAGAGAGAGCGAGCGAGAGAGAGAATATCTAGATCCAGAGGTCTTCCATCTGCTGGTCTGCTACCCTATTGGCTGCAATGGGCGGGGCTGAGCGGATCTGAAGCCAGGAGCCAGGAGCCTCCCCGGGGTCTCCTGCATGGGTGCGGGTGCCCAAGTATTTGGGCCCACTTCTGCTGCCTTCTCAGACCACAGCAGAGAGCTGCACTGGAAATGGAGCAGCCGGGAACTCGAACCGGCGCCCATGTGGATGTGGGCGCTGCGGGCGGTGGCTTTACCCGCTCCCCCACAGCGCCAGCCCCTCCTGGGAGCCTTTCCCCGTGGGATCCAGCTGTCTGCTGACATGCCTGGGAAAGCAGAGGGAGACGGCCCCAGGACTCAGGCCCCTGATTGCAGAGTGGAGCACGGGATACAGCCCCTGGCTTCTGCTTCGGCCTGGCCCAGTCCCGGCCTTCGTGGTCACCTGGGGGTTGAACCCCCAGATGGCCGATCCTGGAGAGAGAGCAAGAGGCAAGAGTGCTCGCGATGCCCCATGCTCTGCTTCTCTCCCCAAGCGGCTTGCACGGCCAGCGCCGGGCCAGGCAGAAGCCAGGAGGCTTGACCTCCATTCAGGGCGCCCAGGAGGCAGGGAGGCGTGCGTGGTCCCTGGGTCACAGGCTGGAGAGGCCGCACTGCAAGCGGCCCTGGGGCGTCGGACGCTGGACGCGGCCGGCAGCGCGCAGGCGCGTCCCGTGGCGCCATGGCGGCCGCCCGTGGGGAGTGCGCCTGCGCCTGGCGCTGGGACCCGGAAGTGGCCGCTGGTGCCCCGCGGTGCTCAGGTGGGAGTCCTCGCCGCGTCCCGTCCGCTCCTGCTGCAGAGCCCGCGCGAGCCCTCGCGAGCCTTCGCGAGCCGTCCTCCAGGCTGCCGGCGGAGCCTGCGGGAGACCCAGCGTCCCCGGGCTCAGGCCGGGCTCAGAGAGGCTGCGGCCCGAGGCTGCCACGCCGTTTCCCAGGCGCAGTTCTCTTCTTCGGCCCCTCGTGGAAGCAACGGCCTTCGCGGGCCTCTGTCCTGCCAGCAGACCAGGCCCCCTTGGCGGTGAGTGATGCGATGCGGGGCTGCTGGGGTTTCCCGCTGGGAGTCTTCCCTGCCCGCGTGCCTGTGGCTCTCGGGTCCCGAAGGCGCGGGTGGAGTCGCGGTCTTGGTGTGCAGATGGTCGGTCTGGAACTTTCCCCAGTGTGCGAGCAGCTGTGCGAGAGCAGAGGTGGCTCCGTCTCCTGCCGGAGCGGCCCCGCACTCCTGTTTGCGTTTGGATGGCCGGCCGCCCTGCTCTAGACCCCCGAGCCTGTTGACGGGGAGGAATAAGAGCGAAAACGCTCGTCTGTTTCCTGGTCTAGGAGGACAGTTTCTGGCTAACTGGCATTTGGTGTGAGGTTAGCCTTCTGTGGGTTTTCAGTGAGAGGCCATTGTCAGGCCGAGGTTTACCTTCTGTTCCTGATTTGATGATTTCTTTTTCTTTTTCTTTTTTTTTTTTTTAATATCGCCAAAGTAGTGGGAGTTTTTGTGAACTAGGTTTTCTGTGTCAATAGGGATACTTTGTGGGCTTTCCCCATGTATGTTCTGTTCTGTGATATATTGATTGTGTATGGTAGCCATCCTTGCATTCCCGGAGTACTGCTCCGTTGCACCCTGCGTGCTAAGCTTTGGTTGTGCTTCTGGAGCGCGTTTGGTAATATTTTGTTGAGGAAAGTGACACCGCAGTCATGACAGATACGTATGTGCCTTTTCTTTATGATGTGCTTGTTGTGGATGTTGGAAAAATGTTGGTCCGATGGGATAAGATGGAAGATTTTTCTCCTTCATCTCCTTTTAGGAAGGGTTTTCAAATCATGGATTTTAACTCTCCTTCACACCGGAGTTCTGTGTTAATAGGCTAGGTGATGCATATAGTATCAAGTTCGATATAAACTCTGGTAGTTGGCCTTGATGTAGTATTTTATTTATAGCTATGTCTTCCTTTTCTTAATTTTTTATTTTAGTTTTTTGAAGATCTTATTTATTTGAAATTCAGAGAGAGAGAGAGAGAGAGAGAGCGATATCGAAAGAGAAAGTAAGTCTTACGTCTGCTGGTCCTCCCCAAATTGGCTCAACTCGGGAGCTGAGCAGATCCAGAGCCAGTATTCAGTAGCCCAGGCACAGTGGCAGGTTTTCAGAATGGAGCACCAGATAGAGTCCTTGGCTTCTATTTCAGCCTGTCCCAGCCCTGGGCTTTGTAGCCACCTGGGAGGGGGGAGAACCACCAGATGAGTGATCACTGAGAGAGAGCAAGAGTGCTTGCGATGCCCCATGCACTGCTTCTCTCCCCTAGCCGCTTCAAAGGCCAGTGCCGGGCCAGGTAGAAGCCAGGAGGCAAGAACTCCATTCACGACTCCCAGCAGGGAAGGAGGCAGGGTCCTAGTACCAGGGCCATCAGCAGGTGCTGCCTCCCTGGGTCCCAACCTGGAGTAGAGGGACTGGAATTGGGTCTTGGGCACCCCACACTGAATGGAGCTGCGTGCAGATGCGAACCAAGGCACCATAGTGGCCGACTGTGGGGAGTGAATTTGCGTGCTGTGCTGTAACCAGGAATTGTACTCATTGTACTCATCTCCTGCTCAGCCATCCTCAGATGCAAGTCTGCGCCTCATCTGTTCCTGCCCAAAAGCCTGTTCAAGCCTTGAAGAGCTGTCCTCGATGCTGCTGGCGGAGCCTGAGGGAGACCCACAGTCCCCAGGGTCAGGCCTGAATCAGAGAGGCTGCCGCCCGAGACGGCCGCGGCAGTTCCCTTGCACTTGTGGACATTGGTAGGCGTGGTCTTCTTCTTCGGCAGCTTCCGGAAGACTACCCTTCGGGACTCGGTTGCTGTTCCAGAGGAGCAGAAGGGCTTGTTCTTTGGTGAGTTGGGCGTGATGGCCTTCCTGTTGCGAGGTAGGTGGGGCCTGGGGTGCAGATAGCGGGCAAGGGGTGTGCATGTGAGGGCTGGAGGGGACAGGAGGAGGAGAGAGGCGGCCAAGGGAGATTCGGGAGGAGAGAGGAAGGGGGGAGAAGGAAAAGGTGGCGTGAAGGTGGGGTGGCATGGAAGGAAGGGGAAGAACAGTGTGTGGGGCAGCGTAAAGGGAGGGCAAGTGTGACAGGAGTGCCGGAGTGCGGGTGGAAGCGGGGACTGGGAGAGGAAGGACTTTTCCCATGGCCCGGGTTCCGTTTTGGGGGTTTCCTGGCCCTGGCCGCAAGCAGTCTTGGCCGCGTCCGTGAGAAGCGGCCTTGACTTCTGGCCTCTCTTTCCTGGGTTGTTCTGAACTGTAATGTGTGTGCGGGAAAACTGGCCTGGGGCACATGAATTAACTTGCATGTAATCCGGTGAATTTTCACAGACCGCACACAAGGACTAGAAAGCAGAAGCTTAGAGAAACTCCAAGAATCCCTCTGTGCTCTGTTGCAGCCTGTCCAAGGTTCTGACACCTCATGGTAAGTACTGGATTTTTTTTTCTTGTCAAAGATTGGTTTGAAAGGCAGTTACAGTCGAGGCCGTGGCAGAGAGAGATTCAGTGTGTGGGTTCACACCCCAGGTGGCTACGATGTCCTGGGGCTGGGCCAGGCTGAAGCAGAAGCCAGGTACTTTATCCAGGACTCCAGTGTGGGTTCGGGTGCCCAAGTCCTTGGGCCTCTTGCTCTGCTTTCCTAGGCTTGTTAGCAGCCAGCTGGATCACGAGTGGAACAACCTAGGCATTTGGGGGTGGGGGCGGGCCGAGCCATGGCATAGTGGATGAAGCTGCTGCCTGCAGTACTAGCATCCCATTTGGGTGGTGGTTCGAGTCCCAGCACCTCCACTTCTGTTCCAGCTCTGCTGTGGCCTGGCCCAGCAGTAGAAGAGTGCCCAAGTCTTTGGTCCCCTGCAACTGTTTGGGAATCCTGGAGGAAGCTGCAGGCTCCTGGCTTCAAATCTGCTTAGCTCACATCTGCTCATGCTGAAAATGGAGAGAAGTCGAGAAAGTTTATAGGTGACACTGATGGCAGAGTTACAGACAGTGAGAGGGAGAGACAGAGAGAAAGGTCTTCCGTCCTCTGGTTCACTCCCCAAATGGCTGCAGCGGCTGGATCTGTGCCGATCCGAAGCCAGGAGCCAGGAGCTTCTTCCTGTCTCCTGCACGACTGCAGGGGCCCAAGGACTTGAGCCATCTTCCCCTGCTCTCCCAGGCCATAGCAGAGAGCTGGATCGGAAGAGGAGCAGCTGGGACTAGAACCGGTGCCCACATGGGATGCAGGCTCTGCAGGCAGAGGATTAACCCACTGACCCACAACAGCGGCCCAGAAAGCTATTTATTTTGTTATGAAAAGTTTTTAAGTAGGTGGGTAAATGCTTATAAAGTGTTAAGGATCACCTGTTAGTTGAGCCTATGATTATATGAGCATATACGTCCTCTGTTGGTAAGCTGGCATAAAAAGGGGTATTCATAGGATTGATTTTGAATACTTGTTTTCTTATTTTCCAAAATAGTTTTAAATACATTTATTCTCCTTTTTCTTTTTTAATAGATCTTTTGACTTCTATTTTAACTTGAAAAATTTTGTTCTATTCCTGTTGATGCTACCATTTGAGAAACTACACATATGCTCTACTGTACCAACATACACAGATACTGATCCCTGTTAAATATCAGAGTGGAAAAAGAGAGGGAGGAGATGTACAATTTGGGACATGCTCAATCGGACTTGCCCCAAATGGTGAAATTAGAAATGTGCCAGGGGATTCCAATACAATCCCATCAAGGTGGCATGTACCAATGCCATCTCACTAGTCCAAGTGATCAATTTCAGTTCACAATTGATGGCTCTGATAGGTCTAAGAGTCAAAGGGATCACACAAACCAGACAAGTGTCTGCTAATACTAACTGATAGAATCAAAAAGGGAGAGAATGATCCAACATGGGAAGCGGGATACACAGCAGACTCATAGAATGGCAGGCGTCCTAAACAACACTCTGGCCTCAGAATCAGCCCTTAAGGCATTCGGATCTGGCTGAAGAGCTCATGAGAGTATTGTAGGCATGGAAAGCCAAGATACCATGGAAAAGAAAAAAAGGAAGAAGACCTAAATGAAAGATGTCTGTGAGTGAGATCCCAGTGGAAAGAACGGGGCCATCAAAGAAGGAGGTACCTTTCTCTGAAGGGAGGAGAGAACTTCCACTTAGACTATGACCCTATCGGAATAATATCAAAGTCAGCGAACTCTAAAAGCTTCCATGGCCTTGGCAACTCATGACTAGAGCCTAGGGTGATTACTGACGCCATAAACAAGAGTGTCAAATTGTTAAGTCAGCAACAGGAGTATTTTTTCAACTTTTATTTAATAAATATACATTTCCAAAGTACAACGTTTGGATTATAGCAGCTTTTCCCCCAGTAACATCCATCCCACCCACAACCATCCCATCCCCCACTCCCTTTCCCATCCCATTCTTCATCAAGATTCATTTTCAGTTCTCTTTATGTTCAGAAGATCAAATTAGTATATACTAAGGAAAGATTCTAGCAGACTGCACCCACACAGACACAGAAAGTATAGAGTACTGTTGGAGTAGTAGTTTTACTATTAATTCCCAGAGTGCAACACATTAAGGACAGAGATGCTACATGGGGAGTAAGTGCCCAGTGACTCCTGTTGTTGATTTAACAATTGACACTCTTATTGATGACGTCAGTGATCACCAGAGGCTCTTGTCATGAGCTGCCAAGGCTATGGAAGTTCCTCTGGAGTTCACCAACTCCGATCTTATTTAGACAAGGCCATAGTCAAAGTGGAAGTTCTCTCCTCCCTTCAGAGAAAAGTACCTCCTTCTTTGCTGGCCTGTTCTTTCCTCTGGGGTCTCACTCACAGTGTTCTTAAATTTAGGTCACTTTTTTCTTTTGCCAGAGTGTCTTGACTTCCCATGCCTGAAATACTCTCATGGGCTTTTTAGCCAGATCCAAATGCCTTAGGGGCTGATTCGGAGGCCAGAGTGCTGTTTTGGGCTTTGGCCATTCTATGAGTTTGCTGTGTAGCCTGCTTCCCATGTTGGATTGTTTTCTCCTTTTTAATTCTATCAATTAGTAGAAGCATACAGTAGACTTGTTTATGTGATCTTTTTGACATTTAATCCTCTCATGATCAATTATGTACTGAAACTGATCCCTTTAGACTAGTAAGATGGCATTGGTACATGCCACGTTGATGGGATTGAATTGGAATCCCCTGGCACGTTTCTAGCTCTACCATTAAGGGCAAGTCTGGGTGAGCATGTGCCGAACTGTACATCTCCTCCCTCTCTTTTTCCACTCTGATATTTAACAGGGATCAGTCCTCTGCCATTAGGGATAGTTTGACTTCCTCCCAGTTTGTCTCTAACGTTGAGAAAGGAGAGACAAAGTACCAACGTGATAACGTGCACGTAGAAAATGTCAAGAGGGACCTCAGACACTACCTTTATGTATTCTATCATGCTTTGTGGAAGACACGGTTTATTTAGTTCAAACATGCTCCATCTGTTAAATGCAGGGCTAGACTGTGGAGGGCAGAGGTTGGGGAGCAGACCTGTGTTCAGTGGAGAACTCTGTAGATCACAGGTGTCTCAAGTCCCTGTGCGAGTGGGTACCCAAGTGTCTGAATAAATAGACTACATTGATTTCCTCATGTGTCAGTCATAGATAATACCACACGGAACGTTTGTAAGGCAGAAGAGAAAGAATGGGTACCAACACCTTTTCTTAGCGTGAGTTAAATTTTTTTTTCAAATTCTGTGTTAATAGGGTGTATGTAATGCATATTATATCAGATTCTAAAGGAATTGTAGTAGTTGGCCTCAATGTAGTATTTTATTTATAGCTATGTCTTCCTTTTCTTAATTTTTAATTTTTTTTTGAAGATCTTATTTATTTGAAATTCAGAGAGAGAGAGGGAGAGGGAGAGGGGGAGAGAGAGAGAGAGAGAGAATATCGAGATCCAGAGGTCTTCCATCTGCCCGTCTGGAACTACTTGTTTTATTTCTGTAATCCAGTCGTTGAAAAACAAAAACCACTCCCAATGCGTGAGTCATAGAAAAGCAGTTTTACTTTATTTGAACACTCTAGGGAGAAAATCAGAGGAGTATGTACTGTATGTAAAGAGAAAAACTCTGTCAAATTTTAAATCGAATGGTGGAATAAATTCCATGACAAAAGTGAAGCAAAGTACTGCCCTGTGACCCTATCGCACTGGAGCCTGGCCTCGCTGTCTACTTGGTACAGACAGCAGGAGCTCTGGAGAAGCCTGGAGCCACAGCCCGTGTGCAAGCCTGCGCGTGCTTGGTCTTTGTTTTCTGATTGGTTGGCGCCTGAAAGGAATACAATCAGAATTGACACATGCTGTCGAATACTGAGTTTATAAAAAGGGTGCTCAGTGTTGCTCTTTCCCTTTTCTCTTCTTGGCATCCAGCGTCGTGGAGTTCTTTGTTGGAACATGTGCTGAGCACTGGCGCTAAGCCTTCGAACAAGGAGGTGAGCAGCCAAGAGCAACACCTGCAGGAAGGGCCGGGCTGCCGGTGTCGGAGGAGTGGCAGTAGATTCAACAGGACCCTCAGGTTTGTCCCTCCTCGCCTGGTGAGTCTTCTTGAAATGTTTGTGCGTATCATATGACAGCCCTGGCCACAGGCAGGGGGCACTTGGGCCTTCAGGAGCCAGGGGAAAGGAAGAATAAATTGTGTATTCTATTGTATGTTATAAATTGAATGCCGTATATTCAATTTGTATTATATATTATAAATTTCATACCACATGTTCTATTAGGTTTTAAATTGTATATCGTAAAATGTGTATGTGCTCAGAGGTATCACATACGGTTCCAGACGGAATGAGCCTACCTGGCTGAATTGTCATGCCAGGATGGGTGAACCAGCAGGTGAGTCATCTTCTGCCGGGTGGGCAATTACAATGCCCAGTGACTGTGTGTTAATCTCCAGGTTTCTTGTGTTATTTTCTGGATTTGTAGTTCTACTTGGTGGCTAGGAGCTGAGAAAATGGATCTAGTCATCCAGAAAGGAAGTTCCTGCTCACAGGAGAGACAGAGGTCTTCCACATGCTGGTTCACTCCCCAGTTGGCTGCAAAGGCCGGAACTGTGCCAGTGTGAAGCCAGGAGCCAGGAACCTCTTCTGGGTCTCCCACGTGGGTTCAGGGGCCCAAGGACTTGAGCCGTCTTTTACTGCTTTCCCAGGCCATAGCAGAGAGCTGGATCGGAAGTGGAGCAGCCAGGACTTGAACTGGTGCCCGTGTAGGATGCCATTGGTGGCCTCGCCCGCTATGCCACAGTGCCAGCCCCAATCATGAATGTTTTAACAATCATTTCTGTCCCATGAAGCCTACCAAAACCCCACAATATTAACCTAAGGTCCTTAACTTTAAGGATGCATTTTAAGTTTAGGAACCTATTTTTGAATGCTTTATTTTTCCAGCCTTTTCACAGTGTAACTGAGAAACAAAAATTCTATCTGTTCAAGGCACGTAATCTGTGTTTCAGTATGAGTCTGATCTCTATATTGCATTTTCCGACAAACCGTTTGACTCTCCTGGTACTTACAGTACACTATGAAAGGATTAGTACAATGAGGCCACTTAACAAATTCATCACTTTTACTGTGTTTTGTAAATTTTTTAGATTTTATTTATTTATGTATTTTCCCAGACAACTTTTATTTAAGGTATACATACTTTCTGCATTCAATAATTACAGCTGTAGCAGCTGTATTTATTGGTAGTGGTAATTCTTCTACCGTACCTGCCCTCTGATTGACACTCCTATATGCTTTTTATAGTGTTTTTACCATGATAGTTATCTTAATGAGAAAGCCCCACAGGCCTAAAGGGTTAAATACTTGTAAAATCCTATAGGTGCTTTCAAAACTACTGTGAAGTAATCAAGTGCCTCTTGTTGGTTGAAGAGTTTACAATTTTAAACTTGGGAACTTAAAGTCTTTTGTCATCCACAGTTATATATGATTTGCTGCTCATAAAACTAAAGCGTTGTTGGTTCTGTGTTTAGCTGTCCTCCTATAGGTTCCTATGGACTTTTTCCAGCCACTTCTATTGTATTCAGCACTTTGGGATGGCTCTGTAAACAGATGAAGCCAATAATGTATTAACAGTACCAACTGAGAGAAAGTATGGTTAACTGTGGTTACTAAAAACAAAAAGCAATTCAAACCAATTGGCAATCTACAAAAAGAGTTAAAGATTTTAAAAGCTATTATTAAAATTGCTATACTGGTCTATTATGTTATGTTATATGTGTGTACATATTGTATGTCCACATGGGGAAATTTTATTAAGAATTTCATTTTAATTGGCTTATAGATAAGATTGTCCATAAATTTAAGCTGCTAAAATTAATCAAAGATACATTTTAATTCGTGTGACCTGAATCTGTGTATCATATGTTTTAAACGTGTTGGTAGAAAGAAACTAAAAACATTTTATATGTTTGTGCTAAAGTTCACTGGTTAAACAAACTACACCATGTTAGATATTTAAGAGGTGTTTCCAAATACATGATTCTTAAAATTTATAGAAGGCATTGGACCTTCTGGTAAATGTTTTCTTAAGTTGTTATCTAATGGTTGAAACTATTTGCTAAGTATTCATGTAATATTGGTATTGTCAGCAAGCGATCTAGGACTTGTTCCCTCATTTCTCTATTCTAAGCCCAACTTGTTCTTTCATTTCTCTATTCTCCTCAAGGTAGGAAACTAATTCTATTATAAAGGAATCTGTAGGACACACAATTTAATCTTTAGACCTTATAAAAGAGATGGCTAATATTTTTCTGTAATAGCATAGCCAAAATAAGAGGTTAAATAATAATCTCATAGCTAGATTTACTTCGCCATCAGCGAAGTGAACAGTAAGTAGAAAAAACCTCCCTTTCAGACCAAAGGGAAAGAAAGTTTTTAAGTGAGAATATAATTTTCCTCATGGGCATTGTTTACCTTAGAAAAACTACTACAGAACATGTCTTTGACTATAGACTTGTAGTTCAGGCCACCGAAGATTAGAGATGGGACTTGGGCACTCCCTTGACTTGCATCCTCTGGTCTGCTTTAACAAAAACCAGGAGGCAAAGAAAGCTAGGCATCAGAAGCAATGAGTGGCAGGCCTATTAATGGCTGATCTGTACAGTGATCTGCCCTCCAGGAGACCCAACAGGCCAGTCTACTTCAGTGGCTTTCCATGTGGTAAGCCTGGGCTTCAGCAGAAGTTAACTTGTGAAGAGCCTTGGCAGCTCTGCCAAGAGTTGGATCACTGGAAATGGACCTGCCCTGGAGTCGAAGGATGCCCAGGTCAGAGCCACAGATCTTATTGGCTCTAAGCTGAAAAGCCCTTCACTCAGCCCAACTTCCAAAGTGACCACTGCAGCTGAGGGGACGGCCAAGTAGGGTCAGCAACATTGCAGGCAGAACTGTAAATTTCTTGTTAGAGATGCCCCCTGCCTTTACCTGGCCAGCTCTCCTCCCAGGCCAGCCAAGTGATGAAAGTCAACAGAGTGCCTTCCCCTAGGAGGTTCACACCTCCCTTAGGATATACCCCATGTGAAGAGATAGATAGGTCTGGGCCTCTTAACTTACAAGGCCTAAAGCCCAACAGATTATTATCAAGCCCCTTCTATCAGGTTCTATTTGCCTTTCAATCAGAAAACTTAATTGTAGCTTAGCACCTTTCTTAGCTCCTCTAATAATGACTCTGTCCTTTGTTCTAGACCCTGTCTAGTGTACTTGGGCCTCATTCCTTTGTAATCATAACCTCTACCTCCAATGGTTCTACTCCCAACCTGTGTGTACTGATGGTCCTCTTCCCCACTTAATGCTGTATAATTGTTCAAACCTGGTAAATGCCACTCTTAGGATCATTGGTTACTATCCTCACTCTGTCTTTTATGAACTTGTCTAAATATGATCAGAGTCGGCAAACTTGGAAGGCTTCCATAGCCTTGGCAACTCATGACGAGGGCCTAGGGTGGTTACTGGCACCATGAACTAGAGTGTCAATTTGTTGGGTCAACAACAGGAGCCACTGTGCACTTGCTCCTCATGTGGGATCTCTGTCCTTAATGTGCTGTACATTGTGATTTAATGCTATAACTAGTACTCAAACAGTATGTTTCACTTTGTGTTTCTATGTGGTGCAAATGTTAAAATCTTTACTTAATGTATACTAAATTGATCTTCTGTATATAGAGAATTGAAAATGAATCTTGATGTGAATGAAAGGGAAGTGGGAGCGGGAGAGAGGAGGGTTGCGGGTGGGAGGGAAATTATGGGAAGAGGAAGCCATTGAAATCCATAAGCTGTACATTGGTAATTTATATTCATTAAATAAAAGTTAAAAAAAAAAGAATACTGACCTAGGCAGTTACAAGTACAGAATAGAATATGAACTGTTTCCCTAGGGTATATATTAGAGTTACAAAACCGTATCTTGTAATAACTGCAAATTTGATTTTTTGTTTGTTTGTTTGACAGGTAGAGTTATAGACAGAGAAAGAGAGACAGAGAGGAAGGTCTTCCTTCTGTTGGTTCAGTCCTCAAATATCCGCCATGGCTAGAGCTGGGCCATTCCGAAGCCAGGAGCCAGGTGCTTCTTCCTGGTCTCCCATGCGGGTGCAGGGGCCCAAGCCCCCGGGCCATCCTCCACTGCCTCCTGGGTCACAGCAGAGAGGTGGACCTGAACAGGGGCAACTGGGACTAGAACCGGTGCCCAAATGGGATGCTGGGCGTCGCAGGCAGAGGATTAACCTAGTGAGCCATGGTACTGACCCCTGCAAATTTCATTTGAAAGGCAGGAAACAGAGAAAAGGGGAGAGAGGGAGAAAGAGAGTATGGCAGAGATAAACAGGGTGAGCGAGAGGATGAGGGATATCTCATCTCATGCATTATTTCCCTCCTCAAATGTCCTCAGTGGCAGGGCTGGGCCCCAGGTCTCCCACTTTGGCACTGGGGCCCACGTCCTTGGATCATCTTCTAGTGCTTTCCCAGGCACATTAGCGAGGAGGTGAATGGGAAGTGGAGCCGTTGGGACTTGGTCTGGTGCTTATACAGGATGCTGGCAGTCCCGGTGGAGGCTCAAGCTTTTTTTACACCCGAGCTCCAGCCCCATAACCATATATTTGTATCGTTTGAGTACCCTCTCTTCAGTTTCATGCTCCCAGTTCATCACAGACACCATCCTACTCTCTGTTAGTTTGACTTTGTATATTCCACATGTAAGTGTGATCATGTAGTATTGCTTATTTCTGTGTCTTGTTTCCCTCATGGTAATGTCCTATAGTGCCATACTTTTGGATGCATCTGTGACAAGTAGTAATATTTCCTTTCTTTTTAAGGTTTGGCGAGGATGGCACTGTGTGTATATCCCATTTTCCCTTATGGGTCCCTCAACAAACATTTGGATTATTTCCATATTGTGGAATTGTGAATGATGCTGAAGTGATGTGGGGGTGCAGACAGTTCATTGAGATGATGATTTTCTTTTGGATTCATGGTCAATAAAGGTTGTTCCTTTTTAAATTGTATTTGAGGAACTTCCATATTGTTTTTCATAATGGACGGTACAACGTGCATTCCCTCCAATAATGTGTGTTCGTTTTTTCTACGTTGTGCCCAATACTTGTTATCTTGTAACTTTTTAACAGTAGCCATTTAACAGATAGGAGATAATAACCATTGTCATCTTGATTTGCATTTTGCTGATGTTAGCAATGTTCAGAACTTTTTCACATACCCACTGGGCACATTGTATGTCTTTGCTGGAAAACATTGATTCAGTCCTTTGTCCATTTTTAATTGTATTCTTTGCTTCTTAGTGGTGCACATTCCTTGTATTACTCCCTTGATCGCACATCTGGTTCACTAACATTCTCTCCTATTCATTGGTTTACCTTTTCATTTCATTGATCTTTGCTTTACTACTTTACTAGTTTGTTGTAGTTTCATTTCCTTGTATTTGCTTTTGCTCTCTGTGCTTAATTGTTAACACATGAGCAACCACTCTTGAGGCTAAAGTCAAGGGTTTTTCTATTTTATAATTTGTAAGGGTTCAGATCTTCTGTGTGGACTTTCAGTTCATTTTGAGTTGATTTTAATATGTGATGTAATAGTGATGCAGTTTCTGTTTTGGACATGTGGATAGCCAGGTTGCTTCTGCCTCAGATGTGGGCCCTTTCATCCAGTGACTGCATGTTTGGCAGCCCTGGTGGGCCAGGGTTCCCAGTGTCTTCAGTTGGATCCGTTAAACAGATGCTGTGGCTGGAGTTGACCAGGAGCTTGGCAGAAGCTGGCAGAAGCCAGGTTGGCCCTTACTGCTGGCTCATGGTCTGAGTCCCGTGCCTCCGTCCTAGCTTCAGTGCTCTGATGTTCTGTTCTATCTGTGGTACTAGGTCCCCAGGAGACACTGGGCCTCATTGCACACTGGGGTTGTTAAGTGTACACTCAACAGACCTGGGTACCAATATCTCAGGCAGAAACAAACTGAATATCCACATACAGATATCTGAAGCTGTATTATGATATGGCCCTTGTGCCAGAGAAGACAATGGGCTGGTTGAAGTTAGGGAGGTTGTGGGAGGCACACATGGAGGCATGTATGGTGATTGGGGAGTAGGAGACCATGCAGTGATGGGGTCAAGACAGGGGACTGTGGCCACCTTCTCTGGAAGCCAGGGCTATATGAGGCTATGTCGGAAAGGTTTTGAAGGATGGATGTTTGGCATAGTGGGAAAGACAATGCTCAGGATACCAGTGGCAGCAGGGATGGTTTAAGTAGTGGGATTCTTGCTACCATGTTGGAGACCATCTCCCAGCTCAGCCTGGGTCAGATCAGCCCTTGAGTACTGTAGGCATTTGGGTAATGAACTGCTAGACGGGTGGGTATCTTTCTCTCTTCATCTCTCCCCTTCTCCCCTTCTCCCCTTTATTGTTTCTCTGTGTTTTGCCTTTGAAACCAATTGCAATATTAAAACTAGGTGGAAAAAAAAATGGTTTACGGATGATGCTGTATCCCAGTGGCAGTAGATCATTGAGTCATTTCCTAGAGTCACACAGTGGGCTGTGTGTAGCTCACAGTAATCTCTGTTAGATCTTTTATTAGCAAACCAAGTAAACGAGCTCAAGGCTCTAAGCATAAAATAATGTCCAAAGAGAAATGTAGATTTGATCAGTACAAATTTTATATAAGTATTGAAATGTCACACTAGCCCGTACATATGTACAACTCTTGTGGATAAAATGCAAGTAAAAATACCTGCATGTTACTTGGTGTATAAGGTTAAGGGGTTTTAAATGAATAATGTCACAACTAATATTATGGTATTTGAAAATGGTTAATTAATACAAAAACATAGCCTGTAAATGACTGAATGGTTCTTTCTTGGCGTGCTCAAAGGCTATTATGCTGCATTTTAAGTTGGTGATGAATATTTATTTTAGATTATTTCCTTTAATTAAGAAAAATGGGAGTATGTTTTCACGTGTATGTGAACTTGAATAGCATCAGAGCAATACAGTAATTCGAGATAAGCTTTTTTTCATAATTGAGATTTTATTGGATTTTGAGAATCACTACAGAGACATTTCAGTTTGTATACTATTCTTAACAAACCAAAGATTTAGAAAGTAAGGGCTTGTCATTCTCTTTAAATCTTTTATTATTTTTGAAATAGTGTATTTTTTTTTAACTTGCCTCCTAAGAGCTTTATATTCCACTCAATAAAGAGTTCAGCTAGTAAGGAAGAATATAGGCAAGGGCCATAAAAATTATCAAACAAAAAAAGTCCTATCTTTAGGATCAGTTGTGTACTTAAACTGATCACTTTTAACTAGTGTCATTAAGTGTCAAAGGGATCACATAAAATAAGACCAAATGTCTGCTAATAGTAATAGAATTAAAAAGGAGAGAATGATCCAACATGGGAAGCAGGCCACACAGCAGACTCACAGAATGACAAATACCCTAAACAGCATTCTAGCTCAGAATCAGCCGTTAAGGCATTTGGATCTGGCTAAAAAGCCCATGGAAGCATTTCAGGCATGGAAAGCCAAGACACTGTGGCAAAAAGTCACCCACATGAAAGATCTCTGGGAATAAGATCCCAGGGGAAAGAAACGGCTGTCAAAGAGGTCAGTATCTATCTCTGAAGGAAGGAGAGAACTTGCACTTTGATTATGGCCTTGTCTAAATAATGTTGGAGTTTGTGGACTCAAGAGGCTTCCATAGCCTTGGCAGCTCATGACCAAGAGCCCAGGGTGCCCACTGACGTCAAATGTAAGAGTGTCAGTTGTTACATCAACAACAGGTGTTGCTGTGCACTTGCTCCCCATGTAGGACCTCTGTCCTTAATGTGTTGTACTATGAGAATTAACGGTAAAACTAGTCTTCAAACAGTACTTTCAACTTTGTGTGTCTGTGTGGGTGCAGTCTGTTGAAATCTTTACTTTGTATAGAGTTGATCTTCTGCATGTAAAGATAATTAAAAATGAATCTCAATGAAGAATGGGATGGAAGAGGGAGTAGGAGTTGGGATGGTTTGTGGGTGGGAGAGAGGGTATGGGGGAAAGAACGGCTATAATCCAAAAGGTGTACTTACGAGATTTATATTTATTAAATCAGAGGTTTATATAAAAATGTCTACTACACTCATACACAGTAAATTTTAAAATGATCATGAGTTATTAAAATTATAGTAGCATATCATTCTTTTTTTTCTCTCTCTCTTTTTTTTAACAAGCAGAGTAGATAGACAGAGACAGAGAGAAAGGTCTTCCTTTTTGCTGTTGGTTTACCCTCCAATGGCCGCCACGGCTGGCGCGCTGTGGCCGGCGCATCACGCTGATCCGAAGGCAGGAGCCAGGTGCTTCTCCTGGTCTGCCATGCGGGTGCAGGGCCCAAGGGCTTGGGCCTTCCTCCACTGCACTCCTGGGCAATAGCAGAGAGCTGGCCTGGAAGAGGGGCAACCAGGACAGAATCTGGTGCCCGGACCGGGACTAGAACCCGGTGTGCTGGTGCCTCAGGTGGAGGATTAGCCTATTGAGCCACAGGCTGGCCAGCATATCATTCTTAAGAATTTGTTTGACAAAGATATAAAAGAAAGTGTGACAAAACTGTATTTGCAGCAATACTGATGCACACAGGCATTATTTTCTTTTTTGTATTTTTTTGTTATTTTCTGATTTTTTAAAAAAGAAAATTTTAGCTCCCATATATAAAGGAGAACATCTAATATTTGTCTTTCTGTGTCAGGATAATTTCACTGAGCGTGAAGTCCTTCAGTTGCAACGATTTTGATAGAAATGACAACATTTCAATTTTTTTTATAGTTGTGTAACGTTCAGTTCTACATATATGCATCCAGTTTTGCCAGCACCATTTACTGAATAGATTATACTTTTTTCCAATGTATAGTCTGGGCACTTTCATGAAAAATCAGTTGGCTCTCCCTGTGTGGATTGATTAATTAATTTTCCATGATCATGCTGCTTTGATTGCTATAGCTTTTTAGTAAGCTTTGAAGTCTGGTATTCTGATGTGTCCAAGTTGATTTTTTTTATTTTGCTCAGGATCATTTTGGCTATTATTGATATTTTGTGATTTCTGATGGAATTTAAGATTATTTTCTCATTCTGTAAAAAAAATGTCATTGGTGTTTGATAGGAATTTCATTTAACTTGTAGGTTGCTTTATATGTATTTTAATTATACTAATTCTGGCAGTCCATGAGCAAGTTCTATTTTTTTCCATTTTGGGAGTCCTTGATTTATTTCTTCAATGTTTTAGAATTTTCATTGTAGATATCTTTCACTTATTTGGGTACATTTATTCCTAAATGTTTTATTTTTGTCCCTATTGTGTATGGGATTAATTTTTACATTTCATTTTTGGCAAGTTGGTTATTAGAATATAAAGAAGCTACTGTGTTTTGTATGTTGATTATGTAACCTGTGACTTTACTGAATTGGTTTTTCATCGTGAAGCATTTTTTTGGTGGAGTGTTTATAGATTTTTCCATGCACAACATCATGGATTCTACAATGTTGTTGAATTCAGTTATTGTTAATAGTTGTGTTGAGGAATATTTCATGTTATGAATATAAGAGCATGTCATAGAGGCTTAAAAGTTTACCTGTGGAAAATTTCTCTGTCGTTTGCCATGGGGGAATTAGAGTAGTACCTGGCAGACTCGTGGACTGACATTGCTGATGAAGTGCATGGGTTCACCCATTAGTTTATCCCTGCTTTCTGTGCCCCCCCCGACTCCCAGTGAGACAGTGAGGCTTCTTACAAGGTTGTGTGCTGAGTGTTGCTGTCTGCAGCGTATAAGTAACATGGTCTCATGGGATCATTTCAGACATTTGTACTTGCACCTGGGTGATGCAGAGTCTTGTGTACTGTGAGATGGTAAGTCTGGAGGCACCAGATGACTGCCGGCTGCCCCTCACATGCTGCCAGGCACCACCCAAGGCCTGGTTAAGAAAGTAGTTGCCTCCTCTGCAGCTGTCTCGGATGGTGAAGTGCCGTATCTCAGACACCAAGGAAGTCCACATAGAGGTACACACCTTGCTGTGGATGGAGACACAAAGCCTGCTCAAAGACTGGACAGGGACGCATTGAGAAGGGCAACCTTGCCGTGTTCCTGACAGGAAGTCATCTATCAATCACCAGGCAACAGAGTTGGCAGCTGGCAGCTCTCACGGAACTACATCAAGATCCTGTCCGACTTGTCTGGAAAGCACAAACAGATGGTGTCATGTTTGCACAGAGGGTGACCATAAACTGTCCCTTTTTCTACTGCAGTGGGTGTCCAGAGCATGTTAAACACCACACTACAGAAGGAGCCTCTATATTTCCATGTATGGTGTACAATTAAGAAAAAAGAGAGCTACTGAGGCTGTTAGGCATTCTTCAGCGACTGTGTGCGGCCCCCACCCCTGAATGGCAAAGCTGCCCATAGGACAGTCCCATACAAGCTACCTTGGACCCAGTGGAATTATTTATTCACTTACAAGCATTATTCATTGTTTCATTGAATGACAAGAAAACAGATTTCCCATTGGCTGGATCACTCCACTTGAGTGGCAAGGGCTCAAATATCTGAGCCATCCTCTGTTGTTTCCCAGGGTATGCATAAGCAGGAACCTGGATCTGAATGCACGACCAGGTATTGATCCTCTGTAATTACTCTGTAATGGGATGCTGGCACCAAAGATGATGTCTTTAATTGCCATGCCAAATACAATGTATTGATGCCTTTATATTCTAATTTATTAGAATGGCAGTGTGAGATAGAGAAAAATGTTTCCATCTGTTGGCCTCAACCCCGGAGCCTGCAAACATTATGGAAGGGCTAGGCCAAAGTCGGAAGCCAAGAGCTCCATCCACTTCTCTCACATGGGTGGAAGAGACCTAAGTATCTGACCCAATGCCTGCCACCCATCAGAGTGTACATTAGCAGGAAACTGGACTGCAAGACGATTGTACGGAAATCCAGGCACTCTGATATGGGGCGTTGATAACCCAAATGGCATCTTAACAACTCTGTCACAGTTCCTTGGCTATTGTTACATTATAATGATTTTTTATTTGAAAAAAAAAAAACATTACGGAGGGAGAGATATAGGGATATCATCCAATCCACTACCTCACTCTCCAAATGGCTGCATCAGCTACAGATTAGCCAAGGTGAAGCCAGGAGCAGGAACTCCATCTTCTTCTCCTACATGGGTTGCAGAGGCCTGAGATCTTCAGACATGATCCACTGTCTTTCCTTGCACCTTAGGAGGAAGCTGGAGTGGAAGCATAGCAGCTGGGGCATGACCCAGGACTACAATATGAAATGGAAGCTTTGTTAGCTGACACTTTACCTGCAGTTCCACAACGTCAGCATTCCCATCATTATTTGTAAGAGCATTTCCACCACAGGACCAAGCAAAACTTCTGGCCCTGTTGGCTTCCACTTCAGAAGTTAATCAAGCTATGCAAGCGCTAAGTACTCTGGGAAATACCAAGGTAGACACGTAGGTGTTCACAGCCAGAGTTTCCTTCAACGTCTCCCTGCAATCCAGTGCTATGTAATCGAATGTGGTGCTCTCTGACTTGCTCTGATCCATTGTGCACATGATGGGACCTATTCTGAGCATCAACAACAAAGTCAATGGCTTTGCAGGCTGCACTGCTGCCTACTGGCTCATTTCAGGCAAGTCTCATGAGTTTCTCTAGACACCACTGATGCCCTTCTAGACAGAAGACCACCAGAGATTCAACAATGGTAGGCTTCTTCTGCACACGAAGGGTAAGCTGTCATCACCAGGCAACTTTATGGATGACAAGCACCGTGTAGTAGGGTCACATTATAAAGCCTTGTGGATCATTGGGCACTAACTCCTACAGCATTGTGATCTTTCCCAGTAGAGTGCATCTGCCCAAACAATATTCATTGACAGACTATGGAGAGGACATGCCCTTGGGTCGACTGCCATGGCCATCATGAAGACAGGACCCAACCTCTTCCCATGAGTCCTTGTGTTGCTTCTGCCCACTGCTCAGCTGTCATTTCTGTTCCTTGGTATGGACAGTCTAACGCTTCTGTTCTTAACCTAGAACAAGCCCAAGTCTTTTGTACTGATGTGGCATGCTTGCCTAGAGCCTGGACATTTAACACATACCCCCCTATATTGTCAGCACCCTAAAATAGCCACTCAAGCAAGACAAGTGGGGAATTGGCATAGCTGTCCCTGACGTAGTAGTAGTGTCTGAAATATGCTGAGTCATCTATTAACTCACCCATCAAGCACCTTCTCAAAGCTGGAGGATAAGATTGGAGGCATCCTGCAAATTACCACCACCTCAAGAAGGTCATGCCTCGCTGTGAATTTGCCTTACTTGACATTGCCAGACTGCCCCTGAGAATTTTGCCATTATTGATGTGGCAAGCACTTTATTGTGTCCCGTGGAGATTTGGGGCCGTTTACTTTTTAACTTGAAGGCCAACACTGCACCTTTATGAGACTCCCAGTGGGCTGCCTCTCTGATCCCCCAGGGCTCGTGGTCTGTGTTAACAGGCTGTGGCTGGCCTTCAGTTGTCATCTAGCATCCACCTGTGACACTATGTTGAGGACATCGTTTCAACTGATAATCAAGAGAGGAGGAAAAATGGGCCTCAAACATCAGCATCTGACAACTTGCCCCTGTCGGTGTGGACCTTAGCTTGCAACCTCAAATTTTTGGTCTACGTTTTGAAAAAGGAATTCAGAAAAATTGCTCAGCAAATCCACATATAACTCCTTCTCCTCAGTGACTCTGTTTCAACCAAGGAAGCCCAGCACATTTTCACTTTCTGATAACACCAACATCCTCACCTCTAGTGAACCCTAAGACCCACCTATCTCACCAGTCACCCACAAGGATGCTCCTTGGTGGAGAGTTTGTGGTTCTGAGGCTCACACTGGTAAAGGACTTGAACTTAGCTGTGAGCTTTTAGTGACACTACTGTTTGACTCACAGAGAGTTTGGACTACCTCACTCAGCATCATGAGCTGGGTCCTGGCCTCCAGCCACTGGGAATCTCTAGTTAGATGAAGTGGGCAGGACGTGTGATCATCCTACTGGTTCTTGAGCAGCCCACCCTCACTCAAGGCCATTTTGAAAGTCACATGTCCTCCAATTCTTGGGACATCACCAATTGCTAGTGGCCTTTGTGTGTCCTCAAACTGGACAATTCTTACCCTTACATTGGAGTACCCCCTTTGGTGGGACACTGTTGATATCTGTGCTACGGGCCTAACCTCACTGACCAACTCTCAGCTATTTTGATTGCCAAAATTCTACTGCCTTTTAATGTAGTAAAACTGCACTATGTATTCTCTACATCCTTGCTTTCATAGTGGAGTCTCCCTGGCTTATATTATTTGAGACATCATAGGCCTGTCGACTTGGATTTTAGCTTGTAGCTTTCCTATTGTATCCAAGTCAGTGGTGGAAGTCCCCAAGGAATGCCTGCTGTACAGACAAAACTGTCATTCCTCTTTGTCGCATGGTTGCACTTGGAGTGGTGATTATTCACATGCTACCTGGCAAGTGGATTTTATTGACCTGCTGTAGCAAATGGCAGGTGCTTCCTGTTATGTAAGCCAACACCAGACTTCTCCTTGCTTCTTTCCTCATGGCTGAAAATGTCATCAGAGTCTAAGTACTTCATCCCTGGTGCATTAAACATGGGACCAAAAGTATTGAAATACTTAGTTCCTGTCCATTTGGTGTATACACAGCAATGGAGTTTCTAGTTCATGTGAAGGTTATGTTTTTTTTAAATTTTGAAGTTAACAATAATTGTACATACTTAAGGGCTGCTGTATGATATTTTGGTACATGTCTGTAATGTGTCCTGATGAAAAATGGGGTGATCAGTATTTCCCTTTGTTTGTCAGTACTTATGATTGAAGTCTTGGGATTTCTTCTGTATGTTCATACAACACGTACTCCGTTATTGTGAGCTATCCTCTCCATTATTCTGTGTAACATTAGGAAGTTATTTCTTTGATCTTACTCTGATTCGGTACCCATCATCAAAACTCCTTGCATTTTCCCTCCAACCTCTTACATCCTTTATTAATTATTACATATTCAGATTGGTGTATTTTAAAGATTTATTTATTATTTTTATTTGAAAGGCAGAGCTGCAGAGAGAGGGAGAGACAGACAGATGTTTTCTTTCTGCTCATTTACTACCCAAATGGCTGCAGTAGCTGCAGCAGAGCAAATTCAAAGCCAGGAGCCAGGAGCTTTTTGTGGGTCTCCCAAAGTGGATGTAGGGGCCCATGCACTAGGGCCATCTTCCATTGCTTTCTCAACCCATAACCAGAGAGCTGGTTCAGAAGAGGAGTAGCAGGGGTATGAACCGGTGCCCACATGGGATTCTGGCACCACAGGCAGAGCCTTAACCTACCATGCCACAGCACTGGCCCCCGATTGTTTTTTTAGCTTGTGTTTGTGAGGGAGTGGGTACAGTATTTGTCTTTCTGTGTCTGGATTGTTTTCACTTACTTCCAGTTCCATACATCTTGCTTCAAGTGACAGGACTTCATTCTTTTCAAATGGCTGGATAGTATTCCCTTTTGCATATATACAACAAACTCCTGACCGCTTCGTCTGATGAACTCTCCGCTCATTTTGTTTGCCAAGATACTATTCCCTTTTAGTGAGACAAAAATGCAGTCTACTTTATCTGCATTCCTGCCCTTATAGTGGAGACTGTGGTACGAGAATGAGTTTCTGCTCCCGGGCATATCTGATTTGGG
Organism: Lepus europaeus; assembly: GCF_033115175.1. Classification (NCBI taxonomy): domain Eukaryota; kingdom Metazoa; phylum Chordata; class Mammalia; order Lagomorpha; family Leporidae; genus Lepus; species Lepus europaeus. Next base: position 12,466,640 of record NC_084834.1, read on the forward strand.
GACATCTTATGCCTGTCAATTTGGATTTCTGATTGTGGTTTTCCTATTCCATCCAACTCAGTTGGAAAAGTCCCCCAGGAATGTCTGCTTTGCAGACAAAACTTAAATCATTCCTTTTTCTCCCACGGTGGCATTTGGAGAAGTGGTTACTCTCACATGCCGCTTGGCAGGTGGGTTTTATTGGTCTGCTGTTTCAAGAGGCAAGTGATTATCGTTGTTGATGGGCACACCAGATGCTCCTTGCTTTTTCCTTCATGGCTGAAAATGTGCTTCAAACATGGGACTGTAGATACATGAACTACTCCCTGGTGCTTCAGACACGGGGCTATAGGTACACAGAACTACTTATACTTAGTTCCTTTCTGTGGGACATGTACCCAGTGGTGGTGTTGCTGGTGCACGGTATTGTTCTGTTTTCTGAAAATTTTGACATTAGCAATAATTCCACATACCTGAGGTCTACAGGATGATGTCCCGGTGCATGTCTGCACTGTGTCCTGTTGAAAAATGGGATAATCAGCATTTCCCTTTCTTTGTCACTGTTTTATGACAGAAGGCTGGAATTCCTTCTGTGTGTTCATGTAATATGTACTAGGTTATTGTGAGCTAGTCTCCTCACTGTGCTGTGTAACGATAGGAACTTATTCCTTTGATCCGACTCTGATATTGTGCCCCTCATCGAAACTCCCTTCATCCGCCGCAGTGCCTGCCATCCTTTATTAATCATTATGCAGTCAGGTTCTTAGCTTGCGTATGTGAAGCTGTGCACGTGTTCTTTGTCTTTCTGTGTCTGGCCTTTTTCACTTAACATGATATCCTCCAGTTGCATACATTTTGCTGCCAAGGACAGGATTTCATTTGTAAATGGCTGAATAATATTCCGTTTGGTAGATACACAACAAATTCTTGATCTCTTTATCAGATGATGGATTCGTTGGTTGATTCCATAATCTGGCCTTTGTTAACAGTGCTGCAGTAATCATGGTGGAGCAGGTGTCTCTTAGATCCAGTGATTTCATGTCTTTTGGATGTATACTGAGTATTGAGATTGTTGAGTCATATGGCAGTGCTATTAGTTTTTAAGAAATCTCCACAGTGTTTTCCTCAGTGGTTGTACTCATTTGGATTCCCACACTTGGTATATGAGAGTTCTCCTTTCTCCATATCCTTGCTAGAATTTTTTACTTTTTTTTTTTTGATAGGCGTTCTAGTTTTATGAGGTGATATCTTTTTTTTTTTTTTTTTTGACAGGCAGAGTGGACAGTGAGAGAGAGAGACAGAGAGAAAGGTCTTCCTTTGCTGTTGGTTCACCCTCCATTGGCCGCCACGGCCCACGCGCTGCAGCCAGCACACCACGCTGATCTGAAGGCAGGAGCCAGGTGCTTCTCCTGGTCTCCCATGGGGTGCAGGGCCCAAGCACTTGGGCCATCCTCCACTGCACTCCCGGGCCACAGCAGAGAGCTGGCCTGGAAGAGGGGCAACCAGGACAGAATCCGGAGCCCGACCGGGACTAGAACCTGGTGTGCCAGCGCCGCTAGGCGGAGGATTAGCCTGTTGAGCCACGGCGCCACCCCTTTTTGGGGTTTTGATTTGCATTTCGTCTTCTTTTTTTTTTTTTAAGAGATTTTATTTACTTGAGAGGCAGAGTTACAGACAGAGAGGTAGGCACACAAAGGTCTTCCATACACTGGTTCAGTCCCCAGATGGCCACATTGGCGAGAGCTGAGCCCATCCAAAACCAGGAGCCAGGAGCTTCTTCCCTCGTGGTTGCAGGGACTCAAGCCCTTTGGCCATCTTGCACTGCTTTTCCAGGCCATATGCAGAGAGCTGGATCAGAAGAAGAGCAGCCAGGACATGAACCAGTGCCCACATGGAACGCTTAGCCTAGAATGCTGCAGTGTGGGCCCCTATTTTCATTTCTCTGGTGGCTCTTAATAGTTTTTTTTTTTTATATATATTTGTTGGTCATTTCCTTTTTTTTTTTCTTTTGAGAATTGCCTTTTTAGGCCCCTTGTGCCCATTTCTTAACTGTATTGGATGCTTGATTTTGATTTTGTTGAGTTACTGATATTGTGGCTACTAACCCTTTGTTGGATAAGTAAGTAGTTTGCAAGTATTTTATCCCTTTCCATTGGTGGTTTATTCACTCTATTACTGTTTTCTTTGCTGTATAGAAGCTTCAGAGTTTGATCTAGTTTTACTTTTGCTACCTGAACTTCTGGGGTTTTAAACAAAAAGTCATTGCCTCTACCTCTTTTAAGAGGTGTCTCCCTATGTTGTATTCCAGCAATTCCGTATTTTCGGGTCTTTGATCCATCTGAGTTGATTTTTATATGTTGTGAAAGATAGGCATTTAAATTTCATTCTTCTATATATGTATATCTAGTATTGTCAGCACCACTTATTGAAAAGACTTCGGGATTTTCATCAAGAATCAGGTAGCTGTTATGTATGTATGTTTGTATTTATATATTTTTTCTCTGTTTTCATTGATCTTTGTATCTATTTTCATGCCAGTTGCATCCTATTTTAGTTACTATAACTTTGTGAAATCAGGTATTGTTATCCCCCAGGTTTGTATAGGATCACTTTGACTTCTCTGGGCCTTCTCTGGTTCCATATGAATGTTAGAATTTTTGTTTCTGACGGTTTAAAGAATGTCATTGGTATTTTGATAGGACTTGCATTGAATCTGTAGATTTCCTAGCGAATATGAAGATTTCAATGTTAATTCTTCTAATTCACGATCAGGGGATGTCTTTACATTTTCATGTGTCTGACGATTTATTTCAGCAGTGCTTTATAATTTTATTGTGATCTTTCACTTATTTGGTTGTATTTATTACTAAATATTTAATATTTGTAGCTACTATAAATTTAGGTTTCTTTTTTCCTGTTTTTACTTTTTACTTAAAATACACAAATTTCATATACTTCATATATAGAGGTTCAGGAAGATGGTGATACTTTCCACTCAACTCTCCATCCCACCCGTACTCCCACCTTCCTTCCTTTTCCCTCTCCTGTTCCCATTCTTATTTTTTACAAAGATCTTAAACTAACCTTTACAGAGGATCATTATTGGTGTGTAAGAATGTAACTTTTTTTTTTTTTAACATTGATTTGGTATCCTGTGACTTATTGGTTTATCACTCCCAACATATTTTTACTGTGGTGTTTTCTGTCTAAAATCAGGTCTTCTGAAAAAACAGGTATTTTGATTTCCTCCTTCCCAATTTTCATCCTTTATTTCTTTACTTTACCTGAGTACTCTGGTGAGTACTTGAGATACTATATTGACTAAGAATGGTATATGTGGAGTTCTTATCTTGTTCCAAAACTCTGGTGAAATATTTTCAGCTTTTTCCCATTCAGTATGATATTGGCTATTGTTTATCGTATAGCTTTGATAATTTTGAGCTATATTTCTCCTGTACCATGTTAGTAGATTTTTTTTAATCATTAAGGGATTTTGAATCCTGTGACAGGAGCATTCCCTGAATCTGTTGAGATGTTCATTTGTTTTGTGTTGTTCGTTCTGCTGATGTGATTTCATTGATATTTTTATAGATGTTGAACCACACTTGCATTCCTGTGATAAAACACATATTACATGTTGTGTGTGTATATGCATACATCATACATATGTGTTTGTGTGTATATGTATATATCATACATATGTATGTATATGTATATATCATACGTGTGTGTGTGTGTGTGTGTATGGTATCTTTTTGATGCATTGTTGCATTCATCACATTTGCAAAGCCTCACAGTCTAGAAAGTGGTTGAAATAAGAAAGCTTGAACTCACTACCCATGCTTTTTCAATCCTAGAAAATCCAAAACATTTTCCCTAGGCCACAGAATGACAGACTGTACTAAAGAAAATATTCAAAACCTAATTCCAGGGACTGGCACCGTGGTGTAGTAGGCTAAACCTCCACCTGCAGCACTGACATCCTATATGGGTACCAGTGCATGTCCTTCCTACTCCTATTCCAATCGAGCTCTCTACTATGGCCTGGGAAAGCAGTAGAAGATGGCCCAAGTGCTTGAGCCCCTGCACCCATGTGGGAGACCCGGAGGAAGCTCCTGGATCCTGGATTCAATTCGGCCCACCTTTGGATGTTGTGGCCATTTGGGGAGGGAAACAATGGATTTAAAACCTTTCTCTCTGTCTTTCCCACTCTTTGTCTATAACTCTCTCAATTAACTAAATAAATCTTCCAAAAAAAAAAAAAAAAAGAACTTCCAATGACAGTAAACCTTTCTGTATAGATATAACAATGTGAAATTCCTTCTGTATGGCATGGTCTAGTTTTGTATTCATTCAATAAATGTTTTTTCATATATTTCAAACTGAACCATTAAAAATTCATAAATTGGAAATTTAAATCAAAGAATAAGATCTCATATAGGCCAGTGCCGCGGCTCAATAGGCTAATCCTCCACCTTGTGGTGCCGGCACACCGGGTTCTAGTCCCTGTCGGGGCACCGGATTCTGTCCCGGTTGCCCCTCTTCCAGGCCAGCTCTCTGCTGTGGCTCGGGAGTGCAGTGGAGGATGGTCCAAGTGCTTGGGCCCTGCACCCCAAGGGAGATCAGGATAAGCACGTGGCTCCTGTAAATTAAAAAAAAAAAAACATATAAATTTCATCACGATTTTTCTAAAGCCATGAGTACAAGCATCCTGACAAAAGAAACTAAAAATGTGTTCCAGAATTTTGCTAGTTCCTTGGTTGATTTATTTTTATTTATTTTTTAAATTTATTTATTTATTTGAAAGTTGGAGTTACACAGAACAAGAAGGAGAGGCAGAGAGAGAGAGAGCGAGAGAGAGATTTATGGTCTTCCATCCACTGGTTCATTCCCCAGTTGACCGCAACTGCCGGAGCTGTGCCAATCTGAAGCCAGGAGCCAGGAGCCTCTTCCAGGTCTCCCTTGCAGGTGCAGGGGCCCAAAGATTTGGGCCATCTTCTACTGCTTTCCCAGGCCACAGCAGAGAGCTTGATTGGAAGTAGAACAACCTGAACTTGAACCAGTGGCCATATGGGATGCTGGCATTGCAGGCGGCGGCTTTACCTGCTATGCCACAGCACCAGCACTTAAAGTTCCTATTTAGACAACCAATCATTCCATCATCATCCAGTAAAATGACTACTCTGTCCATGACTGTACTGTCAAGAATCAATTAATGTGAGTTGTGAAAGGATTTTCTATAGTCTAGATGGAGAACATGAGACTTAATGGAGGTGACCAGTGTATATCTAGACTCTCTGAAAGGCTCAGTTTGATCTATAAATATATTCTCATAAAAAAACCCACACATTAGGTATCTTTATAGTAGGCCATGAAATATGTTGGAGTATATATAAATCCTATAACTTTGCTTTGTTGAATTTCATTATGGCTTCCCTGTGTCTTTATAGTCCCATACTAAGTTTAGAATCAAGTGTGTCAAAGTTAATCAAAATGAAACAAAAACTTTTGTAATGTTTATAAGTTTTGATTGAGATCATGTAAATATATGTATCTGGGAAGGACCAAGAATTTGATGCTATCACTTCCTTGAATGCATGATATCTATCTGTGTATACAAATTTTAGGTGGTATTTAATTATTGTCAGAAATGTTTCATAATTGGTAATATACTAGGTTTGCATATATTGTGTTGAATTTACTTTAAAATAATTTGTCCTTTATATACTATCATAAAGGATATTTTAATTTGACTTTCTGGTTTTTTGTCAGCACATGGAAATGTAATGGATCTTTTTCTACTAGATTTTCTAGTATTCTTCAGATATTATACCAACTATAAAGCCTTGTTCTCTGTGAAAAGAAAGCATTTTATGTCATTCTTTACAATGAGCATGCTTTGAACTCCATTTTTCGGTTGCTGGGACACCCAGAAAACTGTTGCGTAGTGATGACAGTGGGCATTCCTGACTCCCAAGTCTTAGGGAGAAAGTAGTCAGTAGTCACTTATCTCTTGTTATAAAGTGCTGCGTAGGTGATCAAAATGCTCATTATCATGAAAAACTTCCTTTTTAATTCTAGTTGTATGAGAGACAGTTTGTCTTGAATATATACTGAGTTTTGTCTCACATTACTTCTGTATTTATTGAGGTCATCATATACTTCTTCCCTTTATTCTGTAATGTACATTGCATAATGTATATTGTACATAACTATTTATATATAGTATACAAGATATAAATGGTATACGTTCTGAATGTTATACCAATCTTACATTCCTGAAATGTAAAAAACTCCTTTTCATGATGTATTTTCAGTTTTACATATTAACCAAATGAATTTCTAAACACTTTGCTCAATATTTTTATGCCTCTATTCATAATGGCCTCCCCAGATGCAGTCTTGTGAACTTCTTGGGGCCACTATGCACTGATCTGGTTATGCCTTTCTTTGCACTGAGATCTAAAAAACGCCATAAGGCAGAAAGTCTGAGCTGATCAGTACTAGTTGTTGCTCCTGTTTTAAAAGAGATTGATCGTATCTCTGATATCTTTGTCTATAAATAAGCCTACCAACTATGACGATGAATGGACAAACAAGACAATAAAAAAGGAGAGAATTTTTTAAGAATATCTTGATTTGTGTTGCATGGGTTGTTTTCAACACTGCTTGCATAGACTGCAAAAATATTATAACCCAGGTTTCATCATCAGGAGTTTTAACTTAACTGTTCTGTTTTAACTTAATGTAACATTTCCTTTGCTATGTTTTTTTCTGTGTTAATTTTTTATCTTGTGAAGGAATACATAAAATCACAGTTGAGAAATTACATTGGAAGCCAACTAAGTACAATTAATTTCTGCACAGCACTTCTAGATAGCTGTCTCTTCCCCTCTAATGGAGGTTAAATAATTTGCACAACTTCATACACCAAGGGAGTAGAGAGTCTTTATGATTTGTTGATCAACAGCATTCCTGTTATTTGTACCATGCTGCACTGCCTTCTCAGGCCAATGTTATGTATTTATTTCCTTAGTTTAGTATTTAGCTGAACCTCTTACTCATATCAACTGGCTGTTCTATTCAATTAAAAATTCCCTCGATGGTGAAAACTCTGTGATTGATATTTCTAACATCTGACCATGGTCCTCACTACATTGCACAATATGATTCTTCTCAACCATTTTCCTGGCTTAGGCTTAAATCTTGTTAACTGTAATTGAAAGAATTATCTCACAGAAGCAACCATAAAATCAAATTCATTGCTAGCTTAAGTTTTGTTTACTGAACTGAGATGGCTTCTATCAGAGTGTTGTCTTACAAACAATAGACACTGATCATCAATGACTTAAGAAACAGAAACGTAATGGAGTCGAAAAGTGGGGAGTGGCTGCCTGCATTAATGGATGGGAGAGTAAATGAGACTAGGAACACAGAAATGTACAGAAGGATGTTCAAAAGTCGGTACTGGGTTTAAATCATGCCACAGGATGTGTCTGATCAAGAGTGGCAGGAACGCTTACCCCGAGTACTGAATACTGATGTTAGCACTTTGGTTTTCACCAGCACAAGGCACTATACATCCAAGGAGTTTTCATCTAGATCTGTTTTTCTGCCATGTTCACCTGATATTTGATGATCTCCTCTATGTTCCTGCTTCCCACTTAGGATTCTCTGCCTCAGACTGACCAGTCTCAATCACATGCAAATACCCAGCTAGATAGGAAAAGTGAAAGCAGAGGCTGCTCAGCTTCTCTGCAGTGGTCAGTTCTTCCAAAATGGGGAGGGAGAGCATAGATTGGTTTGGAGTGAAGAGGAGTCAACTGTGCTTTCATCCCTCTTGGTTGGGTTCCAGGAAGGGAAGAATTCCATGTGAATGTGTTGTTTTGTCATTAGCAAACAGCATGGGGTTCTGGAATCTGGGCCCTGAAGACCTCTGCTTTCCTGTTCCCATCAGAAATCTGGTTCTAAGAAGTAACAAAAGACCATCTTTTGATTTACTTACATTTCATTTCCTTCTCCAAGTAATCTAAATTCTGCCTTTACATTAGTTCATCATTCAAAAATCTACATATTCTAACTGTATTCCATTTGTCTGAATAGAAACATTGCAAAATTTTATTTCACTTTTTGCTTTTTACTTTTATGTCATAAAATTATATGAAAACCATGATATATTTTCTTTGGTACTATTGTAAAAATAGTGTTTAGGCATTTCTCATATAACATCAGGCTTTAGATTTATTTCTATTTTTTTAGGGCTGAGAGTTAACAATCAGAACAAGAAAAATATTCACTTTGCTAAGCAAATGGTATCTTACTTCATTTTAGCTAATGTGTGTGAGACAGCCCAATTCAAATAGAAAGTAGCTTTTTACCATACTCGCTTTCTTTTGGCAAGGGCGTAGTGAAGTCAGAATCGCCAGTCCTGTTGGGTGACTCCCAAGGCAGAGTCCTCTAGGGATTTGCAATTTAAACGCCCAGAAGCATGGCACTGGCGAAGGAAATGCCCTGACCACTGCTGGGCCACTTCCAAGGCTTTGCTCGGATGTCTCTGGTGAGGCTCCCATGCCTCCTTGCTCACCCAGCAGCAGTCCAGGCACCAGAGCCATCCATGGGTGGGGCTGGCGCAGCTCCAAAGGCAGCCGCTGCAGCCTCTGGGACCCTCTCACTAAGCTTCCCCCATGGAGAGGAGGCATCTTCCTGGCCTTGCCTTCAGAGCCAGCCCCAGGTCTGAGAGACTGAGTCAGCCTGGGGCCCACCTACTGCGGAACAGGAGCTGCAGAAACCTGAGCTTGGCTGCTTCAGAAGAGGATTGCTGGACAGTCTCCCAGGGTGCAACCCGGGCATCGCGGTGACCATTCGCGCACCTGGTACTCGTGGGTGCCCCTGTCAAGCGCCTGGAGCTCCCCCTGAGCAGCCGAGCTGGGAACGGATGGCTACTTGTGATTGCTGCCCCTTCGGAGCTTCGAGGAGCATGCACTGAGGAAACCCTACCCCACTCCTTATCTGAGGGCAGAGAGTCCCCGCGCTGTGGGTGCCAGAGCCTGCCCAGGGATGCCAGGCAGTTGGGCCTTGACCCACCGGCCAGTGAGCGAGGGGAGAGCAGCCAGCAGGAATGTGCCCCTTTTCCCTGTGCATCCCTGCCATGGGCAGGCCCCAACAGGGTGCCCAGGTCCTGCGGACCTGGCCCAGTGGCCTGCCACCACCGGACCTCGCTTCGAGGCCTGTGACAGATGTCCTGGCCCAAGTTGCCTGGCCCTCGGTTTGACAGATTGTGATGGGTCGCCTGGGGACCAGGGCAGTTGAAGCTGAAGGGTCACTTCACCATGGTGTGTGTGTGTTGCAGGAGGCGGGGGCCACTGGATCATAACTATCCACACAGGAGAGCTGGGGGAGGGCAGCAGGCGCAGCTGGCCAGCGCTGGTGGGGTTACATTAAATTTTCTAATGCAGCAAAAATGATAGTTTCTGCAGGCATGTTTTTACAAATTGTTAGTACTCTGTTTCTCGGAGCCCATAGGCAGAAGTGGCATGGAAAGTGGAAATGTCTCACTCTTTGCACCCCAGTGAAGGCAGGCCAGAAAAAAGCCTGTCAATGGACTTCCTTGGATGCTGGAGACTGCCCCTCTGCACCTGGATTCTGGAATCCTTCGGGCGGGCACCTGTCTTTCTCTCCTCTGACTTCTATTTACACTCCCCAGATCGTTGAGATGATAAATAGCATAGGACTCAGGGGAGATTCTCTCTCTCTCTGAATTTCAGATGTCTCATCTGTAGAATTATTTTTAAGTTTTTTTTTTTTTTAAGGTGGAAGTAATTTAAAGTATAATACCATGGTGCACACACTAGGTGCTCCAGAAATTAAAAAAAAGTATTTTTACCTCAGGAAAATAAAATTAGGTTTAACTAGGAATCTGAACGTCAAAGAAGGAAAACAAATCATCACTAAACCACAGAGCAGCCCTTGTAGTTTTTTTGTTTATAAGCTGGGTCCCCTTTTTGTTTTTGAAATCCTTCTTGTGATTCAGCTGACCTTTCATTTTTTTATTTTAAGGGTTTTATTTGATTTTCAGTTAGTCTTAACAGATTCAGTATAGTTCATAGATACAATTCTTGGGAATAATAGAGGAAGGAGGAGAAAGGGTGGGAGAGTGGATGGGAAGAAGGGTAGGGTGGGAGGTATCACTATGGTCCTAAATTTGTACGTGTGAAATACATGAATTTTGTTTACCTTAAATGAAGTCTAATACAAATGTTAAGTGAACGAATGTCATGTATTTAATATATATGCAGACTTAGGAGCATAGTAATGTTTCTTCCTGGTCTCCCACATGGTGGGCATAGGGGCCAAAAAACCTGGGCCATTCTCTTCTGCTTTCCAAGGCACATTAGGAAGGAGCTGGATCAGAAGTGGAACAACTGCTACTCGAACCAGCACTCATATGGGGTGCCAGTGCTGCAAGTTGCAGCTTAACTCCCTATACCATAAAGCCAGGCCCAGTTCCCCTTTCATAGCAGCTGTCACAATTATAATTTATATTTTTAGTGGGATGATTGCATAAATGACCATCTCCGGTGCACTTTAGCATCAGGGTGTTCATAAGGCACCCATCATCCAGTGTTTTGTGTGGTATGAATACTGTGAATTTTTTAAGAAAGATTTTGTTTAATGAATACAAATTTCATAGGTACATCTTTAGGAATATAGCAGTTCTTGCCCCCATACTCACCCTCCCACCCCCCAGTCTCATCCCACCTCCTGCTCCCTCACCCATGCCATTCTTCATTAATATTCATTTTTACTTCTCTTTATATACAGAAGCCCAACTCTGTATTAAGTAAAGATTTCAACAGTTTACACCCTTGCACACACACACAAAGTATAATGTACTGTTTGAAGACAAGTTCTACAGTTAATTCTCATAGTACAACTTGTTAAGGACAGAGGTCCTACATGGGGAGTAAGTGCACAGTGACTCCTGTAATGTTGACTTAACAGTTGACACTCTTATTTATGACATCAGTAATTGCCTGAGGCTCTTGACATGAGCTGCCAAGGCTATGGAAGCATTTTGAGTCCACGAACTCTGTCAGTATTTAGACAAGCCCACAAGCAAAGTGGAGGTTCTCCCTTCAAAGAAAAGCTCATCCTTCTTTGATGGCCTCTTCTTTACCCGCAAATCTCACTCACAGACGTCCTTCATGGTGATCATTTTTTTGCCACAGTATCTTGGCTTTCCATGCCTGAAATGCTCTCATGGGCCTTTCAGTCAGATCCAAATGCCTTAAGAGCTGATTCTGTGGTCAGAGTGCTGTTTAGGGCAATTGTCGTTATATGAGTCTGCTGTGTGGACTGCTTTCCACGTAGGATCATTCTCTCCTTTTTAATTCTCTCTATTGTCATTTGCAGACACTTGGTCTTATTTATGTGATTCCTTTGACACTTCATCCTATCTATATGATAAGTTACACACTTAATATGATCACTTTGATTAGTAAGATGGCATTAGTACCACCCAGCTTCATGTGATTTGGAGTCCCATGGCAAGTTTTTAGCTTTACCCTTAGGGGTAAGTCCATGGAAACTTTTTGCTGAACTGTACATCTCTTCTCTTTCTTATTCCATTTCTTATTTTTTTTTAACTGGGATCTATTTTCAAATGGATTTAAACAACTATGATTAATTCAATGTTAAGTAAAGAGCTCAACCAATGGCATTAAGTAGAAAAAGAGCATAGTGACAACAATAAAATCATAAACTGTTTCTCGACAGTCAAGACAAGGGCTATTCAAGTCATTGCTTCTCTTAGTGTCAATTTCACTTCTAGAGGTTTCCTTTTAGGTGTTCTGTTAGTTGTCACAGATCAGGGAGAAAGTGATATTTGTCCCTTTGGGACTGGCTTATTTCACTAAGTATGGTGTTTTCAAGATTCCTCCATTTTGTTTCAAACGATGGGATTTTTTTTTTTTTTACCGCAATGTAGTATTCCATAGATTACATATCCCATAATTTCTCTATACAGTTTTCCATGGATTGGCATTTAGGTTAATTCCATGTCTTAGCTATTGTGAGTTGAGCTGCAATAAACATGGAGATACAGATAGCTCTTTTGTTTGATGATTTCTTTTCTCTTTGGTAACTTAGAAGGAGTGGGATGGCTGGGTCATATGGTAGGAAAATATTCAGACTTCTGAGGTTTCTCCAAAGTGTCTTCTAAAGTGGTTTTACCAGTTTGCATTCCCACCAACAGTGGATTAGGGTACCTTTTCCCCCACATCATCACCAGCATTTGCTGTTTGCTGATTTCTGTATGTGAGCCATTCCAACCGGGGTGAGGCGAAACCTCATTGTGGTTTTGATTTGCAGTTCCCTGATGGTTAGTGATCCTAAACATTTTTTCATGTGTCTGTTGGCCATTTGGATATCCTGTTTTGAAAAATGTTTAAGTCCTTGGCCCATCTCTTAACTGGGTTGTTTTTTGTTGTTAGGGAGTTTCTTGATCTCTTTGTAGATTCTGGTTATTAATCCTTCTTAGTTATATAGTTTGCAAATAATTTCTCCCATTCTTTTGGTTGCCTCTACACTTTCCTGTTTCTTTTGCCATACAGAAAGTTCTCAATTTGAAGTAATCTCATTTTTAATTTTGGCTTTGACTGCATGCACCTCTGGGGTATTTTCCAAGAACTCTTTGCTTGTGCCAATGTCTTGCAAGGTTTTTCCAATGTTCTCTAATAATTTGATGGTGTTGGGACATAGATTTACGTCTCCAATCCATGTTGAGTGGATTTTTGTGTGAGGGGATAAGGTAGGGGCCTTGCTTCATACTTCTGCGTATGGAAGTCCAGTTTTTCCAGCACCATTTCAGGAAGAGACTGTCCTTGCTCCTGGGATTGGATTTTTAGCTCCTTGATCAAAGATAAATGGGTTGTAGATGTGTAGATTGATTCCTGGTGTGTCTAGTCTGTCTGTTCCATTGTTCTATCCATCTGTTTTTGTATCAGTACCAGACTGTTTTGATTATAACTGCCTTGGAGTATGTCTGGAAAACTGGTACCATGATGCCTCAGGCTTTATTTTTGTTGTATAAGCTGACTTGAGCTATTCGAGGTCTCCTGCGTCTTCATATGCATTTCAGCATCATTTTTCTAGATCTGAGAAGAATGTCTTTGGTGTTTTGATCAGTCTTGCATTGAATCTGTAAATGGATTTCAGAAGAATGGACATTTCGATGATATTGACTCTACCAAAGCATGAACATGGAAGGTTTTTCCATTTTTTGATATCTTCTTCTATTTCTTTCTGTAATGTTTTGTTATTCTCATTGGAGAGATCTGTGACATCCTTGGTTATATTTATTCCAAAGTATTTTACTTTCTATAACTATTGTGAATGGGTTCGATCTTAGAAGTTCTTTCTCAGCTGGCATTGTTTGTTTATACAAAGGCTGTTGATTTTTGTGTGTTGAATTTATATCCTGCTACTTTACCAAACTCTCCTATAAGTTCCAGTAGAGTCTTAGTGGCATTTTTTTGAATCCCCTACGTATAGAATCATGTCATCTGTAGCTAGGGAATTTTGACTTCCTCTTTCCTAATTGGTATCCATTTGATTTCTTTTTCTTGCCTTAAGGCTCTGGCTGAAACTTCCAGGACTATATTGAGTAGCAGTGATGAGAGTGGCCATCCCTGTCTGGTACTGGATCTCAGTGGGAATGCTTCCAAGTTTTGCCCGATTTGCTTAGAGTTTTCATCATGAACGGCTGTTGTATTTTATCAGATGCTTTCTCTGCATCTATTGAGATAATCATACGGTTTTTGTCAGCATTTTTCGAATGTGATGTGTCACATGGATTGATTTGTGAATGTTAAGCTATCCCTGCATACCAGGGATAAATCCCAGTTGGTCTGGGTGAGTGATCTTTCTGATGTTGGATTCAATTGGCTAGAATTTGTTGAGGATTTTTGCATGTATGTTTTTATTCTCTTTCTCTGTTACATCTTTTTCAGGTTTAGGAATTAAGGTGGTGCTGGTTTTAGAATGAATTTGGGAGGATTCCCTCTCAACTGTTTCGAATAGCTTAAGAAGAATTGCAGTTAATTCTTCTTTAAATGTCTGGTAGAATTCAGCAGTGCAGCCATCCAGTCCTGGGCTTTTCTTTGTGGGGAGGGCCTTTATTAATGATTCAATTTCTGTCTTGGTTATGAGTCTGTTTAAGTTTTGTATGTCTTCATGCCTCAATTTAGGTAGCTTATATGTGTCTAGGAATTTCTTCTACATTTCCCAGTTTGTTGGGATACAGCTCTGTGTAGTCATTTCTGATGATTTGGTTTTATTTCTGTGGTGTGTGTTGTACATTTCCTTTTTCATCTCTAATTTTATTGAGTTGGGTCTTTTTTTTTTTTTTTGGTTAGTTGGGCAATGGTGTGTCAATTTTGTTTATTTTTTTAAAAAAAGTAGCTCTTCATTTTGCTTATCTTTTATATTTTTTAATTCAATTTTGTTGATTTCTCCTCTATCTTTTTTTTTCCTACTAGTTTTGGGTTTGGTTTACTGTTGTTTTTTCCAGATCCTTGAGATGTACATAGCTCATTTATTTGGTGCTTTTCCAGTTTTGTGATGTCGGCAGCTATTGCTCTAAATGTTGTTTTTAACACTGCTTTGCTGTATCCCATAAGTTTTGATATGTTATGTTGTCTTCATTTGTTTCCAGAAATTTTTTGATTCTTCTGTTGACTTCTTGTTTGACTCACTGTTCATTCAGGAGCATGTTGTTCAGTCTCCATGTTTGCATATGCTCTAGAGATTCCTGAGTTGCTGATTTCCAGCTTCATTCCGTTGTGGTCTTAGAAGATGCATGGTATGATTTAGATTTTTTTTTTTTGAATTTGCTAAAACTTCCTTTATAGCCTCATATGTGGGCAGTCTTAGAGAAAGTTTCATGCACTGCTGAGAAGAATGTGTATTCTGCAACTCTAGGATGAAAAGTGTTATAGATCTCTGTTCAGTCCATTTGGTGTATAGCATCGATTAAATCTGCTGTTCTCTTGTTGACGTTCTTTCTGGTTGATCTGTCCATTGCTAAAAGCAGAGAAGTGAAGTTCCCCATTACTATTGCATTGGAGTCTAAGTCTCCCTTTAAATCCTTTAACATTTCTTTTAAATAGCCAGTTGCCCTGTGATTAGGTGCATATATGTTTATAGTAGTTACATGTTCCTGTTGAATTGATCCCTTAATCATTACATAGTGCCCTCTCTCTCTCTCTTTCTCTCTTAAAGAGTTTTTTATTTGATAAAAGAGCTGTCTGCACTTAAATGTTTATTGTAGCTCAATTCACAATAGCTAAAACATGGAATCAACCTAAATGCCCTTCAACAGTAGACTGGCTAAAGAAATATGGAATATGTACTCTATAGAATCCTATACAGCAGCCGGTGCCGTGGCTTAACAGGCTAATCTTCCACCTTGCGGCGCCGGCACACCAGGTTCTAGTCCCAGTTGGGGCGCCAGATTCTATCCCGGTTGCCCCCCTTCCAGGCCAGCTCTCTGCTATGGCCCGGGAAGGCAGTGGAGCATGGCCCAAGTCCTTGGGCCCTGCACCCGCGTGGGAGACCAGGAGAAGCACAGGCTCCTGCCTTTGGATCAGCGAGATGCGCCGGCCGCAGCAGCCATTGGAGAGTGAACCAACGGCAAAAAGGAAGACCTTTCTCTCTCTCTCTCACTATCCACTCTGCCTGACAAACAAACAAACAAAAAAAGAATCCTATACAGCAGTTAAAAAAAAAGAAAGAAAGAAAGAAAGAAATTCGGTCATTTGAAACAAAATGGAGAAATCTGGAAAACACCATACTTAGTGAAATAAGCCAGTCCCAAAGGGACCAAATATCATATGTTCTCCCTGATCAGTGACAACTAAATTAGCATCTAAAAGGAAATCTGAGACTGGCACCACTGCTCAGTAGGCTAATCCTCCGCCTAGCGGTGCCAGCACACCGGGTTCTAGTCCCGGTCCGGGTGCCAGATTCTGTCCCGGTTGCCCCTCTTCCAGTCCAGCTCTCTGCTGTGGCCCGGGAATGCAGTGGAGGATGGCCCAGGTGCTTGGGCCCTGCACCCGCATGGGAGACCAGGAGAAGCACCTGGCTTCTGCCTTCAGATCAGTGTGGTGTGCCGGCTGCAGCACGTGGGCCACGGCGGCCATTGGAGGGTGAACCAATGGCAAAGGAATATCTTTCTCTCTGTCCCTCTCTCTCTCTCACTCCACTCTGCCTTTTAAAAAAAAAGGGGAAATCTGTAGACGTGAAATAAACACTATGAGAAACAATGACTTGATCAGCACTTGTCCTGACTGTAAAGGAAAAACTTACTGTTTTATTCCATTTAGTATTTTTTTTATACTTAATACTATTGGTTGAACTCTTTCGTTTACACACAAATATTCTTAGGTGTTTAAATTTAACTGAAAAGTGATCCCTGTTAAATATAAGAGTGGGAATAAGAGAGGGAAGAGATGTATAGTTTGGCACATGCTCTCTCAGACTTACCCCAATGGTAGAGCTAGAAATGTTCCATGGGATTCCAAATCAGTCCCATCAAGGTGGCATGTACCAATGCCATCTTACTAGTCAAAGTGATCA
Organism: Lepus europaeus; assembly: GCF_033115175.1. Classification (NCBI taxonomy): domain Eukaryota; kingdom Metazoa; phylum Chordata; class Mammalia; order Lagomorpha; family Leporidae; genus Lepus; species Lepus europaeus. Next base: position 12,483,254 of record NC_084834.1, read on the forward strand.
GTTTCAGTTCATAATTGATCAAAAAGTTAGGATTAAGTGTCAAAGGGACCACATAAACAAGACTAGTGTCATAAATAAGAGTGTCAATTGTTATATCAACAACAGGAGTCACTGTACACTTGCTCCCCATGTAGGACCTCTGTCCCTAATATGTTATACTATGCAAATTAATGGTAAAACTAATCTTCAAACAGTACTTTATACATTGTGTATATGTGTGGGTACAAACTGTTGAAATCTTAGTATATACCAAGTTAACCTTCTGTATATGAAGTGAGGCTATAACTAGTACTGAAACAGTATTTTTATACTTTGCGTTTCTGTGTGGGCACAAACTTATGAGGTCTTTACTAATTATATACTGAATTGATCTTCTGTATATAAAGAGAATTGGAAATGAAAAAAAAAAACAACCTGGTGTTAAAATGGAAATGGCATAGAAAATTAATTAATTTGAAAAAAAATTATGTAGGATCTCTGTCTTTAATGTGCTGTACATTGCTATTTAATGCTATAATTAGTAATCCAATGGTAGTTTTTTCACTTTGTGTTGCTATATGGGCAAAATGTTGAAATCTTTTCCTAATATATACTAAACTGATCTTCTGTATACAAAGAGAATTGAAAATGAATCTTTACATGAATGGAAGGGGAAAGGGAGCGGGAAGGGGGAGGATTGCGGGCGGGAGGGAAGTTATGGGAGGGGGGAAGCCATTGTAACCCATGGGCTATACTTTGGAAATTTATATTCATTAAATAAAAGTTAAAAAAAAAAAAAAAAAAGCAAATCACCATAGCCTAGCATGTAGTAGGTGCTTAATAAATGCTCAATGAATAAAGTGTTAATCATGAGGCATGAGGGTACTATATTTTCTCTTACATATGAATAAAAGATAATTTAAAAAAAAAATAATTGAAAATGAATCTTGATGAAGAATGGGATAGGAGAGGGTGTGGGCAATGGGATGGTTGCAGATGGGAGGAAGGTTATGGGGGGGAAAGCCGTTATAATCCAAAAGTTGTACTTTCAGAATTTATATTTAAAAATAAAAGTTTTTAGCTGGCGCTACGGCTCAATAGGCTAATCCCTCGCCTTGTGGCACCAGCACACCGGGTTCTAGTCCTGGTTGGGGTGCTGGATTCTGTCCTGGTTGCCCCTTTTCCAGGCCAGCTCTCTGCTGTGGCCAGGGAGTGCAGTGGAGGATGGCCCAAGTGCTTGGGCCCTGCACCCCATGGGAGACCAGCAGAAGCACCTGGCTCCTGCCTTCAGATCAGCATGGTGCGCCGGCCGTGGTGGCCATTGGAGGGTGAACCAACGGCAAAGGAAGACCTTTCTCTCTTTCTCTCTCTCTCTCTCACTGTCCACTCTGCCTGTACCAAAAAAAAAGATAAAAATAAAAGTTTTTAAAAAAGAAAAAAAAAAGATTGATTCATTTGAAAGAGTTACATAGAGAGAGGAGAGGCAGAGGCAGAGGCAGAGGCAGAGAGAGAGAGAGAGAGAGAGAGAGAGAGAGAGATCGGTCGATCAGTCTTCCATCTGCTGGTTCACTCCCCAGTTGGCTACAATGACTGGAGCTGCGCTGATAGACTTGGGCCACCTTTCTACTGCTTTCCCAGGCCATAGCAGAGAGCTGGATTGGAAGTGGAGCAGCGAGGTCTCAAACCAGTGCCCATATGGGATGCTGGCATTTCAGAACAGGGTGTTAACCCATTGTGCCACAGCACCAGGCCTATCCTTTGTCTCTTTTAACAGTTTTTGTGTTAAAGTCTATTTTATCTAATATTAGAATGGCCACACCAACTCCTTTTGGTTTCTGTTGGCATGGCATATCTTTTTCCACCCTTACACTTTCAGTCTGCATGCGTCTTTCTTGATGAGATGTGATTCTTGTAGGCAGCAAATAGATGTTTTTTAAATCCATTCAGCCAGTCTGTGCCTTTTAATGGGGGAGTTGAGGCCATTTACATTCAAGGTGACTATTGATCAGTAATCACTTTTTCCTGCCATTTTTCCAAAAATATTCCCATTTTTTAGTTCGAATTTTCTTTGAACTTTCACTGATTCATTTTCTTCCTTCACCTTCTTTCATAGTGATGTCAGTGTTTCTGTGTGTGACTCATCCTTAAGCATTTTTTGTTGGGCTGGACAGGTGGCAACAGATTGTTTTAATTTCTCTTTGTTAGGGAAGGTCTTTATTTCATTTTCACTCGTAAATGAGATCTTTGCAGGCTATAATATTCTGGGATGACAGTTTTTTTTCTCCTAAGACTTGGACTATGTCTCACCATTCTCTCCCAGCTTGTAGGGTTTCTGATGAGATGTCTGCTGTGAGTCTAACTGGAGATTGTCTGAAAGTAATCTGGCGTTTCTCTCATGCACATTTTAGAATCTTCCCTTTAGGTTTTACTGTGGTGAGTTTGATTACAGTGTGCTGTGGTGAGGATATTTTCTGGTCATGTCTATTAGGTTTCCTGTGTGTTCCTTGTACTTGGATGTCCTTTTATCTCTCCAAACTAGGGAGGTTTTCTGTTAATATTTCACTAAAAAGGTTTTCTAATCCTTTCTCTCTCTCCATGCCTTCAGGAACTCCTAGAACCCGAATGTTGTGTGTGTGTGTGTGTGTTTATAGTATCCTGTAGATTTCCAGCTGTGTTTTTTAGGCTTCTAATTTCCTCTTCTTATCTTTGGTTTGACTGTATTCTTTCCTGTGCTTTGTCTTCCAAGTCCTATAGCCTTTCTTCTGCTTCACCAATTCTATTGTTAAGGCTCTCGGTTGCATTTTTGTATTTGTTCTGTTGAATTCTTCATTTCATTTGGATTTCTCCTTATGATCTCAATTTCATGGGAGAAATTTCCTTTCATATGCTGTTTGGATTTCAGTAGTTTGTGCATTTGCTTCTGATTATTTCTGTGTAATCTTATGATCAATTTTTTGAGCTCCATTTCTTGCATTTCTTCCATCTCATCATCTTCACAATCTAGCATGGAAGCATTGTGTTCTTTTGGGGACTTCATGTTGTCTTCTTCCTTCTTGTTTCTTGAATTGCTGCATTTGTTGTTTGGCATTTGTGGAGATACTCATTGTACTTTTATTTTTTTTTACTCTGGTGGGTTTTATATTTGTACTGTGACTGTGTAGATAAGTGGAATGTCTGCTTTTGAATCTCTAGAGGCTTGTAGTGGATGTGGTCAGAGAGCTCTGTTCAGTTCTCCAGGGTTAAGGGCATGCCTATGTTGACACACCCAGGTTTGGCATGATAAATCTCACTCTCTTTTTTATCAGAAGGGAAAGTTACTCTGCTCAGCCGAGCTCCTCTCCTTAATGGAGACCAGTGCCTTAGTGCTAGCCCCAGTGGCTATAATATTCATCCACTCTGTCCCAAGGAGCACACAAAGGATCTGTGCAGTCCTCAGTGTAAGTTCAGATTCCCCAGCGATGTCTCTGTCCAGGTAACCAGGAAGCCCTGAGCGTGTGGAGTCTCCCAGTGTGAGTGTCCAGAGTCCCAGCCTCACCGTGGATCCTGCCTCACACCCTCAGTTTTTTTCACAGTCCCAGTAGAGAAGCCTCACATAGTCACAGGCTCCTATCCCCCTTGTTAGTTCTCCCCACCAGTCAGGGTCTCCATTTGGCTGTTGCTGGGCACAGACACGAGCTGGCACAGCTGTTACATGTCTAAAATGGTGCCTGCTCTATCGGCTTGTTACAGGATGCCATTGTATAGTGATTGTCCTTTTTTAATTTCCCTCCTCTAGTTTAGCCGGTACACTGTCCCCCATGGGGTTCCAAGCTGGGTTCCCTCTAGGTTCTTGGTTTTTTTGCCAGTGGCTTGGGCTTCTGCAGTCTGGTCTCACTCCCACCCCCCTTTCCAATGCTGGTGTGTAGGCTCTGCTGCTGGAGTCCTGAGCCTGGGCACCCACACCCTCTATGTATGTCCACCATGTCCCTTTAATTTTGGTAGCGTTTCCTTTGCTGCTTTCTCCCTAACTCTTCTCTGAGACTATGCTCTCTCCACTTTTTTTATTTTAAAGCTTTTATTTAATGAATATAAATCTCCAAAGCACAGCTATAGATTACAATGGTTTCCCCCCCCAGAACTTCCCTCCCACCCACAACCCTCCCCTTTCCCACTCCCTCTCCCCTTCCATTCACATCAAGATTCATTTTCAATTCTCTTTATATACAGAAGATCAGTTTAGTATATATTAAGTAAAGATTTCAACAGTTTGCCCCCATACAGCAACACAAAGTGAAAAATATTGTTGGAGTACTAGTTATAGTATTACATCACAGTGTACAGCACATTAATGACAGAGATCCTACATGATATTTTTTTAAAAATTGATTAATTTTCTATGCAATTTCCAATTTAAAACCATGTTTTTTTTTCCATTTCCAGTTTTCTTTATGTACAGAAGATCGATTCAGTATATACTATGTAAAGATTTCCTCAGTTTGCAGCGATTGAGATCCCAGTGGAAAGAACGGGGCCATCAAAGAAGGAGGTACCCTTCTCTGAAGGGAGGAGAGAACTTCCACTTTGACTGTGACCCTATCGGAATAAGATCAAAGACGGCGAACCTTAAAGGCTTCCATAGTGTTGGCAACCCATGACTAGAGCCTAGGGAGATTGCTGATGCCATAAACAAGAGTGTTAAATTGTTAAATCAACATCAGGAGTCACTGTGTACTTACATCCCATGTGGGATCTGCCCTTAATGTGTTGTCCAATGTGAAGTAATGCTATAACTAGCACTGACACAGTATTTTTACACTTTGTGTTTCTGTGTGGGTGCAAACTGAGGCAATCTCTCCACTTTTTTTAAAGCTATCTTCTCCTGGGCTAGAACAGTAGGCTCCCTCCCTACTCCGCTGTCTTGGAACCCAAGACCAAATACTGTGAAATTGAAAACCAGAGCTTGACCATGTATGGGGCAAGTTTTCTTGCTTTTGAAAGGAGATACAAAATAACCGTGGTGGAAATGTGCTGATGGTAGAATGTGGGACACGAGAAGAGTGTTGCTTTGAAATGAAGAGCTCCGCAACAGGTGTTTTGGGACAGGCATTTTGGTGCAGCTGCCTTTTGGAAGCCTGCATCCCATAGCAGAGTAGCTGTGTTCAGTCCAGCCTCTGCCTCTACTTCTAATCCAGTTTGCTGCTATTGCGCATTCTGAGAGGCATCCATTGTTGATTCAAATACTTGGACTCTGCCACCCTCCCAGGAGACTTGGCTGGAGATCCAGGCTTCTGAACTTGGCCAAGCATAGCCACAGCTGCTGTGGGCATTTGGAGAGTGATCCTGCAGATGGAAAACCACTTTCTTTCCCTATAGATTTCAAAAAAGTAGAGATAATTGAACAATGTAAAGGAATATCTTGCTGTGTGTTATGGATTAGTTATCAAAGTGTTTGGCTCAGAAAGTGGTGGGAGTCCCTCATATATTAAAAAGTGGTTGGGGTCAGGCTGGTGCCATGGCTCACTAGCTAATCCTCTGCCTGCAGCACCAGCACCCCGGGTTCTAGTCCCGATCAGGGTGCCAGTCCAGTCCAGCTCTCTGCTGTGGCCCGGGAAGGCAGTGGAGGACGGCCCAAGTGCTTGGGCCCTGCACCCACGTGGGAGACCAGGAGGAAGCACCTGGCTCCTGGCTTCGGATCGATGTGGTGCACTGGCCGTAGCAGCCATTTGGGGGATGAACCAAGGGTAAAGGGAGACCTTTCTGTCTGTCTGTCTCTCTGACTAACTCTGCCTGTCAAAAAAAAAAAAAGTGGTTGGGGTCCTTGAAAGATGGTACTTTGATATTGAGTGTGATCAGACTATGATGATGAACGGTTTGGCAGGAATAAGACTATCCTAAATTTCCTTTTATTACCACATGAGTCCTAATGATTTGGAATTAGATTCATATGAAGTACCATTTTTTTCTCAGGTATGTTTTACGAGATATGTTCAGTCTCCTATGGAAAAGAATTGTCCTCTCCTTGCTCAAATTTTTAAAACAAATTCTGAAATAATTTGATTCACATAGCTAGCTCATTTCTATCCCTTATGCTTTATATATCTAAAGAGGTCAAAAATATTTTCATCTATTTGCTTAGCACTATGAGATGAAAGAACGCAAGAAATTTCCCTCTATTCTCAAAAAGTATACAATTGGATCAGAACTATCACTTGGTGAGATGCATAATTACAAACAAAACCAAAGTATGCGTAATGAAATGAACCAGTTTGTTTACCTCATGATCCTCCGTCATGTATGTTCCTCTTTTCAGATCTCAAGCTCCAGAGAGGCCAGGACCTTGTTTCAGTCATCCCGGCACTTGGCACACAGTATTCTGCACATTTAGACATGCTCAACAACTGATATTTGAGGATGCTCAATAAGTAAATTTTGATTAGTGCAAGCAGACTAGCCAGAAATAAGCATCTTGATAATCCTTATATTATTATATGTTTGAAAAGGGAACATATTCTTGTCTCAAGCAAATACTCTTTTCTCCAAGCTCTCCCCCCCCCCCCCCCCCCCAGTTCTTGTGATTTCTGGCTATAGGCACTCTCCCCTCTAGCCTGGCTTGGCCATCTACCCTGTAAGTGTAGTCAACTTCATTTCCTTTCAGCAGATTTTATCATCAGTATTACTCATGTGCTCACCAATCAAAGTGACACTGTGGTAGAGATATGAAAGTAAGTGTGGTGCAGGTGAGCATTCAGGACTCCTCTTTGTAATTTGTAGCAAATTACTCAAATATTCCACTCTTTTGTTGATCTGTGAATATTTGAGAAATGAATTTTCCTCTGTAAACATTGCTTTGTCTCCTTTAGACTGGCAGAGGACAGTGCAGCAGCCCCCACACAAAACTACAATTTGCACATGGCTAAAGTCCGTGGTTATCTTACAGCATCCTGGGCACGTGAAGTAGGAATTGGTCTCTGCAGCAGGTGCTGCTTCTTGCATTTCCTGTTCATTTCTGTAGAGAGATGGAGGAGCTCCTTTGCTTGAGGTGAGTTCACCTGGCGAGTCATCATGGCTAGAAAGGCTAGTTAGTCTGTCATTTATTTATATAGGTAGGATACTTTTAGCATAATTGATTTGAGTCTATATCCTTGGATTTTGAACTTAACTATTCATAGTGGTAAATAGGAAACTACGTGTGGTATACTAGATGGCCCATTTAATCAATTGTTCAGACACATTTTTACCTATAAAGGATGATTGCAGATGCTTTCCTAGATTGACATGTATTGTTATGATACTCATACTTCATTTAAATGTATGAAATTCCCAATGTATTGTGTAAACTTCTAAAGGTCTCAGTCACCCTAGGTGGAGAATGTTCATGATTCTATGAACATTATACTGTTGAGCATCATTCTAGACATACTTTCCTATGAAATCAGAGCATTCCTCCTAATTACTTCAGGAGTCTTTGAATAACTCCGAAGGTACTTTCAGTTGATTAGATAAGTGTTAATTTACATCCCCCTTCCTCTCCTAACAACAGTTTTAAAGTATGCATTATTTTGAAATAAAAAAATGTTATTTGGGTTTTGTTTAGTTTAGCAAATGTTAGATTGCAGTGCTGTTATACACCTTTAGTCTTTATATATTTAAACGCCATGCTTAATACATTGCCTTCATCAATAGTGTCATAAGGTGTATTCTTTCTGTTATCACCTATTTTTTCCAAGGTCACTTTAAAATAAATTTTAGAATGTATATTCTCATCTCTACTCTAAATCTTATCCATTTTATAATATTTTACTATAATTTTTTTATATATTTAAAAAAATTTTTAATAGGCAGAGTGGACAGTGAGAGAGAGAGACAGAGAGAAGGGTCTTCCTTTGCTGTTGGTTCACCCTCCAATGTCCGCTGTGCCCGATGCACCATGCTGATCCGAAGCCAGGAGCCAGGTGCTTCTGCTGGTCTCCCATGGGGTGCAGGGCCCAAGCACTTGGGCCATCCTCCACTGCACTCCCTGGCCACAGCAGAGAGCTGGCCTGGAAAAGGGGCAACCAGGACAGAATCCAGCACCCAGAGTGGGACTAGAACCTGGGGTGCCAGCGCCACAGGTGGAGGATTAGCCTATTGAGCCGTGGCGCCAGCCAATATTTTACTATATTAATGTCTTAATAATAGATGTTGTCCTAAGGTCTTTCTGTATGTAACTCATTTAATCTTCACCTTTATTAAGCAAATGCACATAGTCTTCATCCATTCATCAAAAATGACTTATTGAGCATCTGTGAATGTGCAGAATGCTGTGTGCCAAGTGCCAGGACGAATCCAGCAAGGTCCTGGCCTCTCTGGAACTTGAGGTCTGAAAAGAGGAAAATACATGACTGAGGATCATGCAGTAAGCAAACTGGTTCATTTAATTATGCATATTTTTTCTGTTTGTAATTATGCAAGATTATGGTTTAACCATAATCTTATAATTATAACCAAAGAATTATGGTATTAACCAAGATTATGGTTCTGATCCAATTGTGTGCTTTTTAAGAATAGGGGGAAATCTCTTGCATTCTTTCACCTCATAGTGCTAAACAAATATATATCAATATTTAATGATGGTTACAGGAATGCTTTTATGGAACACCATAACCTGAGAGTTGTTGGAATTACCTAGTGGGATTTCAGGGGGCTAGAAAAGATCACCCAACAAATGGAGTTTGCTAATAAGGGAAGTACTCATACACAAATGGAAATAGTGTTGATTAGGAGCAGTCAGACAGCTAGGTTTCCAAATAGCCTCAGTGAGCCCTGTTAAGACTGAAACATTCAGTTGACCTCTAGGGCTGTTCAGTACCTCTAACACTTGAAACGTGGATTCAGAAGGAAAGCAGGAATAGTGTTTTAGTAAAACATGGAGATAAAAATTCTGGTAGTCTTTTTATGAAATATGTTAAAAAAATTCTTCTAGAAAGCAGAGACTGCTTGAAACATTATATGTCAATTTGGTAAACAATGGCAATAATGAGATCTTCCCCAAAACACTCCATGACACTTTAATGTCAGTCTTTCCTGTCTGTATTTGGCAAACCAATGATCTTACTATTACTACTTATATGGTTAATTATAGCAGTGCATCTAGAAGTGAAGTCCAGAAAGTAATGCCCTAGAATGAAATGTTGGTCTCGGTAGTAGGAGATGCCAACCAGTCTGTTGCTTCCAGCTCCTTCTGTAGCACCGGTTTTGCTTGAGCTGAGCCATTAACCTTTAAAACAGCCCAAACTGGGTTCAGAAAGGTAGCAAAAGGAATGACAGGAAAGGCTGAAAACCTGAGAGCAAGGGCTGCTTCTGGGTTCTCATTGCAAATGTGTGGACCCTGAAAATCTTTATGAAGTAAGGGAGCTATTGATGTTAGTGAGCTTGATCATTTCAGGAAAAATGGCCATGAAAGCTCTGTATGCCTTTTCACATCATGAGGTGTTTCACTAGGCATTCTGTGAAATGACATTTTTAAAGGTTGACATGCATTTTCTTCATTCCCTGTCAGCTAGCATCTTTAGCACAAATTCTTAGAGCTTTATATCATCTATGTGTTGCTGTACACTCTTGTGGGGTTTTTAATGTCCTATTTTATTTATGTAGTTGAAATTTAGAGTGACTAAGGACAGAAGGAGAGAGAGGGATGGGGGGAGAGAGAGAGAGAGAGAGAGAGAGAGAGAGAGAGAGAGAATGTGTATACCTCAAAACCAGTGGTTCACTACCCAAATATCTACAATAGACAGTACTGGACCAAGTCAGATCAAGATCCTAGAACTACAGCAGGGCTTCCCACATAAGTAGCAAGGGGCCCGAGTCCTTGGACCATAATCCATCGGTTTTCAAGGTTCTCTAATAAGGAGCAAGATAGAAGGGCAGCTGGATCTCAAATCAGCATTCCAATATGGAGTGTGGCATCACAAGTGGTGGTGGACTCATCCACTGCAACATCAAGCAAGCTTGTCTCAACCTCCTGTGCTGGGAGGCTTACCTTATGTAGAAGACATTGAAACCGAATGCTGAGGAGTCACGGCTGACATCCACACATTGCTCTACACAGAAAATGCAGCATTCTAAGAGTGCGGTGGGCCGCTGGTCTGGATTAGCTATCACTCAGTTTTTCTTATCATAGGTAGAGGAATGAAAACCTGTTGCAGTTGAGCCCATCAACATCAGTAGTTGAGACTTAAACCATACCTGAACTTTGAGTGAGATCCTTTTCCTAGTGTTGTCAGTCTGAGAAGCCAGCCTCCATGGGAAAGCTTAAGCAGAGTATACTCACCCATGAAATTTGGATTTTGCTGCATTCAAACAGAGAATATCAACAGTAAGTATTTTTTGTTCTATCTGTTTACTTTTTGAAAGTCCGAGTGATGCACATACGCATACACACACACATACATGCACACAGGGAGGGGATAGAGAAAGAGAGGTAGGTAGATAGGTAGATAGATAGAGATATCAAAAATCTGTTCACTCCTCCAAATGCCTGCCACAGCTAGGTCTGGGCCAGGCTGAAAAAAGGGATCATGGATCTACCCCCGGGTCTCCCACATGGGTAGCAGTGAGCCCAAGAGCTTGAGGCGTGATCCATCAGTCTCACAGGTATGTTTGCAGGGAGCTGGATTGGAAGCAGAGCAGCTGGGACTTGTACCACCATTTTGACTTGGGCATCACAAGTGGTGGCTTAACCCACTGTGGCACCAGGCTGGCTCAATGAGTATTTTGTTTCTCATGCAAATTTGTAGACAGCTAGAGTGGGTCTATTTCACAGGTCTCATTCTGCCATTGGAGGGCTAGTGGCTACTCTGGACTCTTAAGATTAACTCAGAATCATTCACACTACCTTTCACCAACGTTTCCATATTTGCCATGTCTCATGGCCAAGCCAGAGAGTACAGTTGTCTCTCTGGTCCTTGAGGATCGGTTCCACTCACCTGTGGATACTAAATTCCAAAGATATTCACATTCCTTACATATAATGGTATATTACTTCCATTTCATCTGCTCATATATTCCTGCATACTCTAGACCAACTCTGGATGACATTATAATATCTAGTACAGTGTAAATAGTTATACTGTTTTGGGGGGAGGACTGACAAGAAAAAGAATCTTTACATGTTCAGTTATCTTTCACTTTACTTGAGTAGCCTGAAACTTTACCTTGTAGCCTGAAACTGTCAGAGACAATATTGTGTGAGTGAATGAGCATGGGTAACATTAAGTATTTGACCTGTTTTTGACCCAGTAGTGGTCATTTGCCAGCCTTGTAACAGATCACAATTTACTCTTGGGCACCACTATTCAAGACTCCCCTAGCTCAGAGAGTTGTTGATTTCTTTCAAGTTTAAGCTCTCTTGAAAAATATCATTATTTGTTTTCATCCATACGATCTCACGTTGGAGATTTCTCCAAATTTATGTCAATTCCATATTTTTCTAAACCACAGCTTGCCATTTCTTTGAGGTATTATCTGGGAGAATTTTGATCTGAAAACTTGGGCAGGAAGGCTTTTAAAAATGTAGTATTTTGCTTAGAGTGTATAAAAAGGCTCATAGTAGAACAAGGGTTCCATACCTGTCTTGTTAATCATTTTCTCGCTATATAAACATGCATGCTGAACAGAAGCTGCCTTTACAATTAGAATGCAGTGAAGCTGCTTCTGTTCCTTATCACGACCCTGTTTTAAAATATAGGCTCAGAGACCATTAGCATCATAGGGTACATATTCCCAAGAGACATTTTTCACTTCTGCTTTCATTTGCAATTTCATTTCAATTGTAGTGTTGAATATTTTCCCCATGTCTTGTGTATGAAAGGACAGAATGGTGGTAGAATGCTACACTGTAACTCCTAAATTCCCAACAAGGTGTGACTAATGCTGTCAGGTTTAAATTAAGATGAATTTCTTCAAGCTCGTTAAGACTGTGATATTCAGCTTTTCTAGTAGGAAGTTCACATGGGGGATTTCTCAATTCAAGAATATTAACACACTGAGTAAAAAGACACATGCTTTGTTGTTTCTAGGTTCTTTGTTTGAGTAATTTCATTTAATGTCATGCATTCCTGAGGAAGCTGAACTGTGGGCTCAATGGGATCCCAATTGTGCTGTAGTTTGACATTTACCTGGTCCCTTCCTTCAGTCCCCAGCGAAGGAAGTTCATCCTGTGGCTTCCCAACAAGCACATCCAATAAAGTGTTTCTGAACCATTTTCTTTTCACCTTTTGCATCCTTTTAGCAATTGAGTATCCAGGACACAGGAGATTCCCTTCACATGCTTTCCAAATTTACCCATGTCTGATTGTGTGATTTCTATTTACACTTTCCTCAGGTATTCCACTGTTAGATGATTGACTACAGAATGGAAGGAAACAGAAGGCAGAAGCCTTTATCTGAACCTTTCTTTGCTTAAAGAATCCATCAGGTAAGATCTGTGACTGGTGTGAAACTGAATTTTCTATCAGAAAAGTATTCAAATGAACATCGGATCAAGAGAGTCCTTGAGGAATTTGAGGAATTCTGTTTTGTATTACTTGTAAATAATCTGTGAAATATGTGAAATTGTATCTCAAGTAATTTTGTTCACTATCACCATAATAACCATTTATGTTGGAACAACTGTAGAATGGATACTGTTCTCTCTCTTTCAAATTTTTTATTTACATTTTGTAAAATTGGAACAGTAGGGATCCTTCCATTCTGCATGATTGAAAGCCAGCAGTATTTGCTGGTGCCTATTTTTAAAGTGTACATAGAAAAGCTACCTTATATCTATGAGTGTTGACAATTGTGTTCCAGTCTGGCCAAAACCTTGTGACCTAGCAATAAGATCATAATAAAACATCTAGGTAGGAAAATGAGTTGACCTTTTGATAACCCAAGTCAACTTTTGTTACCATGTTACCTATTTTTGTCCTCTATCATTGGATCTATTTTCAAATAAGAGAAACACGATGTATTTTCAGTTATTTGTATGAAATACATTTTTATCTATGTTTATTTGTGCCCTTTGCTATGCAACTTGTTTCCACAAAGGGACTTAACCAGCTCAAAATCTTTTTTTCAATTGTCATTCATGTTCTGTGTTTGAAAGACAGAGAGGCTAACAAGTAGAGTCCTTCCATTTGCTGGTTCTTTGCTCAAGTTCCTGGAGTAGTGAGGGGGTAGATCAGGCTGATGCCAGGTTTAAAGAACTCAGCTCAGGTCTCCCACATTGGTGGCAGGGATCCAGGCTCTTGAGCCAGCAGTCCTGCCTCCTAGAAGGAGTATATGTAGTAAGGTGGAATGGGCAGTTGATCTGGGACTTGATACTGGCACTGTGGTAGATGATGCTGGCATCTTAACTGCTGAGCCAAACACCCATCCTGAATCTGTGTTGTCTTGGAATATTATCTGTGTACCCAAAACCCTGCAAGTATAAACTGGACAACCCCTAATCTAAGTCCATGCAAGAATACTACCTCAAACACCCTTGAAAACTGTCTACATATGGATATACTTGCTGGAAGCCAAGAGGTAGGTGTGTATTTTTCTGTGATAAAGCAGCTCTTCTGATACCCAGAGAGCCCCAGAGGGGGAACCATCCAGCAGAGCGACAGAGAAACCCTATCTAGACACTGAGAGAATACTTCCAGGGTTTCTGGAGTGCTATTTGTGGGTCAGGCAGGCATCAGGGATTGAATTATCCTATTCCATGCTTTATCTCACACTTCATCACAACACTTTGAAAGTCATTATCTTCTTTTTACAGATATAAGAACTGAGGTGCGGAAATATTAAGTAGCTTGCCAAAACTCAAACATCCATAACCTATCTCCAGTCCCAATTCCAAAGACCCTATTATTTTACCATCTGCCCTTGCCTCCCAGAGGTGAGGTGACAGGAGAGGGTCCCCTGCATCAGCACACAAGCTTAGCTGCAAGAAGAATAGAATGCTATGTGTTGGAGAAGTGACAATATTTGTGTATCCAATTGCCAGTCTACTCTATGGACATAAGGAATGGAGTAACTAACACCCTGCTCCCTCAGCACTGTTTCAATAGGCAGTATTCTGAAAAAATCTTTTTCATGAGACGTTGCCTTGAGTAGTTTATGAGCCCAGGGTACTATAGTCATAGCATCACTACATTTCTTCCATCATGATTTCTTCTCTCATTCCTTTATGCATTTTTTGTAGCCCAATTGTGTGTTTAATTTGTGTTTAACATATTATCCTATCCCCCTCTACTCTGTTTCAATCGACTTGAGAGACAGACATGGGAACTAGGAGATCTGATTTAATGTGTATATTATCATCACCAGTATTCGTTTCTTTAGGAAGGCTGAGTAGGACATGCTTTATCGCTTTATCCTCCATTTTGTGATTTCTTTTGCTCATTTCTATAAACTGTGGGAATGGTGATTAATATTGGGAGCCTGATTTTCCACTGTGATGTTGGAACTCTGCCTTGAATGAAAAGAGAGAGGAGAGATGCAGCTAGAAGCAGCATTTCAGGGTGCGCTTAGATATTTTACAATGGTTTTGATTTGTTCAAAAATGTTCTCAAATATTGTTCATTTTATGAACTTAGTTTTGTGACAGCACTTCCAATTTGGTGTTCCAGAATGCACTCATCTCAATGAAGTACCTGCCTTGTGCCAAGGTCCTGAGAGGTAAAATAGGACTTCCTATTCTTGCCAGCAGAGGGCAGCAAAGAACACTGGAGCAGGTGCTTGATATCAGCTACTGAGGATGTTTCCCTTGGTGGAGGCAAAGATGAGGGTGTTCAGAGGACCAACATGAGAAAGGATCATTACAGGGATCCAGGAGGGAGACCAGACCATATGGGGAGTGTAAGGGTTCTCCCAAGGGCTCATAACTGCCAGCACAAGTAGACATCTGGAGAGTCATTGATTATAACCTTTTCTTGGTATTGACTGCTATTTCCAGGCTGTCTGATGCCAAGGTGTGGCTGGCTGCCTAAGTTAACAGGCAACTAAAAGCATATCTGGGCACTAATAGAAACTGGCTGCCTGAGAGTTATCAACAAGCTGCCCACAGAGGCTGAGGGGTCCAGAAGCAGCCCCGTGAGGGTGAAGGATGAATGGGTGTGAGGGCTCACCAAATCCAGCTGCAGAAGAGACCGAGGCCCCGGGTACATGCCAGGAAGATGATTCTGCGAAATACATATACATGCATATGTATATAATACCAAGGATATTTTCCCCTTGTCTTGGGGGTGGGGGGCACTGCTTAGCTATGGAAACACTGTGTGATTTAGGAATTAGACAGTTCTCACTTTACCAACTGTTAGGTATCTGGCCCCCAGTCACACAACTTCACTGAGCTTCAGTTTCTCCACCTGTCAAATGGAATTAATAATTTTTACCTCAGAAGCTGGTGTTGAGGCAAGGGGAGGCTGTGTATAAACTACCTTGCAAGAAGCTTGACGTTTTGTAGTTGCTCAATGGATTTGATTGCGTGACGTATTCTCCCTCCTTTCTCTTTGGCCACGGACAAACATCCATGATAGTGTTCACTATTTTGGAAAATAATGTCTCCCTGTCTTTTCTAAGCATCCTTGGTGTTAAGCAGGAATTACTATGTGAGCTAGCTTGCTAAATCTTCTATGCTGTTACCCCATTTTATAGTTGTGGCAATCCTTTGCGGTGCAGTATCACCTCTGTTGTGCAGGTGGAGACACTGAGACTCTTCTAGCATAGCTCCTTTTACCAGCACCCTGTGCATGGCGAATGCTGAAGAGGGGGTTCAAAAAGTACATAGTTTGGTTGCAGCCCTCCTGCCAGTGTTGCTACAAAACCTTCTTTCCTGTGTAGATAGTTCATCACCCATTTACTTGTTTTGAGGTTTAATTTATATAGGTATGTATGTATGTATATATATATTTGAGAAAATCAACTTTGAAGAACCCAAGAATAGTGCATCCTTTGTGAGCGCTTAGACATTACTATAGCTTATGAGACATAGATAACATCCTCCACTGAATACATTAAAATGAAGTAAATCTTTGCAAACAAGTTTTCCTATTAACTCTCATCATCCAAGAATTTGAGGACAGAGGTCCTGCATGGGAAGTTAATGCACAGTGACTCCTGTTGTTCATTTCACAGTTAACACCCTTATGTGTGATGTGAGAGATCACCCATTTAAACACTTAGGGGGGAAAATTGAATAAAAGAATTTTGTGTTTGTGATATGTTAAAATAAAATAACCTTATAATTGACACAGCATCACATCGATACTATCTCTTCATTTGGTATTTAGGGCCGAAAGGTCAGTGTTCAATGACAGAAATGAAAATAGACTGCTATGGTCAGAGTTCTTCCCCCACCCACCCAGTTCTCCTGTTGAAGCCCTTATCTCTTGCTCTTTCTGTGCCATGCAAGGACACAGTGTGAAGATGGTTGTCTGTAAGCCAGGAAAAGAGGCTGAGTCAATGGGGCCCCATGCTCTTGGATTTTCAACCTCCAAAACCGTCAGACAAGTAAACTTCTTTCTTTGACACATTACCTAGCCTAAGGGGTTTTGCTACAAGAGCAGAAAATGGGTGAATCATGTTTTATTTTAATGTTGAACAAATTATTTTTGTATAAAATATTATATAATTATACTAAAATATGCAAAGAAATACTATTGCAGTATAGCTTTGAAATACAATGCCGCTTGGGCAAACTGGAGGAAAGCTTGCTGAAATCTCTGTTTCTTACAACTATGTGCAAAGGAACAATCATCTCAGTTTAATTTTGAAGAATTGAATGACGGTGCCAAAATCTAGAAAACCAATATATCAGTTTGAGAGTTTGTCAGTTATGGCATGAGCCTTAGAACCTTGACATCACAATGGTGGGTGATCTTGACTACTGCGGAACCCACAGTCTTCAGAGACTTGTTCATAGTTTCTGTTGAATAGTACAGACAGAGTCGAAGATTATGAGACATGGAAAATAATGTCAGAGCTTCTGAAAGTCATCCGCCAGTCCCCAGCGCAAGGTAGCCTTTTCCTATACTACTTGTGGTCATTTAAGCAGGCTGGTCGTCCCAGGAAGAGTTCTGTTCTGTTTTCCCTAAAACAGAGGAAGTAATTCCTGACTTTGGTGCTGGTTTCATGAGAAGCTACTTTTGTTCTTTGCTTTAGTGCTACGGAGCTCAAAAGAGCAGGCTTTGTACTATCAGGGGAGACACTTCCTTGGCTTCATGGCAAAGAGTTTTCTCTGAAAAGATCTCAAAAGAGGCTGTCCTTTTTATGAAAGAGTTTTATGTTCTGCTCAGTCCAACTGGTTTTACCTATTATGGCCACAGAGCCCCATTGGTACATGGTCCTAACTCAACCAGTTATATCTAAGCCTGTCTGATGTTAAGAGATGTTTGTGGAGGTTACCAGCAGTATTTCATGTTGTCTAGCACTTCTCTCCCCTTGCCTCCCAATTTGAACACTAATTTAGATAAGACGGGAAGCATTTTACTAAGTGGGAATCAATGTATCCCTATTATGTAAATTATCATGCTAACAGGGGTCCACGTTACAATGACTTCTTTACCAATCGCTGTGTCATCTTGTTTTACATGTGATAGGCTGAAAATTGCCTTGTGTTCCCTCTTCTGAAACCATGTTTTAAGAGCTTGGTGAGTCTCAGCTGAGGTGTCCATCCTAGTGTTCTTTACAGAGGGCAGTGTGGTAGTTGAATGGAAATACTCTCTAGAGATATAAACTGCTTTAGAATATCAGGGGCATGTGATTTAATTTTCCTTTGAAGGCAGAAGGCATGCCTGTTGCTTTTACTTAGAATGAATTAGCAGCAGATATGTATGGAGAACTTCACAGTTGAAGATTGCTTTTGATATTTTACTGTAACTTGCACTAAAACCAGGCAGATTGATATTGTTCCAAATTACATGTTCTCTTTTATGATATATGCTCCCTTTCATACACAGCCAGTTAGAAACAGACAAACTCTGAAATTTTCAATAATCTTCAGTACTTTCTTTCTTTATTCTTAGAATGTATCTATTAAGGAATACAAATTTTCATAAGTACAATTTTAGGAGTATAGTTATTCTCACTGTATCAGTCCTCCCACCCACACTCCCATGCCTCGTCCCCCTCACTCTCCCCTTCCCAGTTCTATTCTCCGTTAAGATTCATTTTCAATCAACTTTGTACATAGAAGACCAACTCTATATTACGTAAAGATGTCAACAGTTTTCACACAAGCACACATATACACATACACAAACTGAAAACTGGTTTTACAGTTAACTCTCAGTACAACTCATTGAGGACAGAGGTCCTGCATGGGGAGTCAGTGCACAGTGACTTCTGCTGTTAATTTAACAATGAACACTCTCATGGATGACGTCAGTGACCACCTGAGGCTCTTGAAATGAGCTGTCTAAGCTATGGAAGGCTTTTTTTTTAATAGAAACGTTTATTTCATAAATACAAATTTCAAAAGGACAACTTTTGGATTATAGCGGTTTTTTCCCCTATGGACAAGGCCATAAGCAAAGTGGAAGTTCTCTCTTTAGAGAGAGAACTTCTCTTTAGAGAGAAGTACATTCTTCTTTGATTGCCACTTTTTTTCCACTGGGGTCTCACAGAGATTGTTCATGTAGACTATGTTTTAGCCACAATGTCTTGGCTTTCCATGCCTGAAATGCTCTCACAGACTTTTGATCCTCAATACTGCCAAGTGCACACTAGCAGAATCTTTCATATGCACATTTCTGCTAACTGCGTATTCAACAGAATTTCAGCTTTTTCTTTCTCATGCTCCTCAGACATGTTACAGCCTTCGCTTCTTGCTGATTGCAAATCCGCATTCAAATTTTTAGATGCTTATGGCAATGGCACCTAGTCTCAGGAAGCAACATTCTTTTTGTTAAAATAATAGAGGTACAACAATGACCAGAAACAGAGAGATTGAAAACCACAGGAATTCCTTGTTACGGACCTGTAGGGCACAGGTTTATTTGGGATTCTCTGGGTCCACTTCATAGGGCCCTCTAAGCTTGGTCCACGTGTTGGGAGATTGCTCTGGGTTAGGATCTGCTTCTGAGCTAATTCAGAACATTGGCTGAATTCCCTGACTTGTAGTTGAGGTACCTTCCTCCTCCAGCTGTCACCTGGGGGCTGGTATTTGCTCCTGGGAGCTGACTGTATCTAGTCTCATGTTTCTGTGCAGCTCCTGCCCATATGATAGATTCATTCTCCCTTGCCCTTCAACTCTCTCTGGCTTCCCCTTCTGTGCCATGTCCTGAGTCAATGTAGATGATAATCTCTGATTTGGGGACCTCTTGGGGGTTAGTTTAAGCCTCCTATATGAGGGAATGTAGTCTCCCTATTTGAAGGTTCATCACATTCATTCTGTCTTCACAGTCTCTTTTTGCAGATAGCACAGTCATAGGCTGCAATCATTAGGGTGTGAGGCTTTTGGATGGGTTGTTTTAGAACCCTCTGTGTACCACAGACTTTCTGGAAAACATCCCTTCCATCCTTCCACCAGCAGTTGTCCATGGTTCCCAAGACCTCCATGTTAGTGAGTCCGATGATGAGTCCTCAGTAACCACCTGCCTTACCTTCCATAGCGTTTGATGGGAGTGATGGCTCCCTTCTTGTTATCTTCTCAGTTCTCCACTTACCTGACACCTCTTGGTCTGAGCGGCTGTCTTCTTTTGCACGCCTGTAAGACGATACTTGCCCTAGGTTCTCCCTTGGATGTGTTCCCTGTCCAGCTCTCTCAGTGCCACCTGCTCTTTGAGACCTGTAAAACCTGAAACCCCATTGGCATCTGTAGTTGGAGATCCTTGTCTGAGGAATTGAGATGACAGTTTTATCATGTGTCACTCCTAATGATTGACATCAAACTAGTCTGTGCCCATTGACTAGCTACTCTTTGGTGTTTGCTGTTGAGCAGAGATGCTGATTCTCAGGAGCCTGGCACCTCAAAGGATGCAAGTGCTTCAAATGGACCTGTCCGAAGACTACTGGTGCACGGTCCGATAAAGTTAAGAACGGGTGATAAGAAAACAAAGCGTCAGGCTTTTTTGTACAAGGGTGAGCTGAAGATTTCCAATGTTCGGTAGGTACATATGATGCATGCTATCCTGATCATCGTGAAATATATTGTCTCTAACAAAATTCATTTTCATGCACTCTTTCTCAGCAAGTAGCATGTTTTTACTTTGTTTTTGCCAGTGGTTTCATTCTTCACTTAGTAAACAAGCAGTCATGGAAGTTTTATTCTGTATTGTGCCCCTGTAGACAGTGCAATCAAGAATGGGAGAGACGGGGTTCCTCTCTCTCTCTTGTTTTGAACATTTATTTATTTATTTTAAAGGACGAGTTAGAGATGGGGCAGTGAGAGAAAGAGAAGGGTGGGGGAGAGAGAGAGACAGAGACAGAGACAGAGAAAGTCTTCCATCCACTGGTTCACTCTCCAGATGGCAGCAAATGCCAAAGCTGTGCCAGTTTGAAGCCAGGATCCAGGATCCAGGAGCTTCTTCCAGATCTTCCACATGGGTACAGGCGCCCAAGGACGTGGGCCATCTTCTAATGCTTTCCCAGGCCATACCAGAGAGCTGTATTGGATGTTGAGCAGCCGGGACTTGAACTGGCACCCACATGGCATGCTGGCACTGCAGGCAGTGGCTCTACCTGCTACGCCACAGTGCTGGTCCCAGGATTCTTCTTTCTTGAGACTTGCCTAGAGATGATAAAACTAAGAAAGAGACAGTTGAAGATTGTAATAATATGCATCTGATAGTAGCAAATAAACAGTGCCATGTGGAGAGTGTCAGAGAAGAGTCCCACTAGGGTGCCTATGTGAGATGCAACATTGAAACCGTTCCTCTGGTGTGAGAAGCAGCCACCTGTTCTAGACTGGGTGTCCCAATTTGCCTGGCCGAGGGGACTGCAGGCCATCATGTATGCAGCTTGACCCTTTGGGAGCAGGGCTTTAGCAAGGCGGATGTTTCTGGAGCTCATTGTAATTGACCAGGTCAGAGGTGAGACTGAGTAAGTGCTCAGGGTTCTGGTCACAGAGGATCTTGACAGATCCCAGTAAGGGGTTGAGGAATTCCTTTGAAGGGGTTTCCTTATGGAAATGACCATATCAGGTAAATATTGTAGCGTATCATTGTGGCTGCTGGGAGATAATGGATTGGAGAGCTGGCAACAATATAGGAGGGAGACTGTGTCCTGGAGATGATAACCCAGATCACCGATACCAAGGACCCCAACTTGGGAGGGACAGTGAAAGCAAAAGGTACAGAGGCAGATTTAGTGTGCTGGTTGGAGATAGACACAAGTGGTCACTCCTACTGTCAGCCTTGAACACAAATGCAACCAGTACATAGCCTGGAATAAGGCAACTGCTTAACACATGTGTGCAGGGAAGGGGTAGGAAGGAATAGACTGATCTGGACATCTGCTTATCTGCTCCATGTGTGTTTTCATAATTTACAAAATATTATATAAGGCAAAGACGAGTTCCAGAAACAAAATCTCACCAGGAAGCTTTGCAGTGAGTAAAGAAAAATAAAAGTTGCCAGTGCTGCCCTCCCCTTGGCTTCCAGTTCTGCCCTGTCCTAGAGCAGAGCAACAAGGATTGGCAGTGCACCGGCCATAGCGGGCATTTTGGGGGTGAACCAACGGAAGGAAGACCTTTCTCTCTGTCTCTCTCCCAGTTTTATAAAATGCAGTCTCATCTTAGTGACAATCATATGAGGTATGTTGGATCAGGGGTGTGTTAAGCGCAGTATGGTGTGTTCAGGGTATCTTGTACCTCCTCTTGCCTAATCCTTGCCTTCATTATCTGAGATGGGTCTGCATTCTTGTTTTCCAACAGGCTCTGATGCTGAGAGAGCCCCAGTGGCTGCCTCAAGGTCACCACAGTAGTCGTGGGCCCATGATTTTTTTCCTTAAGATTTATTTTATTTATTTGAAAGTCAGAGTTAGAGATGTGGAGACAGAGAGGTCTTCCCTCCATTGGTTCACTCCCTAGGTGGCCACAACAGCCAGAGCTGCGCCGATCTGAAGCCAGGAGCCAGGATCTTCTTCCGGGTCTACCGCCTGGGTGCAGGGGCCCAACGACTTGGGCCATCTTCTACTGCTATCCCAGGCCATAGCAGAGAGCTGGATTGGAAGAGTAGCAGCCAGGACTAGAACTGGCGCCCATATGGGATTCCGGTGCTTCAGCAGGCCAGGGCTTTACCCACTGTGCCACAGTGCTGGCCCCGTGAGCCCATGTTTGAAACTAGATCTCTTTATTATAGTACCGGCTCTCACCCAGCTGCCTCAACACTTTGTATTCTTTTGGATCCCATGGCAGATTTTATGACAATTTCATTTCAATAGCTTTAAATCATAGGGAGCCCTGTGGCCAAATCCCTGAACATCCTCCTTAAGGCTTAGAGCTCTTCACATCTACCACTCACCTGAGAGTTAGATTTGTAAAGGAACAAGGCAGCATGCCAGAGGGCGAAAGTGGGTCGGACCAAACCAGTACTGAGCAATCTCACTGCTGAAGCTGCGATATCGTCACCTTGTGCTCTCTGCAGAAAAAAATGAGAGGTGATTTCTTCCCTTATGGATAAGACGTTGAGCACTTGGACTAAGGTACACTTTGTTTTGTGCTTTTATCGTGGCTGCAGTCTGTAGGCCACAGTATTTTTTTAAGCCAGAATCTGTGGGGCAGATGATCTGAACCAAATCTTAAGAAGGGAAATTTGAGCTGGTGTTGTGGCTCACTTGGCTAATCCTCCACCTGCAGCGCCGGCACCCCGGGTTCTAGTCCTGGTTGGGGCACCGGATTCTGTCCCAGTTGCTCCTCTTCCAGTCCAACTCTCTGCTGTGGCCCGGGAAGGCAGTGGAAGATGGCCCAGGTGCTTGGGCCCTGCACCCGCATGGGAGACCAGGAAGAAGCACCTGGCTCCTGGCTTCGGTTTGGCAGTGCACCAGCCATAGCGGGCATTTCGGGGGTGAACCAACGGAAGGAAGACCTTTCTCTCTGTCTCTCTCTCTCACTGTCTAACTCTGCCTGTCAAAAAAAAGGGGGGGGGGGATTTGAAATAAGCTGTCTTTAGAGAAGGAGTGGAGAGGGTCCCCTCCCCCCGACCCGGCCAGGATCAATTTGAATATTTGTAGCATCTTTCACAGGCTGGAGAAAATCATCAACTTAAAAATTTAGCCTGCTAGGGATTTATTGAATTTTGAATCCAACTTGCAGTTAGTTGCCTTGGCAGTGCCAGCCTCAATGACTTCACAGGCTTTGTACAGCCCAAGGACCAGACATTCACCATCCCAGCTTTCAAGGTGCAAAATTTGTAGAAGAATTAAGATTCAAATGTGTTTGTGATATCTGAAACTAAGGTTATTCCGAGATTATGTATGTATAGTCTGTCTCTGTGAAGAAGAAAATTTTATAAATAATTCATCCATGATTTAATCTTTGTTCAACCCCTCAGACACTCTGTTGAAGTCAATCAGATGTGCATGACCAGAGAATGAGTGATTCTCTTAAAATGTAACACCTTTAAACTATAGAGTATGGCCTCGAGTCCACAGTCAGCATTCAGAAAGAGACCAATGCATCTGTTGCCACTGGCTGCCATTAATCTTGTGTGTGGGGGCCCCTTGTGGGCCAGCCTTCATTGAGCACATGCTTTTGTCAAGGTCCACCTGACTCTTGCCTGTGCTGTGCACTGAGAGGGAATAGATGGATGTAAGGTGTTCTTGGTTATGGAACATGGAGAATTGGGGTTTGCTCAGGAGAAGATGTGCTCTTATTTAAGAAAAAAAAAAAAAAACCATCTTGCTTGATGATCTTTTTAGGTACGGCAAAAATATTTACTACAAACATGTAATCCCTGTCAATGAAATATGGATTTCCAAATGCATTGTTGAGGAAGGTGATACCAGTGCCTCCAGGTGCCTGAATATTGGGTGGCCAATGGTCAACTACAGGGCCAAGTTCTTGTAAGTATCACTGCTGAGTCTTGTAACTTTACTTTGATATGGAAGGATATAACCCTTATTGCCTTTTCTAACAAAGATAGAGAAATGCACCTAAATTTTCTTCCAAACTTGTTTTTTTTTTTGTGGGTGGGGTGGGGAGGGAATGATAAGCATTTTAATTTGACCCTGTAATAATCTGCTGCCTCATGCTTTGACTTCCAGCCATGGCACTTGTCTGACACATATTTTCCCCAAGAAGTTTTTATGTGCCAATATGTGTGGAGAGAATGAAATGGGAACTGTGGAATGATTTGCTTTGGTCTGGAGCAATGGTTTTCCAAGGGCTCCATGAGCTACTTGGGGAGTGGGTATTTTGGATTAGTAAAAATAGATTTGAGAGAGCAAGGCTCTGGGACCCCTCTCCAATATCCTCCATCCTCTAGGTCTAGGCTTTTGTGTGTTTCAACTAGTAGAGTAGATCAATTCAGCTTGGAAAAATCCTTTGATTCTCCCAAAGTAATGCCCTAAAGAAATAATACTTGATTATACAAATTAAATTATATCCTGGGTTGCTAGAATTGCTATTTGGTGTCTTCAGTGATACAGCCACCTGAAACAAAGATTTGATTCATGGGATGTGGGTGAGTTTTCCAAGGCCCATTTTGAGGCTGGTATGAGGAAAGGAAACGGGGCTCCATTCCCTAGACATCTTGTGTCTATGTTTTTGTGTACACAGGTACCTTGCAACCCCTGCCTGCTGCTCTGAACAGGCACAAACCATATGTCCTGTGTGTTTTTCACATAGACAGTTCATCCCAGGCACTTCGTGCTCTTTTTTGCTCTGCTCTCCTCACTCCCTCCAGGTCTGTCAGGTCGTATTGAAGTTGATACAAAGGAGATATATCCAAACTGTTAATTAACTCAGTTCTGTGATGGAACTGCTTGCAAATATTACTGAGAAGAAAGACATGCTTGTACCACTGTCTGCATGTCTTCTTGGCCATGACAACTTTGCTCCCTAGGTTCTCAGATCCTATTGCTTAATGTCTTCTTAATCTTGCAGGTGAAAGGAAGCTGCCTATTTGGGCATATGTGGTGCCTTTGATGAGGAGTTCCACTAGACAGTTTTTTGAATGAGGGAGAAGCGTGGGCACGAGGTGGACATAGGCTGTATTGGCTATGAAGCTATGTAAACACATACAACACATTTACAACACTGCCCAGCTCCGAGTACATTTCCTGTTGGCTGTTATCACTCTTATGCAAATTGGCATAAGTAACCAGTGGTGTTCAAGTCCATATGAAGGTGGAAAGCCAAGGAAATGTCCACTTTGCTGTGGAAGCATGTCCTGAGAAGGCATAGAAATGCAGCGTGGAGGAGCTCTTGCTGGTAGAAATAGGAAATGTGGCAGCCCCTGCAGAAAAACGTGTTGCTTCCATGAGTTCAATGTAGGATGACCACAGGACTGAGCAGTTCCACTCTGGAATGTAGGTCCAAGGAAAGTGTAAACATACATACATTCTATGTTTGTTCCTAACTCTGACTTTTGGGCACAAATGTTCCTAGCAGTGGTGTTCATTAGAGCCAGACATTAGCAACAAATCACATGTTCATGACCTGATGAATGGATAGTTAGGATGTGTAGGATCTGGGGGTGGTGGGGAATAGGGCGTGGCTGTTTACTAGCGAGCAGGGTTTGCTCTCGGGATAATGCAGATATTCATGAGCAAGGTATTACAGATGCTGCCGGCACAGGACCCAGTCATATAAATGGTCGGTTTTATTTTCCATGTAGTTAATCACTCCCCAGCTGTTTTGGATGCTAGTAAATTATAAGCCCATGTATGTTTGAAACTGCAGATCTTTCTCACTTTGGATTTCAAATACATTCATGATGTAGCAGAAAGGATATAAAACATTAGTCACCAAACACTAGGTGCTTTGACATTCTTCAGCACATCATAGCACTGAAATGATTTTCGAGGTATTTATTTGACATCTGACAATTCTGCAGCCTCTGTGCAGTACAGTGGTATGGATTTCCCCGCTAAAGGGAGCTCAGAGCATTCCATTCACATGCCCAGTCTCTTCAGTATGACCTAATCTGATCATAATGCTTTTTCCATTTGAATAGCACTTCAAGCTACAAGAGCACTCTGAGGTTTAATGACCTCCACTTTCGATGGTGGATACTGAGACTCATGTCAGTTCAGTGACTCCTGTGATCACTGAGCTAGCATCCCATAGTTGCAATCCAGGGTTTCGTTTCAAGTCAGCTTCTCCTTCCCTTTAAGAACTCTTTCCCATCACTGTCATGTGGCTGTACAAGAGCGGACTCCACCCAGAGCCCTTGTATGCAAGGGCACTACTTAGCCTGAGTCCCTGTCACCCACAATTGCCTGCTGGTGTGTTTATCTGCAATGGTAGTCTTAATCAGTTGGAATTAGTCTTTCATGTAGCTTACTATTTTCTCTGACTTCTCTGCTTGCAGTTCCAGAACATTCATGGAAAAATGGGAACGCTTGCTGGACAGGTATTTCTCTAGCATACACGTTTTGAATCTTCAGTGTGTGATAGGAGGCATAAATCTCTGCGAGCAGTGCCCCTACATGATTCCCACTTAAAAATGCTCTTCCCACTTAAAAATACTCTCAGATGATCTTGCAATCCTTGGTTCCTCTACATGTGCTGTAAGTCATGTTCCCTCATTCACATGAATGTTGTATTCATTGTTGAAGAAGTTCAAGATGTATCTTTCATCTTTTCCTCCGTACAGCCTATGGATCAGAGCTAACAATATTCCCAATATGTATTAAATGTCTATAAATGTAGCTAGTACTGAGCTACTCAGTAGCTGAGTGGATCTACTCAGTGCTCTACTGAGTGAGTCTGAAAGCACCTGTTGCTTCCTACACTTGAAGCCATGAAGGTGGTCCAGATAGGTAAACTTTGAGGGGTGGATCTGCTGCCCA